>NC_135234.1:588387051-588712551 GCF_051348905.1 Ranitomeya variabilis | reverse complement strand
CATCCTTGGGCTTTATATTCCACTGGAGAATAAGGTTCTGATCCTGTATCATCGGACCTTCCACCCTCAAACATATCTTAAATATAAGCTGCTGCTGCAGACGGCACACAGACTTTCTACTCTGTACATTCATATTTAAAAGCTGGGATGAGCTCTCCAGCCAATAATATGCTGAGCTAAGCTCCAATCTGGCGCATAGGTGATATTCTTTACTGCAAGCGCTATATACAGATATAATGGTTAAATCTAATAAAGAGCGCTGCAAATCCTCTACTTCTACCCCCCAGCAAGACAAACAGCAAAATGGAGAAATTTCTGAAACGCAAACCTCTGGCAGCTCAAGCTGCACACAAAAACTCTCACTCTAATATTGCTACGGAGAACCACATTGACGATTCTGATTCTAGCGATGTCGTATCAGTGAGTGATGCCCCTCATTTGGACTCTGGAGGAATTTCAAAATCCTTCCTCAAAAAAACACTAGCCCTGGCGATTAAACCACTAATTGCTGAAGTCTCTGGCCTAAGGGCCACTCAATCCTCCATAATAAACCACTCAAACATTATTAAAGATCATCTAGAATTCCACAGATCTCAACTGAATTCTGCATCCCTGCTTCTAGAAGACCAAGAAAACCAGAGCCGCAGGAAAAATATTAGAATCAAGGGCATTCCGGAAAGTGTCTCTAATGAAGTTCTTGAGAAAACGTCCAAAGAAATATTTGCACTGTTACTTCCACAAGAAAGATGCGACCAGATGACAATTGAAAGAGTACACCGCTCACTTCGACCCAAACCTAAGAACTCAGACCCGCCAAGAGATGTGATATGCGGCCTTCTGAGCTACCTGGATTCTCCGGCAGTCTTGAACGCTGCTAGAGATGTTAAGAATTTATCTTACGAGGGATCACCTATACAGCTCTTCCAAGATCTAGCCCCCCTCAACTCTTGCAAAAAGGAGATTCTTGAAACCCTTGCTAGAAGTTCTCCGAGCAAATAAAATTCTGTACAAGTGGCTGTTCCTATTTGGTCTGTCAATCCATGGCGGAGTAAGCAAGCCACTGTACGCCATCCAGATGATCTTATCAAAGTTTGGGATATCTTCCAAATAGGGGCGGTGGAGGTCCTTTCCTGGCTGCCTCTAGACATGTCATTGAACGTCCCTCCCAAGCTTTGTTCTCTGAAAGACCAGGGTGAATGGTCCCCTGTCAAGAGACTCTCGTCTCCAAAACAAGAGAAGACTGGAGCCAAAAGGAAACCACCGCCTTGAGTCCCCAAGGCTTCAGTTTGTTTTCCGGCCTTTTGTGAGTTCTACAGGTCACATATTTTTGTTGACACTTGAAAATTGGTCACCATTTGTTAGGGCTAGCAGAACGCACCCGAGTAAATAGAGATGTTTTTATTGATATTGGTGCGTTCGCAGCCTGGGGTCCACCGTGCAGGAGTACCTGCTGCTAGCAAACAGCAGCACTATATGGCGGTATGGACTAACTCAGTTAATTCACCGAGTAGCTGTGAAAGCAAAGCACTGTGCCCTATTCGACTTCACAGAGGCACAGGCTAACTGCCCAAACAGAGAGCAGTCAGTGGTCACGCATGCACACAAAACTCCTCGCCGGAGGTGCCAGCATTCTAGGGGATTATTTCAGCCAGGTCCCTGAATACATACAAACACAAACTCCTCGCCGGAGGTGCCAGCATTCTAGGGGCTTATTTCAACCAGGTCCCTGAACACACTCTCACGTGACCACACTGGCGCAAAGCACATAACAAAGGACAATACTAGCGCATGGCCGTACGGCCATGCGAGCCTTAAATAGTTGCAGCACATACAGGACCTTCCTAGAAGGACCAATGAGAGGCTGCCACAGAGCTTGAGCACTTACAGGACCTTCCTGAAGGACCAATAGCCTTAGCTGCAGTATCTGTTCATGTGACCCTCGATCTCCACTGAGAGATCTTACTCTGGGCATGCTCAGAAAGAGAAAAGCAGGACTTAGTCCCAGAAGCATCTGCTAGCCGCTGCCCAGCACTGACTTCAATGGCAGAAGCAGGAAAGGCAGCAGTAACTCTTTGCACAGAGTCAGACTGAGCGAGACGCTGGGACCGACTTCTCCGCCGAGCAGGCTTCACTGCGGCAGGAGAAGAATGGGAGACCACAGCGGAGATGGCCCGAGATTCCCCCTGTGCTGAGGCGGGAACTCGACCCCTAACACCATTTGTTTAACAAAAAATTTGTTTCTTTCTCTCATCCTCTTTTCTCCCTCAAAATGCCGAAAATGCATGCTGGGTGTGTCCCACCCCCCCTTCCTTTTTTTTCTCTCTCTCTCTTCATCACCAATGCACCTGTAAAGGACTGTCCTGTCTACTTAGGAGGATGCTATATGCCCCAGCCTCTGCTGTGGATGAGATCTGCTTTGTTAATATGTTAGTTGTTATCCCCTCAATTAAAGTTGAAATTGTTACTGTTATGATTGTTATTATGTTCATTCTTCATGTTTGGTGCACACGTGCTGCTCTTCTTTATGTCACGATGCTATCAAGTTATGGTAGGTAGCGATATTAAGCCAGCTGCTATAGTAGTAGCTTCATACAACATTAAAGGTCTACGCTCCCCAAAAAAACGAGGCCAAATTCTGAGATCCTTACATTCAAAAAATTGCAGTATCATATTTTTTCAAGAAACCCATTTTAAACACGGTAGAACCCCAGACATGTCAAGATCACCTTTCCCAACGTGGTTCAACAGTACAGGATCTGCGGCATCGAGGGGAGTGAGTATTGCAATAAAAAAAATGTTCCATTCCGCCTACAGGACACCTTGCGAGACTCAGAAGGGAGATACATCATGGTTAAAGGGCTCTTAGCTAACACACAAGTTACCCTATGTAATCTTTATGCCCCTAATAATAATCAAATCAATTGGATATGCAAGGCGTTAGATGCTATTACTGTAAACTGTTTAAGGAGGGTTTCTTGTTGGTGGGAGGAGACCTCAATGTCTCATTTAACCCTCTGATAGACACCTCCTCAGGTAAATCTTCAATCTCACAAAAAGCTTTGAGAAAGCTTAACTTAGGTCTACAATCTCTACATCTAATCGACCCATGGAGGACACTATTCCCTACTTCAAGAAACTATACCTTTTTCTCGCCCCCCCCCCACAATAGCTATCACAGACTAGATTACTTACTAATTCAAACCCCACACTTACAATTAGTAAGGTCAGCAGATATAGATGTCATTTCTCTGTCTGATCACGCGCCAGTCTTCTTAGACTTATATATCAGGTCTCTACCTAAACCCGCATACACCTGGACATTAAATGTCAAACACTTTTAGAGTCCAGTTCCCATTTGACTAGGTTTACAAACTCCCTTGATCTTTTTTTTAAAGAAAACTCCCTCTCTGGTCCTTCCACGCCTGTGGTTTGGGAAGCACATAAAACTGTTTTGAGAGGAGAATTCATAGCATTAGGCTCATACCTGAAAAAACAAAGGTCAAGGGAAATAGAATCCATCCTTCATCACATAAATTCATTGGAAAAGATTCATAAAAGATCACAATTAGCTAAAATTGAAGAGGAGCTCACAGCACTCAGATCCACTTTAAAGGATCTTTTAAACGTCCAAACAGCAAAACTATACATGAGATGCCAACAGAGGTTTTATCTACATGGCAATAGAGGTAGCAAACTTATGACTTCTCTTCTGAAAAAAACGTAAAGGCGGCATCTTTATCTCAAACCTGAAATCTACTAAGGGTTTTGTGATATCCAGATCGGCTGACATTGCTAAAGAATTCAAAAATTTTTACGAACAACTCTATAATTTAGAAATACCTGATGAAATGAGAGAACCTACCGGTGCATTAGACATCATTAATAATTTTCTATCTCCTTTAAAACTCCCCTCAATATCGGAGGAAGATTCTTTATCATTGCAGACACCAGTCACTTCGGAAAAAGTACTAGAAGTTCTCTCAACCATCCCTAATGGCAAAGCCCTAGGCCCAGATGGCCTCTCAATAATTTATTACAAAAAATTTATTAAACCATTATTACCCCACTTGGTAGCTTTATTTAATTCTTTCCCCGCAGGGAACCCTCCACCTTGACATGATCTAGAAGCTTTTATTACAATTTTACCAAAAGAAGGAAAAGATCCAGGACTTTGCTCAAGCTACAGACCTATATCCCTGCTTAATACAGACACAAAACTATGGGCGAAAATTTTAGCAAACAGATTAATAAACATTCTTCCTAATTAATTCATCCAGATTAAGCGGGGTTTGTCCAGGGGCGGGAGGGCAAAGATAATTCTACCAAAATTCTCCAATCCATAATGTACGCTAAAAAGCGTGGCATCCCCCTGACTCTCCTATCTACAGATGATGAAAAGGCATTCGATAGGGTGAGCTGGAAGTACATGGAACAAGTACTAATTAAATTTGGATTCCCCTTCTCATTTATATCAGCAGTTTTCTCTTTATACTCTGCTCTCACAGCAAGGGTCAGGGTTAGTGTTGAGCGATACCTTCCAATACTTGAAAGTATCGGTATCGGATAGTATCGGCCGATATCCGAAAAATATCGGATATCGCCGATACCGATACCCGATACCAATACAAGTCAATGGGACACAAGTATCGGAAGCTATCCTGGATGGTTCCCAGGGTCTGAAGGAGAGAAAACTCTCCTTCAGGCCCTGGGATCCATATTCATGTAAAAAATAAAGAATTAAAATAAAAAATATGGATATACTCACCCCACCGGCGGCCCCTGCACCTTACCGATGTAACCGGCAGCCTCCGTTCCTAAGAATGAGGAGTTTAGGACCTTCGATGATGTCGCGGCTTGTGATTGGTCACATGACCGCTCATGTTACCGCTCACGCGACCAATCACAAGCCGCGACGTCATCGCAGGTCCTAAACTCCTCATTCTTTGGAACGGAGGCTGCCGGTTACATTGGTAAGGTCCAGGGGCTGCCGGACGGGTGAGTATATCCATATTTTTTATTTTAATTCTTTATTTTTTACATGAATATGGATCCCAGGGCCTGAAGGAGAGTCTCCTCTCCTCCAGACCCTGGGAACCATACACTGGGAACTTCCGATTCCGATTTCCGATATGACAAAAATATCGGAACTCGGTATCGGAATTCCGATACAGCAAATATCGTCCGATACCCGATACTTGCAGTATCGGAATGCTCAACACTAGTCAGGGTAAATGGTACTCTATCAGACAGCTTAAAGATTAATAATGGTACTAGGCAGGGTTGCCCGCTATCCCCATCCCTATTCATACTAATTATCGAGACACTGATTCAAAATATCAGACAAAATGAACAAATAGAGGGACTTCAAATAGGTAAATTAGAAGTGAAAACACTAGCCTTCGCAAACGACCTGCTGTTTGTCATTTCCAACTCATTTAAAGCATTTCCCATTATCTTAAACATCCTCAACCACTTCGGCCAATTATCCAATTTCAAAATTAACTACTCTAAATCAGAAGCTCTCAATATAACTCTCTCAAATTATCACTTAACTAAACTTCAGCAACTAACCCCATTTCACTGGTCCACAACTTTTATAAAATATCTGGGAATTTGCATAACTAGAGACCCTATTGATTTATTCAAAATAAATTTCTCTCCCTTATTAAAGAAAATAGAAACAATGATGAAAACTTATGATCTACCCACTATGTCTTGGTTAGGAAGGGTTAACATATTTAAGGCGTACCTGATGCCAATAATACTATACTGCATGAATATGGTGCCTAATCATCTGCCCCCTACTTTCTTTAGAAATTTAAAATCTCTAATTTTGCGATTTATATGGAAAGGTAAATTGGCTAGGCTGCCTTTTAGTCTGCTCACATACCCTAAATCTCTCAGGGGCTTGGGCCTACTAGTTCCTTACAACTATTATAAGGCTATCCACTTGAGCAGATGGTTAAGAGTAGCATTGGACTACGAAAACAACACACAAAGCACCATTGACCTAGCTTTACTAGACATCAAAGGTGTACCATTTCTGTGGACACATTCAAAACCCCCCAACATACTGAGGTTGAATGAAATCACTTCGACTACCCTGCGTATTAGACGCTTAATGATGAAAGACCTTCCACCCGAAACATTCCCCTCATCTTTAACTCCAGTGTCTTCTATTCCGTATATATTGGATTCAAATTTCAAAGATTCATACAATTTATGGTCAACGCTACCAAAAGACTCCTTGGGAAGCATCTATGACAATTATATTTTCAGGAATAACGATTGGCCTAAAAATGCTATGATCAAACCTAAATATTTTCTTTAGGAAGGACATTTCACACGTACCCTCTCGCAATTCAGTTTACAATATCCAAACAAATATACCTGATCGTGGTTAGATCTCTTGTTTAAAACATTATCACCTAGATTTAAAGTTATTTCAAGAGCGTATTCATGCCTCATCGCTCCTTCACAAAATTTCAAACCCTCTTTTATCTATTCCTGGGAATGTGAACTCAAAATCAAACTCTCAGAAGACCAGATTTCAAAAATACTCCATCATGCATGTGGATTTTCACGCTGCATCCTCTTCCAAGAGAACGCATATAAAATCTTAACGAGATGGCATATGACCCCGGTCAAGTTATATCACTTAGGGTTATCAGATTCAGACGAATGCTGGAGATGTGGTGTTCACCAGGGAAATCATGCACATATATTTTGGGAGTGTCCTTTAATTGAAAATTTCTGGGGGAGTGTCAACTCCACTCTCAAAAAACTAAATTTAATTCAACACAATTTGTCGGCTCAGGAAGTCTTACTGTCATGCCCGACAACTAATTTTAGACCTCACAAGCATGCTCTCCTTCCCTTACTAGTGGGTGCCACAAAACACTTAATCACCATTCATTGGCGAAGTGCGACTCCCCCATCGGTGGGGGAATGATATACTAAAATAGAAAATATCTCCAGACTGGAGGAGCTTTCGAGTTGGGAAGTGTAAAAGCATGATTTGTATTTAAAAATTTGGACACCTTGGAGAGACCTACATAAGATAAAAGCTTAAACCTACTTCAAAATTATATCTGTATTATTGGCAATTCCTTCCATGAGAAAACTATGTATCGAAGCACACGTGTGTATCCTCATTGTTCTTCATGTTGACTCCCATGTTTGTTCTTTTTTCTTTCCCACCTCTCACCCCTTACCTCCCCAACTTTCCCATCCTCGACTGCACTTTTTTCCCTTCGCCCTGTTTTCCTCACTTCTTTCCTTCCCTTTTTCCTATTCCAAGATTATATTCAATTCAACAATTGTTCTCAGTTGAAAAGCTATTTGTGCTTTCATAAAACATTGTCATGTTTATCCTTTTTACCTTAAATAAAGAATTTACAAAAAAAAAACAAATAAGACAATAACCACATATTGTTCTAGGAATAAAAATCGATAAATATTATTCACGTTATAGGATAATTTAAAGAAAAGGACAGACAACTTATAGATAAATACCTGATAATTTATGTATTAACAGGACCCAATTACTTTTTCCCTGCCTTAAAAACATGATATATTTCACTTTAATGTGATACCTTGTGTTTTCTTAGGATCAAAATATCCTGCAAATAATATTGGCAATCTAGCCAACAAAGCTGGTATTTATATCATATAATTGGGATTACTTAGCCAGGTAAAACACACTATTTTTGGGCCACGCTATATATCAATTATTAGGTATTTTATTTAAGTGGTCTGTCCTTTTCTGTAAATTAAGCTACAGCGCGAATATTATTTATTAATAATAGTATAAATTATTGCTAATTAAGAGGCACAGCTGGCTTCAGGTACTGCTCAATCACTACATAGTGAGTGGTGGCTTTAACCACACCCCCAGCACTGACTGGCCATGGTGCACTTATTCGGTGCACAATCTGAATCTTCAACCAAAAACTGTTAATGAAGTAGTAAAGAACATCGAAGAAAAGGAAGCAGTGAAGAATGTGGAACCAATGCTCAAAAGCAAATATGCTAAGTGTTGATGTTTGAATGTAGAAAAATGGCACAAATTCAGAGAAGAGATAAAGGGTTTTATAAGGGATAAAGGAAAGGAATAGTAAATTAATAAACAGTGCTGTGTGGCTATGGAAGTGAAGAGGTACAGGTGTAGATAAAATAAAATAGGGTGTATGATGTACTGTGAGTGTTTTGACACACCAAAACCTAAGACCATGACAGCTACCACCCCACCTAACTATTACAAGAAACCCGACTTGACAGACTTTTAGACCTTGTGGCCAGCAAAACCCAGCCTGGAGAAATACTCCACAATGAAAGTACACTAAATCCTACTCAAACATAATCATATGAAGTGACAGAGGATGCTTACTTGGGAACAGTGGATGAACTGGATTTTAGGTAGGAAGTTGACAGTAATATTAAAAATCAGGTAAGTGTGGCAGACAATGGCACCAACTCTTCACCAGCAGCTAAACCAAGGCCAAGGAGAGTGACTGTAATCAAAGAGACAAAGATAGTACAGTTGCCTAACTCTGAAAACCAACCCGTCCCCTTTTACAGACACATTCAGATAATATAGCAAATGTATAAGTGCATTTGAATGGACTTAAAGAGCATGGTGACTGCAGAGACAGGTGACATACTGGTACATCTAACCAGGGATTATAAAGACGTTACAAAGGATCAAATGCACACAATGAAAGAGCAATCTGATCAGTCTGAAGAGGCGTCTTGTGATGTGCTGAAAGAGTAGGCTAAGCTAAAACAAAGAGTTTGTTCTCCTGACTGACTTGACACAGGAAAAAAAAAGACAAGAGAATAGAGATGTACAGTTATAGATGAGGTGGACAGATGAATGCATGCATCAGTATTTTAACATGCATGCATTTATTGATGGGGTAAATAAGGATTTGCGGGAGGCAGTACAGACAGGTAGAACTGAATGGGGAGACATGCACCTAGAGACCTTTTGCAAGTGGCCAAAGGAGTTGAACAAACCAGAATTAAGCTATCTGCTATGTTTGTTGGGAAACATGGGGCCGTGGAAGACAAAGAAGGGGGAGACATTGTAACCCATTAACAATGCAAGGCTGTAACTATGGTGAGGAAACTTTAGAAAGGCGCACACTGATTTTCTGTTTCCCGCCCACTATAGAAGTCAGAAACCCACTGACAAATATGCACCCTGTTTTTGTTCACATTGGACCCCATTCCATCTTAACCACAACCATAACAACACCAGGAGGAAGGGAGGCAAAAATGTTGATTGATACTGTGACTGCTGGGGCTGTAATGCACAAAAACTTAATATGACCGGACATGATTTCTAGCAACATTATACAATCATAATGGAAATACTTTATTTATAAATACAATACATAAAAACAATACAGGAAGTAATGATGAGCTTAAAAAGACAAAAAAGGTAATCTGTCACCAAATGATTTGAGATCCGATTGTATTTCATACAAAATATCAAAGAAATGGTGAGAATAGCCCATATGGTCATGAATGACATTAAATCAATGCAATAATCTATGGTAAGTAGGACATTATACATTTATAAATAAACCATTATGGAACAAATTATGATAAATGTGCAAAGAACACCAAAAACTGCAAAATAGCACTAAGGAAATCACTTCTATACAACCATAAAGTACATAATGCGAGGGTAAGAATTCTCTCATATAGAGTTTGAGAGCCTCAATTTTCTATCAACATAATGGTAAGTATACAGAGAGCCTCACCTGGGAAGTTTATATTAAATATAGTACATAACAGGATTAAAAATGACTAAGGTAAATGGCAATGTTTGAAAAATATAAAGTGCACAGTGCTAAGGACAGTCATGCCATGAAAATTCATCTCACCACAGAAGGGCAAATGAAAATAGCAATATACAGATAAAATGTTTAGAAAATTAAGAATGTTACCAGGTATGCAGGTGGTGCCAGAAGATCTTTTGACGTCAGTCTTTCATCAGAAGGGGTGCGTACAGAGTTAATTGCATATGAGGAGGAATTAATAGATGTCACAGATTCATTCATTATTCACCTGGTGTAGGGCAATTGCAAACGCGAGCAGGTCCAAAGGATGATGCATGGCCGGGAGACACATGGCTAGGTATACCTAGGTCAGAGACAAGCTTTGGAGAAGCTTAAAACCCTAAAACGCATATTGGGGGCCTTTCAGGCCCCCATACTTACATTTTTGCTATTATCTGCAAAATTACTTTAGTTAGAATTTTGAAACTCCAGGTATTCCTCAAGTATGTCATTGTTGATAATATCCAGTTGTTCATATAATTTTTTTCATAGGCATTATGGTGTAACAATGCTTGTTTGGTGAAAACTACATCTGTACGAATTGGGGGCCTTTTAGGCCCCCACTATTTTTATCATGTTCTCAGTAGTGTTTGTGTCTCAAGTTACTTTATTTGTACTCAGTAATGCTGGTGGAGGGGACAGGGTGTGGATAATAACATGTGAGGATGTCATGTGATTTTTGGAGGGAGTGATGAGGCCATGACATCACCTCAGGTCCTTCGGAACACAGTAATGAGCTGTGTATAGAGTACTGAGGACAGTATACACTGTGAGCTAATTGCTGAAGAACCTGTGATAAGATAAGCTGTTGAGAGGAAATCTGATTCATTTTCAGTTTCTGTTTCTAAGAAGCTTGCAAAGGCTAGAGCTTGTGAGCCACAAAAATCCAGAGAATTGTACACCACCTAAAAGTATAAAAGGTAAGAGCTGCTGAGGGTGAGAGGAAGAAGGGGGGACATTACACTTACAGTGTGTCACACACAAGCAAAGTGAGTGGACAACCCTGATTCTGTTCATTGTTTTTTCTTTTAGTTTGCTAACATCTAGTCAGCAATGGCACACTCTTCCTCCAAGTGTCTGACTGACCAAGAGATTGAAGCGATTATGTTTCAAAGCGATGATGAAAGTGAACTATCTTTGTCTGATGAAGAATATCTGCCACCAGCTAATCAAACATCCTCATCCAGTGATTCTTCTGATGATGAAGTGAATCTAGTGGATCCTCAAGAAGTGATAAGCAGAACATCCAAAACGAATGCTTTTTAGGACAGTAATCCTACATTAGTCGGACGTACTCCAACACACAATATTGTGAGACAGGCTCAAGGAGCTGTGGGAAGTCCCAGTTACTTTACCCCTAAAGATGTATTCTGTACTTATTTTTCTGACAATATTGCAGAACAGGTCCTATTATGTTCAAACCTAGAAGGAAGACATATCGCTTCTGCAAAAAATAAGTCCTGGAAAAATATCTCAAAAGAGGAACTTTATGCATATATTGGACTTTTACTGCTGGCAGGGAGTCAAAAATCGTATGATGTCCCAATACAAGAATTATTTCTGGACCCACTTTCTGATCCACACTATAAGGCGACAATGTCAGTGGGCAGATATGAGGAAATTAGAAGAATCATTCGCTTTGATGATAAGCGAACTCGTGCAGCGAGGTTTGAAACAGACAAATTAGCCCCTATCAGTTATAGCTGGAACATATTTATCAAAATACACAAAAATTGCACAAAACTTTACAATCCTAGTTCTAATGTTACTGTAGATGAGCAACTTGTACCGTTCAGAGGACACTGCAAGTTCATACAATACATGCCCAGCAAGCCAGCCAAGTACGGAATAAAAATCTTCTGGATGTGTGATTCTGCAAAATATTATGGCATAAATGGCGTAATCTACTGTGGCAAAGAGGTTGGTGCACCAGTAAAGAAGGATCTGGGGTCTGAAATAGTCAAAACTCTTGCTGTTCCAATATTCAATTCAGGTAGAAACATTACCATGGACAATTATTTCACCAATGTTGAACTAGGCAATTTTCTGCTTGCAAAAGCTATTACACTTGTTGGTACTATAAAGCAAAACAGACGAGAAATTCCAGAAGCACTGAAACACAATCGTCAGCGAGCACTTTATGAGAGTGTCTTTGGATTCAATAACAAAGCGACTTTGGTATCTTACAAGGTGAAGAAGGAGAAATCAGTGATTTTACTCAGTACCATGCATCACAATTGCAGTATTGACAGCAATGAGAGAAAATTAAAACCAGAAATCATCCTGCATTACAATAAAACAAAAGGAGGTGTAGACAAAATGGATGAGATGGTGGGAGAATATTTGTGTAAGAGGCAAACAAAACGATGGCCTGTAGTACTATTTTCAAATATGCTTGATGTAGCAGCCCTAAATTCATTCATTATTTATACAGAAACTCATCCGGAATTTCATGCACAGAAGAAAGACAGGAGACGCATATTCTTGAAGGACCTTTGTCATGAACTTGTAATGCCTCACATGATAGAGCGAAGCAACTTGAAATGCTTGCCAAAGCAAACTAAAGAAGCAATGAAATGGTGTGGCATACAGTTTCAGATTATTCCAGAGCCAGGAGAAAGAAAACGAAAGCGTTTCATGTGTCCAAGAAACATAGAGAGGAAAACTGAGCGATATTGTTCCACTTATAAGGAAACTGTTTGCAAAGAACACTCTTCTGAAAAAATAACATGTCAGAATTGTTTGGAAGACTAATATAATAGAAAAGAAAGTTAGAATAAAAATGTAGCTGCAGCTAGTTTGCTATATATTTCTATTATAATTAAAATTTTGTCCACTATTCATATTTTATTGAGTAATTTTGAAATAAACTTGTGAAAGTTATTTAAGTGTGTTTTTCTACATTATGTGCAAGGGGGCCTATAATGCCCCCAATACGTTAATATGTATATTTTTAACGTCATGCGTATGATGGTTAAATGTTTGAAAGTTGTAATGATTACACTGGCAGACAAGGGTGGCAATGTCATTATCTGGCCAACCCAGATGTGCGAGAGGGAAGCATTTATGCAATAACGAGTTAGGCAATAACGAATGCTATAAAAGACTTTCTTTTAATCCTTCTAATACTTTTTGTATATTGTTTCAAAAGCTTCCTGACAACTGGTTTTGGAATGGAGTGATCTCGAAAGAGCAAAAAGACTTTCTAACGGTAGACCATCCACAAACACTGTTTTTCTACATGCAAAAAAATCTGTAAGGATAAGAAGTCCCCACTTGGTCATCCCATAGTGTCCAGCAATGAAAGACTCTGCAAACCTGCGAGAGGGAAGCATTTACACAATAACGAGTTAGGCAATAACGAATGCTATAAAAGACTTTCTTTTAATCCTTCTAATACTTTTTGTATATTGTTTCAAAAGCTTCCTGACAACTGGTTTTGGAATGGAGTGATCTCGATAGAGCAAAAAGACTTTCTAACGGTAGACCATCCACAAACACTGTTTTTCTACATGCAAAAAAATCTGTATGAATAAGAAGTCCCCACCTGGTCATCCCATAGTGTCCAGCAACGAAAGACTCTGCAAACCTATCTGTAAGTTTCTACACTGTCATTTAAAACTGATGGTTGAAACACTGCCATCTTCATTGAACGACTCCACTGACTTCATTTGGAGACTTGAGGGTATCTATTTTGAAACAGATGTGACTTGTCACATTAGATGCTGAGATTTTCTAGACCTTGATAAGACATAATGATGGTATACGGGCAGTCACATATTTCTTATCAATGACAACTGTGGACCAAAGGGATTTTTTGATCTTGGCCTTGTACTTCACCGTGACCCACAATTTCTTCCTATTAAAGGAGATGCTTTACCTGCAGCTCCAAGGCTCACCTATGGGGGCAGCCTTTGCACCCTCTTACATCAACCTGTTCCTGGGGCTGTGGGATAGTTAGTGCTTTTTTATTAAACCAGTGAAATATGTGGAAAAGGTGTTACATTGGTCAAGATATATTGATGATATATTTTTTCTCTGGCAGGGATCTTCAAAGTATCTCAAAGACTTCATTGAAGACGTACTGGACATACTGAATACTTCAAAATAAATGGATGCAATACAAATTAAACCAATCCCTCAGCACTTCAAGATGATACATGACTGCAAACTGAGATTGCTGTAAGTGATGGGTATACATCGAGTTATCATTGATTACAAAGGGCGCAATTGAAGAAAGAAATGATTTTAACTAGATGCCAAATGGATCTGGAATCTTAATACAGTACGATCCAAAGGTCTCAATGAATTTCTGAGTTATGTTTCATTTTCATAACTTTATTTTAGCAGCAGTCAAGTGTCATTCCTATTTCTTTATTAATATCCCAATTCTTCCTTTATCAATATACTTTTTCTTCTCATCATCTGTATAGATTTTTAGGCAATGTAAGGAACGTCACAAATTGTCTTACCATCTGCCTCATACTTGGATAGAGGAAGCTTTCGATGTGGTGACACTCTTTCAATCCAGTTCTCGACTTATGCTGTGCTCAACTCCAGATCAGCACTCTGTTAGGGCTAGCAATATGCACCAAGTAATAGAGAGATTAATACAAGGTGTGTTCGCAGCCCAGGGTCCACCATGCAGAGATACCTGCTGCAAAGTGATGGTGGATGGACACTGAGCTCACACGTGCATTAAACTTCACCCCATGTGAAATGAAAACGAGCTCTGTTGCCTCACAGAGTCGCACTGTACGCAGAGAATAACACCCTAACTAGGGTTGTGCTTGCTCTGGAATTCTTCTGTGCTAACCACACAAATGAAGGAACCAGATGCTAAGCCAAGGCTTATTGCCCCCACTGATGCTAGCTGCCTGCCTGAGTGTACAGCCCCAAAGCTAAACAGACTCACAACACATATAAACTGAGTGGTAGAGTATCCACTGGCAACAGCTAAACACAAATGATACTAGCGCATGGCCGTGTGGCTATGCAAACCTTTCATAGTTGTAGCTCTCCAGGACCTTCCTAGTGGACCAATAGGAGCTGCTACAGGACCTGAGCATGTGACACCCAACCTCCAATGAGAGGTCTTCCCTTGGGCATGCTCAGAAGGAGAAAAGCAGGACTTAGTCCCAGGAGCGCCTGCTCGCCACCGAACAGTACTGGTTATAATGGCTGAACCTAGATGGGCAGCAGTAACCAAATGTGCAGTATCTGTCCAAGCCAGGCGCTGGGACCGACATCTCCGCTGAGAAGGTTCTACTGCGGCTGGAGAAGAATGGGAGACCGCAGCAGACATGGTTTGAGATTCCCCCTGTGCAGCTGCAGGAACTTGACACCTAACACACTCCTTCATATAATTTCATATTCAGACAGTGTAACCAATAACTATGAAATTTGTTATGTTTTGACTCTCCTTACATTGGGTCTTCACCTCAAGCCGGGTCCAACTTCACCATTGGATATGATAATCAACGCTGTATTGCTCCTCTTTGTCAGACTTATTTGAATTGATTATTACTCGCAACTTTTTACATGGTCATATGGATGGTCAGGTGTATGAGCAGGACTCATTTGCTGTTTACATCCTAAGTAAAAAGGCATCTGGGAATTGTATGCATCCTGGGAATAACTCCAACAGAGTGTCCATTGTTACTATTTACTCTCAGGCCAGTAATTGACATATAGTAATGAGGCATATATTTATCATATAATGGTTATGGTTTGGAAGATACTGACAGTGTCCTGCCCAAGGCTGTTCACTTACCAGAGACAGAAACATTGGAGGTTGGAGTAGCCCGCTCTCGGGTCATGGAGAGGAGGCATCAGCGTGATCTTGGACTTTGCTGTTATTGGGGTTGTGCTGGACATTTCCTCAAAGACTGCTCGATACGCTCTCAGGCCAGCAAGCCGTAGGGAAATGTCTATGTCTTGGTGATATTCGAGGAGGTCACCTAGACTTCCAGTTACCCTTTTTACTCCTCAGATAAAGTATTGGAGAACATGGAACTTTGTTTTCAGAACCTGTAATTATCTGCTCTTGCTTTCATTGACTGTGGATCTGTCGCCAATTTCATTGATTCTGGAAATTAGGATTAGGGACAGTTAAATTGGAAAGACATATTCAGATTGTTGCTATTGACGAAACACCATTACTCCTGAACTTTGTTCAGCTGGTAACTGTGGAATTCACATTTAAAGTGGGAATTCTTCTCTCTTAGTCCATCTGCTGCTATGTGTTGGATAATTTACCTGCTGGGTTTGTGTTGAGATTTCCATGGCTGCATATCCATAATCCTGTTATTGCTTGTTGAAGGATATTGTTAAATGGAGTTCCTTCTGTCATAAGAAATGTCGTAGCTCTGTACAAATTTGCTTCGCTAGTCTGGAGGGTCTGCCTGCTTTCCTGAAAGACTTCGGAGATGTGTTCTTGGAGAAAGAGGCTGAGATACTACCTTCCCACAATCCTTATGATTGTGCTATAAATCTTTTTCCTAATGGCAAATTGCCTTAAGCTCACCTGTATAATTTGTTGGGACCTGAATGGACCGCTATGAAAGAATATGTAAACGAAAGCTTACAGAAGGGTCATATCTGTCCTTCCTCCTCTCCTTTAGTACATGGTTCTTTTTTGTAAAAAAGAGAGATGTGGCCTCCATCCTTGCCTCGATTTTCATCACCTAAACAAAATTATGATTAAGAATGCTTATCAGCTACAAAGAAACTGGCTCGCAAACCTCCCCAGGAAAGGAAGACCAAGTGTCACCTCTGCTTCTGGGGAGAAGTTTATCCGAGTCACCAGCCTCAGAAATCGCAGGTTAACAGCAGCTCAGATTAGAAACCAGATCAATGCCACACAGAGTTCTAGTAGCAGACACATCTCTACAACAACTGTTAAGAGGAGACTTTGTGCAGCATGCCTTCATAGCAAAATAGCTGCTAGGATACCACTGCTAAAGACAGGTAACAAGCAGAAGAGACTTGTTTGGGTTAAAGAACACAAGGAATGGACATTAGACCAGTGGAAATCTGTGCTTTGGTCTGATGAGTCCAAATGTGAGATCTTTGGTTCCAACCACCGTGTCTTTGTGTGATGCAGAAAAGGTGAACGGATGGACTCTACATGCCTGGTTCCCAGTGTGAAGCATGGAGGAGGAGGTGTGATGGCGTGGGGGTGCTTTGCTGGTGACACTGTTAGGGATTTATTCAAAATTGAAGGCATACTGAACTAGCATGGCTACCACAGCATCTTGCAGCGGCATGCTATTCCATCCGGTTTGCATTTAGTTGGACCATCATTTATTTTTCAACAGGACAATGACCCCAAACACACCTCCAGGCTGTGTAAGGGCTATTTGACCAAAAAGGAGAGTGATGGGGTGCTACGCCAGATGACCTGGCCTCCACAGTCACCAGACCACCAGACCTGAACCCAATCGAGATGGTTTGGGGTGAGCTGGACCGCAGAGTGAAGGCAAAAGGGCCAACAAGTGCTAAACATCTCTGAAAACTCCAAGTTTGTTGGAAGACCATTTCTCGTGACTACCTCTTGAAGCTCATCAAGATAATGCCAAGAGTGTGCAAAGCAGTCATCAAAGGAAAGGGTGGCTACTATGAAGAACCTAGAATATAATGTGTCAATTCATAGTTTTGATGCCTTCAGTGTGAATTTACAATTTTCATAGTCATGAAAATACAGAGAAATCTTTAAATGAGAAGGTGTGTCCAAACTTTTGGCCTGTACTGTATATTATCAGGTTTTAGGGGCTAAATGGATTTCTAAGCTTGACCTCAGAGGGGCATATAACTAGATAAGTGTCCGGGATGGTGATTAGTGGAAAACGGCGATTTTAACATCGAAGGGTTTCGTTAAAAATCTTGTCATGTCTTTTGGCTTAACCAATACACCTGCAGTCTTTCAGAACTTTATGAATGACATTTTTTCTGATATTATTGGAAGGTTTATTGTGGTATATCTGGATGACATTCTAATTATTTTGCCTGATCTGAATTCTCACTACGATCACATTCAATTTGTTTTACAGAAACTCAGGAAAATTCTTTGCTTGCTAAATTGGAAAAATGTACTTTTTCAGTTCAGGAAATATCATTCTTTGGGTTCATTGTGTTAGCTGAAAAGTTTAAAATGTACCTTGGCAAGGTGCAGGTGGGTTCAACCTTGTGATTTAAAAGCATTGCAATGACTCATAGGGTTTGCTAATTAATACAGAAAGTTTATTAAGAGTTTTTCTCAGATCGTGAAACCCCTTACGTACCTCACACTTAAGGGGGCAGATCTTAAGGTTTGGTCATTGGATGCTGTTCGCTCCTTTGATAAATTAAAGGAGTGCTTCATGTCCGCTCCAGTTTTGATTCAACCTGATTTCCAGAAACCATTCAACGTAGAAGTGGATACCTCAGAGGTTGGGGTAGTGGCTGTTTTGTCTCAAGGTTCCAAAACTCTGACCAATTTGCATCCATTTGCATTTTTCTCCAGGAAATTTTCATCTGCTGAAAAGAATTATGATGTGGGGAATCACGAGCTGCTGGCTGTCAAGTTACCTTTTGCAGAATGGAGACATTTTTTGGAGGGAGCTATTCATCCCGTTACTGTGGTGATAGATCATAAAAATTTTGCCTATATTGAACCTGCTAAACGTTTAACCCCTAGACAGGCCAGATGGTCCTTATTTTTCTCTAGATTCAATTTTTCTATCACATTCAGACAGCTGTCTAAGAATGTTAAGGCTGACGCTTTGCCAAATAGCCTTGATTCCGTATCTCATTCAAAACTACCATCCTCCATTCTTTCTCTAGGAATTGTGATTTCTATGGTATTCTTAGAATCGGAAGTGGAGATTCGTGAGGTACAGTCATTGGCCTCAAATGCTACTCCTGAACTTAAATAATTTGTGCCTGTGTATCTTAGTTTACATCTATTGAAGAAATTTCATGACTCCTCCTTAGGTGATCACCCAGGAGTCACTGCTACACAGAAAGCTGTTGCTAGACTCTTTTGGTGGCCATCCATGCTTAACGATTAGTGTTGAGCATTCCGATACTGCAAGTATCGGGTATCGGCCGATACTTGCTGTATCGGAATTTCCGATACCGAGATCCGATACTTTTGTGGTATCGGGTATCGGGTATCGCAACAACATTAATGTAATAATGTGTAAAAAAGAGAATTAAAATAAAAAATATCGCTATACTCACCTGTCCGACGCAGCCGGGACCTCAGCGAGGGAACCGGCAGCGTTGTTTGTTTAAATTTCGCGCTTTTACTTGGTTACGTGAAGTCCCGGCTTGTGATTGGTCAGGGCGGCCATGTTGCCGGGACGCGGACCAATCACAGCAAGCCGTGACAAAATTACGTCACGGCTTGCTGTGATTGGTCCGCGTCCCGGCAACATGGCCGCCATTAACCAATCACAAGCCGTGACGTCACGGGAGGCTGGACATGCGCGTATTTTGAAAAGCGCGCGTGTCCAGCATCCAGTGACGTCCCGGCAACATGGCCGCCATTAACCAATCACAAGCCGTGACGTCACGGGAGGCTGGACATGCGCGTATTTTGAAAAGCGCGCGTGTCCAGCCTCCCGTGACGTCACGGCTTGTGATTGGTCAGGGCGGCCATGTTGCCGGGACGCGGACCAATCACAGCAAGCCGTGACGAAATTACGTCACGGCTTGCTGTGATTGGTCCGCGTCCCGGCAACATGGCCGCCATTAACCAATCACAAGCCGTGACGTCACGGGAGGCTGGACATGCGCGTATTTTGAAAAGCGCGCGTGTCCAGCCTCCAGTGACGTCCCGGCAACATGGCCGCCATTAACCAATCACAAGCCGGGACGTCACTGGAGGCTGGACACGCGCGCTTTTCAAAATACGCGCATGTCCAGCCTCCCGTGACGTCACGGCTTGTGATTGGTTAATGGCGGCCATGTTGCCGGGACGCGGACCAATCACAGCAAGCCGTGACGTAATTTCGTCACGGCTTGCTGTGATTGGTCCGCGTCCCGGCAACATGGCCGCCCTGACCAATCACAAGCCGGGACCTCACGTAACCAAGTAAAAGCGCGAATTTTAAACAAACAACGCTGCCGGTTCCCTCGCTGAGGTCCCGGCTGCGTCGGACAGGTGAGTATAGCGATATTTTTTATTTTAATTCTTTCTTTTACACATTAATATGGTTCCCAGGGCCTGAAGGAGAGTTTCCTCTCCTTCAGACCCTGGGAACCATCAGGAATACCGTCCGATACCTGAGTCCCATTGACTTGTATTGGTATCGGGTATCGGTATCGGATTGGATCCGATACTTTGCCGGTATCGGCCGATACTTTCCGATACCGATACTTTCAAGTATCGGACGGTATCGCTCAACACTATTAACGATATTAAGGAATTTGTATCCACTTGTGAGATTTCTGCAAGAGCTAAAGTCTGCCATAACCGGCCGGCCAGGGAATTGGCTCCATTGCCTATTCCAGAAAGATCATGGACTCATTTGTCCATGGGCTTCATTACGGATTTGCCATTATCTGGTGGAAAAACAATTATTTGGGTGATGGTTAGTGTTGAGCATTCCGATACCGCAAGTATCGGGTATCGGCCGATACTTGCGGTATCGGAATTCCGATACCGAGATCCGATACTTTTGTGGTATCGGGAATCGGAATCGGAAGTTCCCAGTGTATGGTTCCCAGGGTCTGAAGGAGAGGAAACTCTCCTTCAGGCCCTGGGATCCATATCCATGTAAAAAATAAAGAATTAAAATAAAAAATAGGGATATACTCACCCTTTGACGCACCCTGGTAGTAACCGGCAGCCTGCTTTGCTTAAAATGAGCGCGTTCAGCACCTTCCATGATGTCACGGCTTCTGATTGGTCGCGTGCCGCTCATGTGACCACCACGCGACCAATCACAAGCCGCAACGTCATTCTCAGGCCCTAAACTCCTCATTCTAGGAATTTTGGACCTGAGAATGACGTCGCGGCTTGTGATTGGTCGCGTGGCGGTCACATGAGCGGCACGCGACCAATCAGAAGCCGTGACGTCATGGAAGGTGCTGAACGCGCTCATTTTAAGCAAAGCAGGCTGCCGGTTAACAGCGGTAAGGTGCAGGGGCCTCCGGACGGGTGAGTATATCAATATTTTTTATTTTAATTCTTTATTTTACACATTAATATGGATCCCAGGGCCTGAAGGAGAGTTTCCTCTCCTTCAGACCCTGGGAACCATCAGGATACCCTCCGATACTTGGTGTCCCATTGACTTGTATTGGTATCGGGTATCGGTATCGGCGATATCCGATACTTTTCGGGTATCGGCCGATACTATCCGATACCGATACTTTCAAGTATCGGACGGTATCGCTCAACACTAGTGATGGTTGACTGATTCAGTAAACAAGTTCACTTTGTTCAATTATCTGGGTTACCTAATACTGAACCTCTTTCCAGGTTATTTATCAATCATATGGTGAGATTGCATTCCATTCCTTTAAGCATTATATCTGATGGGGTGCAAATTGTCTCTAAATTCTGGAGAGCATTTTGCAGGAAGTTGGGGGATTGATTTGTCTTTTTCCTCTTCTTATCACCCTGAAGCAAACAGTCAGACACAGAGGATGAATCAATCACTAGAACAAATTTTAAGATGTTTTGTGGTGGCTGAGCAGGAGGACTGGTCCTCATTTTTGCCTCTTGCTGAGTTTGCCTTTAACAGTCGGGCCAATTAGTCCATTGGAAACTCTCCTTTCTTTTGTAATTATGGTTTTCCTACTCATTTTGGTGCATTCTCTAGGATGAGTTCTGGATGCCCTGGAGTGGAGGTGATCATTCAGAAACTTAGGGATGTTTGGAGGGAGGTTCAGAGGAATATTGAAGTGGCTCAGTTTTGGCAAAACCATAAGGCCGATAGGAAACTTTCAAAGTTGGGGATAATGTTTGGTTATCGTCCAGGTATATTAGGCTAAAAGTACCTTCTGCAAAGTTGGGTCCATAATTAATTGGCCAGTATGAGATTCTAGAGGTAATAATTTCAGTTGTCTTTAGATTAAAGCTTCTGCAGTCCCTTCATGTCCCCAATGTTTTTCACAAATCCCTGTTAAAGAAGTTTGTTCCTACTGTGTTTTCTGTCTCTTCCTCATCTCCTCCAGTCTCTGTTGATGGAGGTTTGGAGTATGAGGTACAGAGGATAGTGGATTCTCGGAGGGTCTAAAATTCCCTCCAACATCTTGTTCACTGGAGGGGATACGGACACGAGAAGAGATCCTGGCTTCCGACTCATTCGGTGAAGGCTGATCGTTTGGTTGGAGCTTTTCATTGCAGGTTTCCTGGGAAACCTGGGGGTCCCGTGGCCCCCCTTGAAGAGGGGTACTGTCACGATTCCTCTGCTCAGAGTGTCTGTGACTTAGTGATGGACAGCTCTGTCATCCTCTCCTGTGCTGGGGCTTGCTGAGCTGTCGGTGCTTTGATTGACAGCTCGGTTGACCTATCTGAGACTGGAAGGTGCAGAGGTTTCCACAGGTACTCCAAATTTTTTGCAATTGCCCTACTATTTAGGTGAGCTGTCTGACCCAGATCACAGCCAGTCAAAAGCTTGTTCTAAGCCTGTGATCTCTGGTGTGTCTGTTTGCCTGATCCTTGTGCTGTAAGTTCTGATCTACTGCTGCTGACCTTTGAACCGTGTTCTGACTACCCCGCTTGCTATTGCCCCTTTGTTTCCGATATTCTGCTGCTGACCTTTGGACCGTGTTCTGACTACTCGTTTGTTATTGCCTCTCTGCTTATCCACTATTTCTCTTGTTTTATGACCCTGGCATGTGACCTAACTTACAAATTCGTATTTTCCCTTGGTTTACTACATGCTTTTTTGGTATTTACCCCAGAAAGTCTGACTTTGCTGATGCTCGGCCTGTCTGTGGGTTGTGACTAGCATCACAGCAATCCAGTGGGAGCAAGAAAAATAAAGACGAACAGCACGTGGACCAGGCATATGAAGTCTGATTTTTAGTCACGCATCTCAAAGGAACCACAACATTTCATGAGCCAAGTACAGTACTTTCACAGCCAGAACCCTCAGAATAGAGGATTGTTAGATAGATAGAATATATAGATATAAAGAATATTTTTTTAGGCTGGGAAGGGCCCAATAGCCAGGGATAATATCACCTAACAGATATCAACTTCACGTTTTCTGGTTATCCAATATATTCCCATATACCCATGTTATCCTTTTAAATTATTTATTTATTAGGTTAAACAAGGCTAAACACTCTACATGAAAGGCACTTCATGGTGCAAGTTTATTATATGTAGGGGCTTTGTGAAATCATATCTGTCTATTCTATCTTTCTATTCTATACATCTATGTATTCTATCCATTCTATATTTATATCTATTATCTATCAATTATCTACAGTATTTAATATCTTTCTTAAAGTCGCTTTAAGTTATATAGAGCATTATAGTATGTAAAAGATTATATTAAAAATGCATTGCATACAGTTTGCATACACATGTCGTCATATAGATGTCATGCAGCTGCTAAGAAAAAAAAATAGCACACTCGCATGATATACAGAGTGACATATGTATAACACTAATCCAACTTTTTGGGATGAACATCGCAGAGATTTATAATACGCTGATGTGAGCAAACCCTCAAAGCAGGTATTCAAAAATTAAAAGGAGTCATTATTTTTAGTGATGAGCTAATATACTCATTGCTCAGGTTTTCCCGAGCACGCTCGGGTGACCTCTGAGTATTTGTTAGTGTTCGGAGATTGTTTTCATCACCTCAGCTGAATGATTTACAACTATTAGCAAAGCTGAGTACATGTGGGGGCTGCATGGTTGCTAGGGAATCCCCACATGTACTTAACCTGTTTAATAGCTGTAAATCATTCAGCTGCCCCGATGAAAACTTAAGTTCCGAACACTATCAAATACTCGGAGGTCACCCGAGTGTGTTCGGGAAAACCCGAGCAATGAGTACACTCACTCATCACTAATTATTTTAAAGATTAAAAAAATACACTCACACTTTCCAGCTACCCAAATTTATATATAAAAAAAGAGAACTGGAAGAAAAGCTAATTAGGTTTACTGGGTAGAATGTACTGGTGACATATTGTTGTAATATTAGACTAATAAAGCAAGAAATTCAGAATTTTTTATTTTTTTTGCAATATACACGCTTTGTGAACTAGACAGTTATGTTTAAGTTTCTGTAATATGTAGATTTTTCCTTTACTCTTAAAAAATAGTAAAACAAATTAAAAATATGCAAAAACAATGCAATAGAAATGCAAAAAAAATATAATGTATTGCTTTCTCTGGCACACAAACCTTGGTTTCAGTATTTTTCTTCTGTAGTAAAATTAAGACAGATGGGTATTTTACTGCCCTCATTGTTTGCAGTACTTCAAGAATAAATAAAGGTGTTATTAAGGTGCAATACTGTAATATATCAAAGATCAGTTAGTGCCAGTCACGCTGACTCTGCAGGTCCAGTGCATCCCAATGACCTGAATTTCTATATTATTATTCATTGACTTTCAATACTACTCCCAGTTTTAATATTTTTCAAAGCTATAGTACACCACAATGGGGTCTTTATATCAACTATTTGTAATTATGAGCTGTGGGATTTTACGTCCTATTCCTAGGGTGTAAAATCATAAAGTGACTTCTGTTTTCCAAGCCCTCATCTTTTATTGTGCCTTTAATAGTCCTCATTGTTTGACTGCACTAGACCATGTGATATGATGATTGAAAGACATGATGGGAAGATGGTACTGCTCTCTGGTCGATACAGTCTTCAGCGATCCTCCCAAACTGAATGGCAAAGTGTTCAACTTTGTCTGAGACCAGCGATTGTTAGAAAATTCTAATCAAAGTAAATTTATAGAGGAGCAATATGCTCATCTCTACTTATTACCTTTTATAATAATGCATTCTTTTTTAGATTTTGTCCTGTGCCAGTAGTACACAGAAGAGGACTTTTTTTTTTCAAACAGGCTGACTTTTCTTTTTTATTTGCCCATTAAAAGTTGGAGCTATTCATTTAAGCCTGTTTCTTATTTCATAAGCTAACTCAAAGTGAACTATAGAAAAAATGATATGATATGACAATAGGTTAAAGGGAATGCTCTGGAAGAAAATGACATTATCTTTAAATTAAGTTTGTTATATTTCCTTAAATTCTCTTTGTTCAAACTGTTTATTCTTAATCATGAACACATTTTTTGAAGTCATCTTATTTTCAATAGAGACACATTTGCAAAGGTTATATGTATATACAGTATATATATATATATATATATATATATATATACTGTAATATAGCGATTACTGCGTGTCTTGGGGGACACTCGCTTGGCAACGGGATAAACGAACTCAGGCACGATTTTCTTACAAAAACAGTCTATTTGGTTTATTTCCACATCAGCATAAACCGCAACCTCAGGAACTTGGTAGTATGCAACAGCCTGAACACCGTCTGTACATATTCAGCTTTACAGTGGAACCACAGTCCATCACTGACCCCGGTCAGCAAAACACGTATTACAGTCCGTTACCTGTTGACGACCATCACACAGGTTCCCGGATGTCTCTTATCCTCAGAGGTTTCCCATAGAGTAAACACAGTGTCACACTCTCTCTCTGACTCCGGTCAGTATAACACAGATCCCTTTCCGTTACCTGTTAGTGCTGACTACACAGGTTCCCAGATACCTCTTATCCTCAGAGGTATCCAACAGACGTCTTTCACTGACCCCGGTCAGTATCACTCATGGTTATCAGACCATCTACTCCAGAGGCATCTCACAGGCCTCCTTGCTCTGGCTCAGACTAGCCAGCATTCGCTCCCATGTGCCAAACGCACCTCCATTACATAGGTGTAACCACACCCAGGTACCTATCGCATGGTTAGTCAGGTGATAGTGACATCACCTCAGGTCCTCAAACACACAATCACATACAGGCTTTATTTTAGGTATTCAGACACATGTCTTTGGGTGGGTTTGTAGGTGACTGGACCCACCCATCTCTCCAATCACCTGGAAGCCTTCCCAATGTAAAACAAATCTCTCAGCAGTAGAACTGTTGAGCAAAACATACCCAGGCTTTCATCACAGGGCCACCCACCTCTGCGATACATACCGCCCATTAATCACATGTCAAGTCGCTATGCCACTATATATATATATATATATATATATATATATATATATATATATATATATATATATATACACTGCTCAAAATAAAGGGAACACTTGAATATAACTCCAAGTAAATCAAACTTCTGTGTAATCAAATTGTCCACTTAGGAAGCAACACTGATTAACAATCAATTTCACATGCTGTTGTGCAAATGGAATAGAAAACAGATGGAATTTTTTAGCAATTATCAATACACCCTCAATAAAGGAGTGGTTCTGCATTTAGGGACCACAGACCACATCTCAGTACCAATATTTTCTGGCTGATGTTTTGGTCACTTTTGAATGTTGGTTGTGCTTTCACACTCTGGGAAGCATGAGACGGACTTTGCAACCCATACAAGTGGCTCAGGTAGTGCAGCTCATCCAGGATAGCAGATCATTTTGAGCTGCGGCAAAAAGGTTTGTTGTGTCTGTCAGCATAGTGTCCAGAGGCTGGAGGCGCTACCAGGAGACAGGCCAGTACACCAGGAGACGTGGAGGGGGCCATAGGAGGGCAACAATCCAGCAGCACGACCGCTACCACAGCCTTTGTGCAAGAAGGAATAGGAGGAGCACTGTCAGAGCCCTGCAAAATGACCTCCAGCAGGCCACAAATGTGCATGTGTCTGCACAAATGGTTAGAGACTGACTCCATGAGGATAGTCTGAGTGCCCGACGTCCACGGATGAGGGTTATGCTCACAGCCCAACACCATGCAGGATGCTTGGCTGTTATGATCCTAGTGGCTTAGGATCACAAATCTAACCAGCTAAGTAGAAAATAATAGGACGAGCTCTTGGGATGTGGTAACTGGACTAACCGCAAACCTGATCCTAACCGCACACACTATAGGCAGCCGTGGAACATTTCCTGAAATCCTAGACGTCTCTTCATGGCCTGAGAAACTGACTACCCCTAAAGAGAAAGTAAAGACCTCACTTGCCTCAGAGAAATCCCCCAGAGATATAGATGCCCCCACAAATAATAACAGTGAGTTAAGAGGAAAAGACAAACACAGAGATGAAACAGGTTAAGCAAATGAGGCCCGCTAACGCTAGATAGCAGAAAATAGCAAGGGATCTGTGCGGTCAGTAAAAAACCCTATGCAAAAATATCCACGCAGAGAATGCGAGAACCCCCACACCAACTAACGATGTGGGGGGAGCAACTCAGCACCCCAGAGCACCAGCAAGCAGGGAAATCACATATTAGCAAGCTGGACAAAAACTCATCATATACTAGGAAACATCTTGAACACAAAATAAGCAAACAGAACTTAGCTTCTCTTGGAGAGACTGATAACGGATGTAGACAGGAGCAATCAGAATAGCACTAAATACAACGGCAACAGGCAAGGAATGAAGGACCAGGTGGATTAAATAGGAAACCTAACTAGCAGATGACGAGACAGCTGATCCTGCCAGAAACCTGCAAAATAACAAAAAGAGCCACCAGGAGGAGCCCAAAGAGAGAACTCACACAGTACCACTCATGACCACAGGAGGGAGCCCGGAAACAGAGTTCACAACAGTACCCCCCCTTGAGGAGGGGTCACCGAACCCTCACCAGAACCCCCAGGGCGATCAGGGTGAGCCACATGGAAGGCACGAACCAAATCGGCCACATGAACATCAGAGGCGACAACCCAGGAATTATCCTCCTGACCATAGCCCTTCCACTTAACCAAATACTGAAGCCTCCGTCTTGAAATACGAGAATCCAAGATCTTCTCCACCACGTATTCCAATTCTCCCTCAACCAGCTCCGGAGCAGGAGGCTCAACAGAAGGAACCACAGGCACCACATACCTCCGCAACAAAGACCTATGGAACACATTATGGATGGTAAACGATGCCGGGAGGTCCAAGCGAAAAGACACAGGGTTGAGGATTTCCAAAATTTTATAAGGACCAATAAAACGAGGTTTAAACTTAGGAGAAGAAACCTTCATAGGAACATAACGAGAAGACAACCACACCAAATCCCCCACACGAAGTCGGGGACCCACACAGCGACGACGGTTAGCAAAGCGCTGAGCCTTCTCTTGTGACAACATCAAATTGTCCACCACATGGTTCCAAATCTGCTGCAACCTACCCACCACAGAATCCACCCCAGGACAGTCAGAAGACTCAACCTGACCCGAGGAAAAACGAGGATGAAAACCAGAATTACAAAAAAAAGGCGAAACCAAAGTAGCCGAACTAGCCCGATTATTAAGGGCAAACTCGGCCAATGGCAAAAAAGCCACCCAATCATCCTGGTCAGCAGAAACAAAACATCTCAAATAAGTTTCCAAGGTCTGGTTAGTTCACTCGGTTTGGCCATTCGTCTGAGGATGGAAGGCCGACGAAAAAGACAAATCAATGCCCATCTTAGCACAAAAGGACCGCCAAAATCTGGACACAAACTGGGATCCTCTGTCAGACACAATGTTTTCAGGGATGCCGTGCAGACGAACCACATTCTGAAAAAATAACGGAACCAAATCGGAGGAAGAAGGCAACTTAGGCAAGGGCACCAAATGGACCATTTAAGAAAAACGATCACAAACCACCCAGATGACAGACATTCTCTGAGAGACCAGAAGATCCGAAATAAAATCCATGGAAATATGCGTCCAAGGCCTCTTAGGAACCGGCAAAGGCAAAAGCAAACCACTGGCACGAGAACAGCAAGGCTTAGCCCGAGCACAAATCCCACAGGACTGCACAAAGGAATGCACATCCCGCGACAAGGAAGGCCACCAGAAGGATCTAGCCACCAAATCTCTGGTACCAAAAATCCCAGGATGACCCACCAACACTGAAGAATGGACCTCGGAAATAACTCTGCTGGTCCATCTATCTGGGACAAACAGTCTCTCTGATGGACAACGGTCAGGTCTATCCGCCTGAAATTCCTGTAACACCCGTCGCAAATCTGGGGAAATGGCAGACAAAATTACCCCCTCTTTGAGGATACCAACCGGCTCAGAAACTCCAGGGGAGTCAGGCACAAAACTCCTAGAAAGAGCATCAGCCTTCACGTTCTTCGAACCAGGAAGGTACGAGACCACGAAATCGAAACGGGAGAAAAACAACGACCAACGAGCCTGTCTAGGATTCAACCGCTTGGCCGACTCAAGATAAATCAAATTTTTATGATCAGTCAAGACCACCACACGATGCTTAGCTCCCTCTAGCCAGTGTCGCCACTCCTCAAATGCCCACTTCATTGTCAACAACTCCCGATTACCAACATCATAATTTCGTTCAGCCGGCAAAAATTTTCTTGAAAAGAAGGCACATGGCTTCATCACAGAGCAGTCAGAGCTTCTCTGTGACAAAATAGCCCCTGCTCCAATTTCAGAAGCATCAACCTCGACCTGGAAGGGAAGAGAGACATCTGGCTGACATAAAACTGGAGCCGAAGAAAACCGGCGCTTCAGCTCCTGGAAGGCCTCAACGGCCGCAGGAGACCAGTTAGTCACATCAGAACCCTTCTTGGTCAAATCCGTCAAAGGTTTAACCACACCAGAAAAATTAGCAATGAAGCGACGGTAAAAATTAGCAAAACCCAAGAACTTCTGAAGACTCTTAACCGATGTAGGTTGAGTCCAATCATGAATAGCCTGGACCTTGACTGGGTCCATCTCAATAGAAGAAGGAGAAAAAATAAAGCCCAAAAAGGAAACTTTCTGGACTCCGAAGAGACATTTGGAACCCTTCACAAACAAGGCATTGGCACGCAGGACCTGAAATACCATCCTGACCTGCTTCACATGGGATTCCCAATCATCTGAAAAGACCAAAATATCATCCAGATACACAATCATAAACTTATCCAGATATTCTCGGAAGATATCGTGCATGAAGGACTGAAACACAGAAGGGGCATTAGAAAGTCCAAAAGGCATCACCAAGTACTCAAAATGGCCTTCGGGCGTATTAAATGCTGTTTTCCATTCATCGCCCTGTTTTATACGCACAAGATTATACGCACCGCGAAGATCTATCTTGGTGAACCAACTAGACCCCCAAATCCGAGCAAACAGATCAGACAACAATGGCAAGGGATACTGGAATTTGACCGTGATTTTATTTAGAAGGCGATAATCTATACAGGGTCTCAACGAACCATCCTTCTTGGCCACAAAAAAGAATCCCGCACCAAGAGGGGACGAGGAGGGGCGAATATGTCCCTTCTCCAAAGACTCCTTTACATAGCTCCGCATAGCGGCATGCTCTGGTACAGACAAATTAAACAGTCGTCCCTTAGGGAACTTACTACCAGGAATCAAATTTATAGCACAATCACAATCCCTATGAGGAGGTAGGGCACTGGATTTGGGCTCATCAAATACATCCTGGTAGTCCGACAAAAACTCAGGGACTTCAGAAGGAGTAGAGGAAGCAATTGATACCAAGGGAGCATTGCCATGAATTCCCTGGCAACCCCAACTCAACACAGACATAGCTTTCCAATCCAGGACTGGATTATGAGCCTGCAACCATGGCAGACCCAACACGACAACGTCATGCAAATTATATAACACAAGAAAGCGAATCACCTCCTGATGTGCAGGAGTCATACACATGGTCACTTGAGTCCAGTATTGAGGTTTATTCTTGGCCAATGGTGTAGCATCAATTCCCTTCAATGGAATAGGGAACTGTAATGGCTCAAGGATAAAACCACAGCGCTTGGCAAATGACAAATCCATCAGATTCAGGGCGGCACCTGAATCTACAAAAGTCATAACTGAGTAGGATGACAGAGAGCAAATCAAAGTAATAGACAAAATGAATTTAGGCTGTACAGTACCAATGGTGACAGATCTAGCAAAGTTTTTTGTGCGCTTAGAGCATGCTGAGATAACATGAGCTGAATCACCACAGTAAAAGCACAACCCATTCTGACGTCTATGATTTTGCCGTTCAATTCTGGTCAGAAACCTATCACATTGCATAGACTCAGGTTTCTGTTCAGAAAACACCGCCAGATGGTGCGCAGGTTTGCGCTCCCGCAAACGCCGATCAATCTGAATGGCCAAAGCCATTGACTCATTCAGACTCGCAGGCGTGGGGAACCCCACCATAACATTCTTAATGGCTTCAGAAAGACCTTCTCTGAAATTTGCAGCCAGGGCACACTCATTCCATTGAGTAAGCACCGACCATTTCTGAAATTTTTGACAATACACCTCAGCTTCATCCTGACCCTGAGAGAGAGCCAGCAAGGCCTTTTCTGCCTGGTTCTCCAGATTAGGTTCCTCATAAAGCAATCCAAGCGCCAGAAAAAAAGCATCCACATTCAGCAATGCAGGATCTCCTGGCGCCAGGGAGAAGGCCCAATCTTGAGGGTCGCCGCGTAACAGAGAGATAACAATTCTAACTTGCTGAGCGGAATCACCAGAGGAACGAGGTCTCAAAGAAAGAAATAATTTACAATTATTTTTAAAATTCAGAAACCTAGATCTATCTCCAGAAAAAAACTCAGGAATAGGTACTTTTGGCTCAGACATAGGACTGTGAACAACAAAATCCTGAATGCTTTGCACCCTTGCAGCAAGATGATCCACACTAGAAGTCAGACTCTGAATATCCATGTCTGCAGCAGAACTCAAAGCCACCCAGAGATTAAGGGGAGGAGAGAAGCAGGACAGACTGCAGAGCAGAAAAAAAAAATTGAACTCAGGATTTCTCTTATCCCACTTTTGCGATGCATTTAACACTTTTGGCCTGTTGCACTGTTATGATCCTAGTGGCTTAGGATCACAAATCTTACCAGCTAAGTAGAAAATAATAGGACGAGCTCTGGGGATGTGGTAACTGGACTATCCGCAAACCTGATCCTAACCGCACACACTATAGGCAGCCGTGGAACGTTTCCTGAAATCCTAGACGTCTCTTCACGGCCTGAGAAACTGACTACCCCTAAAGAGAAAGTAAAGACCTCACTTGCCTCAGAGAAATCCCCCAGAGATATAGATGCCCCCACAAATAATAACGGTGAGTTAAGAGGAAAAGACAAACGCAGAGATGAAACAGGTTAAGCAAATGAGGCCCGCTAACGCTAGATAGCAGAAAATAGCAAGGGATCTGTGCGGTCAGTAAAAAACCCTATGCAAAAATATCCACGCAGAGAATGCGAGAACCCCCACACCAACTAACGATGTGGGGGGAGCAACTCAGCACCCCAGAGCACCAGTAAGCAGGGAAATCACATATTAGCAAGCTGGACAAAAACTCATCATATACTAGGAAACATCTTGAACACAGATGAGCAAAAATAAGCAAACAGAACTTAGCTTCTCTTGGAGAGACTGATAACGGATGTAGACAGGAGCAATCAATAGCACTAAATACAACGGCAACAGGCAATGAATGAAGGACCAGGTGGATTAAATAGGAAACCTAACTAGCAGATGACGAGACAGCTGATCCTGCCAGAAACCTGCAAAATAACAAAAAGAGCCACCAGGAGGAGCCCAAAGAGAGAACTCACACAGTACCACTCATGACCACAGGAGGGAGCCCGGAAACAGAGTTCACAACACTTGGCATTTGCCGCAGAACGCCAAGATTGGCAAATTTGCCACTGGCGCCCTGTACTCTTAACAGATGAAAGCAGGTTCACACTGAGCACATGTGACATATGTGACAGAGTGTGGAGACACCTTGGAGAGTGATCTGCTGCCTGCAACATTCTTCAGCATGACAGGCTTGGCAGTGGTCAGTAGTGGTGTGGGGTGGCATTTCTTTGGAGGGCTACACAGCCCTCCATGTGCTCTCCAGAGGTAGCCTGACTGCCATTAGGTACCAAGATAAAATCCTCAGACCCCTTGTGAGACCATATGCTGGGGCGGTTGGCCCTGGATTCCTCCTAATGCAGGACATTGCCAGACCTTATGTGGCTGGAGTGTGTCAGCAGTTCCTGCAAGATGAAAGCATTGAAGCTATGGACTGACCCGCCCGTTTCCCAGACCTGGATCCTATTGAACACATCTGGGACATCATGTCTCGGTCTTGCATTATCCACCGACATCACGTTGACCACAGACTGCCTGGGAGTTGGCGGATGATTTAGTCCAGTTCTGGGAGGAGATCCCTCAGGAGACCATCTACCGCCTCATCAGGAGCATGCCCAGGCATTGTATGGAGGTCATACTGGCACGTGGAGGCCATACACACTACTGAGCATCATTTCCCTGTTTTGAGGCATTTCCACTGAAGTTGGATCAGTCAGTAATTTGATTTTCCACTTTGATTTTGAGTATCAATCCAAATACAAGCCCCCATTGGTTAATAAATTTGATTTCCATTGTTGATTTTGTGTGATTTTGTTGTCAGCACATTCAACTTTGATCTAGGATGTGTTATTTGACTGTTCCATTTATTTTTTTGAGAAGTGAATATATACACTGCTCAAAAAAATAAAGGGAACACTTAAATCCCATATTCTAGATATTACTGAATTAAATATTCCAGTTGTAAATCTTTATTCATTACATAGTGGAATGTGTTGAGAACAATGAAACCTAAAAATGATCAACGTAAATCATAACTTATACCCTATGGGAGTCTGGAGATGCAATAATGCTCAAAATCAAAGTGGAAAATGAAGTTACAGGCTGATCTAACTTCAGTGGAAATGCCTCAAGACAAGGAAATGATGCTCAGCAGTGTGTGGCGCCTCCACATGACCTCCCTACAACGCCTGGGCATGCTCCTGATGAGGCGGTGGATGATCTCCTGAGGATCTCCTCCCAGACCTGGACTAAGGGTACCGTCACACAGTGCCATTTTCATCGCTACGACGGCACGATTCGTGACGTTGCAGCGTCGTATAAGTATCGCTCCAGCGTCGTATACTGCGGTCACACGTTGCAATACACGGCGCTGGAGCGATAATTTCATGACGTATTTGCGATGTAGAAGCCGTTGGTTACTGTGCGCACATCGTATACAACCTGTGTCACACAATGCAATCATGCCGCCACAGCAAGACACTAGACGACGAAAGAAAGTTTCAAACGATCTGCTACGATGTACGATTCTCAGCGGGGATCCGGATCGCAGTAGCGTGTCAGACACAGCGATATCGTAAATGCATCGCTGGAACGTCACGAATCGTGCCATTGTAGCGATCAAAATTGCACTGTGTGACGGTACCCTAAAGCATCCGCCAACTCCTGGGCAGTCTGTGGTGCAATGTGATGTTGGTGGATGTTGCAAAACATGATGTCCCATATGTGTTCAATCGGATTCAGGTCAGGAGAACGGGCAGACCAGTCTATAGCTTCAATGCCTTCATCTTGAAGGAACTGCTGACACACTCCAGCCATAGGAGGTCTGGCGTTGTCCTGCATTAGGAGGAACCCAGGGCCAACTGCACCAGCATATGGTCTCACAAGGGGTCTGAGGGTCTCATCTCGGTACCTAATGGCAGTCAGTCTACCTCTGGTGAGCACATGGAGGGGTGTGCGGCCCTCCAAAGAAATGCCACCCCACACCATTACTTACTCACTGCCAAACTGGTCATGCTGAAAGATATTGCAGGCAGCAGATCGCTCTCCATGGCGTCTCCAGACTCTGCCATGTCTGTCACATGTGGTCAGTGTGAACCTGCTTTCATCTGTGAAGAGCACAGGGTGCCAGTGGCGAATTTGCCAATCCTGATGTTCTGTGGCAAATGCCAAGGGTCCTGCACGTTTTTGGGCTGTGAGCACAACCCCTATCTGTGGATGTCGGGCACGCAGACCAACCTCATGGAGTTGATTTCTAACCATTTGTGCAGACACATGCACATTTGTGGCCTGCTGGAGGTCATTTTGCTGGGCTCTGGCAGTGCTTCTCCTGTTCATCCTTGCACAAAGGCTGATGTAGCGGTCCTGCTGCTGGGTTGTTGCCCTTCTACGGCTCCTCCACGTCTCCTGGTGTGCTGGCTTGTCTCCTAGTAGCTCCTCCAGCCTCTGGACACTACGCTGACAGACACAGCAAACCTTCTTGCCACAGCTCGCATTGATGTGCCATCCTGGATGAGCTGCACTACCTGAGCCACTTGTGAGGGTTGTAGAGTCTGTCTCATGCTACCACGAGTGTGAAAGCACAACCAACATTCAAAAGTGACCAAAACATCAGCAAGAAAGGATTGGTACTGAGATGTGGTCTGTGGTCCCCACCTGCAGAATCACTCCTTTATTGAGAGTGTCTTAATAACTGATAATAATTTCCATCTGTTGTCTATTCCATTTGCACAACAGCATGTGAAATTGATTGTCAAACAGTGTTGCTTCCTAAGTGGACAGTTTAATTTCACAGAAGATTGATTTACTTGGAGTTATATTCTGTTGTTTTAGTGTTCCCTTTACTTTTTTGAGCAGTGTATATATATACTGTAGCTAGCACATTTCAATTTAAGAATATTCATTAGTTTCTAATACTTTAAGATGAAGGGGTTAGGTTTGATGTACATGTAAGTTATAAATCAGGGTAACATAATACAATAAAAGATTCAACAATCTATTATATGGGAACAGCACAAAAAATTATTCTGCTTGCGTATTATTCTAAAACAGGGATTGGCAACATTTGTATATTTTGCTATGCCAATTAAAAAAATGTAATGAGGTATCTGCAAGTACATGAAGTATATCTAATTTTAAAGGGAATCTGTCACCACATTTGACCTATCTAAACTATTATTATTACACAAACAAGAAGAAAAGAAATGGAGCACTCTCCCAGTCTTTCTTGTTGAAAATCCTTTAATCCATCCTAGATGATATCAATATCTCAACAAAGTACATGGCGCGGGGTGCAGGAGACATGGGAGTGAGCAAGTGAAAAAGCCTGACAGACGATGGACATTTTGCTCTGTTACTGAACTTCTATGGGTCCATGTTAGCCAGGGTGCTACAACACTTCCTTTTAATAAGGATTGGGGAGTAGTTGAACACATGATAGTGAAAGTGACAAGTGAAAGCAATACATACATAATTGTGGGTAATACCTAGTTTATCATTTAAACCTAATGGACCTTGAACATCCGTACCTAAAATCCATTTGCCTTCTCTTCTTAATAATAACTTATTAAGATTACCACCCTGTTTGGGGTATTCTGTATGTTCAATTCCTGCAAAAGTTAAACTATTAATATATCCATACAGGTTATGGAATGCTGAAAACAGTCAACCCTGTGTTTCTCACATCAGCTGTGTTGTTGCTGAGAAATCATCTTTTTTCACTTTATATAAGTGACCTCTTCAGGGCTCCAGGACGAATGGTGCCTGGAGATAACTCCTCCCCCTGTTAGGTCTCGAGTTCCCGCGGCTGCACGGGGGGAGTCTCGAACCACCTACGCTGCGGATTCCCATTCTTCTCCAGCCACAGTGGAGCCTGCTCAGCAGAGACGTCGGTCCCAGCATCTGGCTAAGGCAGATACTGTGTGCTTGTTTACTGCTGCCCTTCCAGGCTCAGCCATTGTAACCGGCACTGTTCAGCGGCGAGCAGACGCTCCTGGAACTAAGTCCATTGTAACCGGCACTGTTCAGCGGCGAGCAGACGCTCCTGGAACTAAGTCCTGCTTTTCCTCTGCTGAACATGTCCAAGGGAAAACCTCTCATTGGAGGTCAGGGGTCACATGCCCAGGTCCTGTAGCAGCTCCTATTGGACCACTAGGAAGGTCCCAGAGAGCTTCCTCTATAAAAGGTTCGCATGGCTGCACGACAATGCGCTAGTATAAACTTGATAACGTGTGTGTGTAGATGAATGACTGATGATGGATGAAAGCTCCTTAATCATTCCCATTCCTAGTGTTGTTGACTGCTTGTGAATGGTGGAAGCTATCTAGCACCCAACAGTGCTACCTGCACACCTATTACACGTTAGAGTGCCTTTTGCAGTGCCCGCTTATATGGCACCGTGCGCAATCAGTGCGCTTTCCTGACAGCCTGTCAGTGTAGGGTGGGAATTCCCACTTGGACTCTGCATCTGACTCAGGGCATCCTCAGGCGCAGGCTCAAACACCACCGAGGGTCAGAGCGAGTCCAACCACCAAATTAGTGGGGGTGATTCATAGCGATCCCTCTAGTGTCTTGCAGCTGCACCCTGTGTCTGTTAACAGGGTGCAGCGTATTTTGGCAGCTCTGTGAAGCAACAGAGTTCGCTACTATTCACACGGGGTGAAGCCTAACCCATGTGGGAACAAGTGTCCATCCACCATTACTCAGCAGCAGGTACCATCTCTGCACGGTGGACCCCGGGCTGCGAACGCAACTCATATCTCCCTCTTTATTATTTGGTGCATTCCACTAGCCCTAACACCCCCAGAGCTTATTTTACATGAAGGAGGCATTCCCAGTGTGAGACAAGTAACTAACATAAAACAGGAAAAATTAAATTTGCCTTCCTGTAAACACATTTTTGCTTCTCTCTCAGCTCTGCAGTATTGCAATAATATTGCAACTCTTTTTTCTCAACCAGGGCAAAAAAATACCCCTAAAATATAACTTTTATTTAAGCAAAATTTTTCTTATCATTTATAGAAAAGATGAACTAGGAGGGAGGGTAAACTATCCCTTCCTTATCCTACCTTACTGCAGACGCTGGCATCCTAAGTTCCACATGGCACCCTCACTCAACATCGGCTCTCACTTGTGACCCTAAAAGGAGGAACATATAGAAACAACCATCACCAACACCAATAATAAAGTGCTATAGTGCAATAAAATGAAATACATTAGTCTGTATCAGTATCAGTTCTCTGTATTTTTTCCAGAGATGATATAGCAATGACTCTCAAAATAGGCTCCTTTTTTATGCCAACAGAGGCTAATTTGAATTAAGGCAGACAATATATTCTGAAGTCATGAAGTGACTGTCCAAGCCTGACATGACCAAACGGACCACCTCACCACACAGCACCTTAAACTCATCGGTGAGGGTCTGAAGCAGTTGGGCAAAGGCCTGCATTTGAGCCAAGGCTCACCAGAAAAAACGGGATGGTTGGTTATAATGTGACGAAGTCACTGTCCGAGCGTGACATGACCCAATGGGTGGTCGGTCATAAATCAGCGAGACTCACAAGGGAACACCGGGGACACAATAACAATGGTGGGCCCTGCGATAAGGAACAGGGAAATGGACACCTCCTTACTCTCCTAAGGATGTGCCCTAATCTTCCTGATGTCCCTATACAGGTTCTTTCATCATGTCGCTGAGCAGGATACCTTAGCCCTCGCTTGCCCTGCACCTATCCCTGGGTAGGGGATTGTCTAGTGAGAGCACCGATCCCACCGCTGCACTAATTAAACACAAAGGGAAAATTTAGACAAATAAGGTATAAGCCAAAAACACTTAGCCTTGTCTGCTGCCATGCACGGTACAGCAGAGTAATGCACCAGGTATGAATATTCAGCAGAAGAAACACTGCACTAAGAAAACTCCTTCCACCTGCTTGGTTGATCTCCAGAAGGACATGTATAACCAACAGTCAGCTGATGCATCAGGTGACTTTATGAAGGATGGTGGGAATGGTCACCACCAACATCAGCTGACCCAGCATCAATGCAATGCAATGCAATAACACCAGCGGCCACTGGGGGGAAAAACTGCATTAACCCCTGATGACTAGAAAGGAAAAAAGGTTTTAATCAGAGGAAAACCAGATCTGCCACAGATCCAAACATGGATTGTGACAGGTATGTTGGTGGTTTTGGGTGAAAAAATGTCACAGATGGACCATAATGAAAAAGACCACCTTTTCCAAACATGGATCGTGACAGTACCACAATTTCAATGAGGGGCCTCTGGACACTCAACACCGGATCTCACCAGATAAGAACCTGCGGTGAGGATGTCTCTATCCACCAGAGTTCACCTCAGCAGTCACCTGACTCTCAGGTTTATGGCAAACGCGGCCTGATGAAAATGCCAACAACGTAGTCTCCGGAGGCACCACAAATCTCCAGAGCGCTGACCTAGGGAATGAGTTGTGTACATGCATAACTGGGGGTAACTTGAACTGAAAAGCCCCAGGCTGAGAATGGCCAACACCCGATATGGCCCAATCACCCTGGAACCCAGTTGCACACTTCTAACTGATGTTTTTGGTGGAAACCCATATGTACTCATTCACACACAAGTCCGGACCTAAACGTTTATTTTCATGCATGCGTCTGCCACAAGACGATGAACTCTTTACAGAACAGACAACAGAGGCGTCCTCCTGTGTAAACAAACTTACACCCCACTACGCACCGAGGGAACCACCACCCTCCTCTGACCCCTTCTCCTAAGAGGTCTCTGACACACCAGGTTAACATGTAGTGAGGGTAAAGTCTTGCCCCTACTTCCTGGCAGCACCTCTGCTGCCCCCAACTGGAGAAGAAGGGATAGGTTGTAGAAGAATGGCAGAGATAATGGCTCCTGGGCAGCAGTCCTTACATGACTGACCCCAGCTGATTACTTTCCTGGACCGCCAGTCTATGACTGGGTTATGTATTTTCAACCAAGAGAGTCCTAAAACCATGGGAGTTGGTATGCCCTCCAAGACATAGCATGATAAAGACTCTTCATAATAAGCCCTTATATGCAGATGTATGTTGTCTATGACTTGCGTAATGCTCCCCTGACTGAGCGGAGTAGAGTCAATGGCCTGGTCCCTGAAGGGTCTCGCTAGCATCCTATTCATCAGGCCATGGTTCTGGACAAAATGAGCATCCACCAAATTGACTGCTGCTCCACTGTCCACAAGCACCGGAATATTTTCAGCTACCCCACCAATAACCACCTCAGCAGGTAAGGTACACAGAGATGAAAAAATGGAGGAAATATACACACCTTGGTCGCCTCCCTCCACACAACCAGGGGGACGTGGCTCTTTAGATGGTGCAGGTACAACTTTGGCATGCGCTGGACAGACATTGATAAATGACCGGTCTGCCCACAGAAAAAAACATGCCCCCACTCCACGGTGAATCACAGGCAACCCCGTTTGGGAACCAACTCCTCCCATCTGCATGGGTTTGTCCGCCTGCTCAAGCGTCCCCACCTTTCTAGCAAGGACTACAGGGGGCACATTTGGTGTATGTCTATCCGTCAGGCGTCTATCCAACCGGATGGCAAGGGACACGGCGGCCTCCAATCACCTGGGGGCGGCATACTGCATCAGAGTATCTTGCAACTTTGGGGACAGACCCTGAACAAAATGGCTTCTAATAGCAGGGTCATTCCACTGAGAATTTGTGCCCCAACATCTGAACTCTGAGCAATACTCCTCAGCCGGCAGGCCCCCCTGCTTGATCTTACGGAGTCGGGATTCCACCAGAGAGATGCCATCAGGATCACCAAACACCAGCGCCAGAGCTGTAAAAAACTCATCCACCGACCGTAGAGATGGAGAACCAGATGGCAGGGAGAAGGCCCAGGATTGGGAATCACTCTTAAGAAGGAAAACGATGATTCCCACCCGTTGTTCCTCACTCCCTGATGAATGAGGGCGGAGCCTGAAGTATAGCTTACAGTCATTCTTAAAAACCAAAAATGTATCTCTCCCTTCAGAGAACCTGTCAGGGAGAGATATCTTGGGTTCTGGTTGAGCCTTGTACTGAGCCGAGGCCCAGAACCTCAAAAACTGCTGCAGCTGTTGCACCACCTCACCATGCAGCACCTTAAACCCATCGGTAAGGGTCTGAAGCAGTTGGGCAAAGGTCTGCATTTGAGCCATGACTCACCAGAAAAAAAGGGATGTTGGTTATAATGTGATGAAGTGACTGTCCAAGCGTGACACGACCCAATGGGTGGTCGGTCACAAAGCGGCGAGACTCACAAGGGAACACCGAGAACACAATAACAACGGTGGGCCCTGCGATAGGGAATGGGGAAATGGACACCTCCTGTACTCTCCTAAGGATGTGCCCTAATCTTCCTGATGTCCCTTTACAGGTTCTTTCAACCTGTCGCTGAGCAGGATACCTTAGCCTTCGCTCGCCCTGCACCGATCCCTGGGTAGGGAATTGTCTAGTGAGAGAACCAGTCCCACCGCTGCACTAATTAAACACAAAGGGAACATTTAGACAAACAAGGTATAAGCAAACAACTTGAAGACGTAAGAAATGTGAAGATTGTTCCAGCTCCTTTTCAATTAAAAGTCCTTTATTGATCCATATCCTTAAAAATCATCCCTGCACAAAAGGGAATGTGAACAGTGACAAAAACCTGCTAATAGCTACGCGTTTCGATCTAAGAGATCTTCATCATGGCTATCTACACACAAATATAGAGGAAGTATATATACAATGCTCTAGCGAATCACAGTGAAACTTCAGATCACATGATCTGATCTCAGGTCCTGCAAACAAGGATATGGATCAATAAAGGACTTTTAATTGAAAAGGAGCTGGAACAATCTTCACATTTCTTACGTCTTCAAGCTGCTGCTACGTCTGGGTCAGGACGGGTTCACGTGCTCCTGTGGTCTGTTGGTGAGCTGACTGGGCCTTTGGCCCCTGTTTTTTTCTATTGATATAAGCAAACAACACTTAGCTTTCCCTGCCGCAATGCACAGTACAGCAGAGTAATGCACCAGGAATGAATATTCAGCAGAAGAACCACTGCACTAAGAAAACTCCTTCCACCTGCTTGGTTGATCTCCAGAAGGATCTGCATAACCAACAGTCAACTGATGCATCAGGTGACCATAGGAAGGATGGTGGGAGTGGTCACCACCATCATCAGCTGACCCAGCAGCAATACAATAACACCAGTGGCCACCGGGGGGGAAAAACTGCATATACCCCTTATTACCAGAAAGAAAAAAAGGTTTTGATCAGAGGAAAACCAGATCTGCCACAGATCCAAACATGGATCGTGACAGGTATGTTGGTGATTTTGGGTGAAAAAATGTCACAGATGGACCATAATGAAAAATACCACCTATAAGCCTTCAGGCTCACCACTTCAAAACAATAGTTTCCTTATGAAGTTACAATAAAGATAAACCTCTTGAAATATATGTAGTGACAGACAATAATAGTGTTTAGTCCATAGTTTTCATGACAATGATATCAACCCACATATTTTTAGTGCCACCATTTCTCCCTAACAGTGTCCAAGTATGAAGGTAAACCCATTAGAGTATATGTCACAACTGATGCCTACAATAAAAGTGTTTTATCCTATAAATATCATAGCAGAGAGGTCAAAGAGAAACAATGTACTCATCCGATTTAGTGATGCAGGCCCATCCCATGACTAAAAAAAATTAAAATCACGGCTCGGAGAATGAGATCCAATAAGGTCAGAGAATGTCCTCTTCTGATCTGATTTTGAGAATCACAATAAGACATGCTCAATGCATCTGAGAAAGCGTGCCGCACACCTACATTGCACATGGATACAGGAATGTAGCCTTATTATGAATAGCACAGTCCCTTAGTGTATAGTGTACTCACTTATTATGTATAGCACAGTCCCTTATTATATAGTATACTCACTTATTATGTATAGCACAGACCATTATTATATAGTGTACTCACTTATTATGCATAGCACATACCCTATAGCTTCCTCTGCTGTCATGTACAGCACTGTCTCTTGCAAAGTGTATTCTTTTTATTTTTCTTAATCACAGCTCCCTCTCTTTATTACATAGTCCTCTCTTGTTAGATATAAAATGACTGTTGACGGAGCAGCATGTGACCAGATGACCAGTCCATCAGCTCCTCATTAGCAGAGAAGCTTTCCCATGCTCCATCAGCATTCATTGCATTATATATCTAAGAAGATAGGACAGTATGTAATAAAGACTGGGTACCATATGATCCCATACTTAAGGGAGGACAGGGTCGTACATAAGAAGGGGCACTGTGTAAATATAGATGTGTGGCTATATATATATATATATATATATATATATATATATATATATATATATATATATATATATATATATATAAATCCTGAGTGACAACCTCCTTCCCTCAGCCATGACATTAAAAATGGATCGTGGCTGGGTTTTCCAGCAATACAATGTCCCAAAACATACGGCCAAGGTAACAAAGGAGTGGCTCAAAAATGGCACATTAAGATCATGGAGTCTCCAGACCTTAATCCCATATAAAATATGTGGAAGGAGTTGAAGCTCCGAGTTGCCAAGTGATAGTCTCAAAATCTTAATGTTCTAGATGATCTGCAAAGAGGAGTGGACCAAAATTCCTCCAGACATGTGAGTAAACCTCATCATCAACTACAAAAAAATGCCAGACTGCTGTGCTTGCCAAAAAGGGTTTTGCCACCAAGTATTATGACTTATTTGCCAGAGGGATCAAATAATTTTTTCTCACTGCAAAATGCAAATAAATTTATACAATTTATACAATGTGATTTTCTGGATTTTATGTTTGATATTGTATCTCTCAATGTAAATGTCAACCTACCCTTAAAATTACAAACTGTTCATGTTTTCCTCATTGGGCTATCTTACAAAATCAGCAAGGGATCAAATACTTTTCCCCCCCACTGTACTATATATATATATATATATATATATATATATATATATATATACTGTATATATATATATACAGTTGTGGCCAAAAGTATTGACACCCCTGCAATTCTGTCAGATTATACTCAGCCTAATACTTGGTTGCACAACCTTTAGCCAAAATAACTGTGAGCAACCGCTTCCAGTAACCATCAATGAGTTTCTTACAATGCTCTGCTGGAATTTTAGACCATTCTTCTTTGGCAAACTGCTCCAGGTCCCTGATATTTGAAGAGTGCCTTCTCCAAACTGCCATTTTCAGATCTCTCCACAGGTGTTCTATGGGATTCAGGTCTGGACTCATTGCTGGCCACCTTAGAAGTCTCCAGTGCTTTCTCTCAAACCATTTTCTAGTGCTTTTTGAAGTGTGTTTTGGGTCATTGTCCTGCTGGAAGACCCATGACCTCTGAGGGAGACCCAGCTTTCTCACACTGGGCCCTACATTATGCTGCAAAATTTGTTGGTAGTCTTCAGACTTCATAATGCCATGCACACGGTCAAACAGTCCAGTGCCAGAGGCAGCAAAGCAACCCCAAAACATCAGGGAACCTCCGCCATGTTTGACTGTAGGGACCATGTTCTTTTCTTTGAATGCCTCTTTTTTCTCCTGTAAACTCTATGTTGATGCCTTTGCCCAAAAAGCTCTACTTTTGTCTTATCTGACCAGAGAACATTCTTCCAAAACGTATTAGGCTTTTTCAGGTAAGTTTTGGCAAACTCCAGCCTGGCTTTTTTATGTCTTGGGGTAAGAAGTGGGGTCTTCCTGGGTCTCCTACCATACAGTCCCTTTTCATTCAGACGCTGACGGATAGTACGGGTTGACACTGTTGTACCCTCGGACTGCAGGGCAGCTTGAACTTTCTTGGATGTTACTCTAGGCTTTTTATCCAACATCCGCACAATCTTGCGTTGAAATCTCTTGTCAATTTTTCTTTTCCGTCCACATCTAGGGAGGTTAGCCACAGTGCCATGGGCTTTAAACTTCTTGATGACACTGCGCACGGTAGACACAGGAACATTCAGGTCTTTGGAGATGGACTTGAAGCCTTGAGATTGCTCATGGTTCCTCACAATTTGGTTTCTCAAGTCCTCAGACAGTTCTTTGGTCTTCTTTCTTTTCTCCATGCTCAATGCGGCACACACAAGGACACAGGACAGAGGTTGAGTCAACTTTAATCCATGCCAACTGGCTGCAAGTGTGATTTAGTTATTGCCAACACCTGTTAGGTGCCACAGGTAAGTTACAGGTGCTGTTAATTACACAAATTAGAGAAGCATCACATGATTTTTCGAACAGTGCCAATACTTTTGTCCACCCCCTTTTTTATGTTTGGTGTGGAATTATATCCAATTTGGCTTTAGGACAATTCTTTTTGTGTTTTTTCATTTAAGACAAATTAAATGAAGATAATAATAACAAAGAATTTGTGTTTGCAACCATTTTCAGGAAGAAACTGAGTATTATCTGACAGAATTGCAGGGGTGTCAATACTTTTGGCCACAACTGTATATATATATATATATATATATATATATATATATATATATATATATATATATATATATATATATATATACATACAGCTGTCACTGTCTGCTCCTGCATCAAATCACTTCAGGTGGACAATGTAATCCATTTGAAGAAGAAACATGTAGAAGTATATACTGATGAATCATGGAAAAGTAACTAGACTCCACAGAACATGCCCAAAGTGAGAAATAAAAATAAACACAATAGACAAAAACATAAAGCAGACTTTAAAAAAAGTTACAAATGACAAGAAGAATGCTTTCTTTTTACACCGAGGAAATAGATCTGTGGTTCAAATTTGAAATCTGCAACATGTGAATTTCTCTTTTGATAAATATGCAGAAACATGCTAAAAATGCACGTAACCTGCACATAGCTTTAACAATGAAGGTTTATCTAAGCTAGTTGACAAGAAGTTCCAAGACAAAGTAGTTTTATTTAAAACATGAAATATTATAAATAAACAAAAACTATTAGCTCATAAAACACAATAAAAATGCATCTAAAACACAGTCATAAACAGAATTAAAAAATGCAAGCAACCTTATTTACCTGTTGCATAAATTCTGCAAATAAGCTCAAACATCAGAAACACACCTAATGCTAATTGTGGGAATTTAGCTTTAGTGTTAAAAATGGTGAAAAAGCTTTCATACTAATTAGCTAATTTTTTTGTAATTAGCAAATTAATAATTATTGTGCATGAAACAGTGGGATACTTCTGCACTTTGCTGAGTATTCACTTTTCATATAATATATTCTGGATCAGATTTGCCCCATATGTGCATACTAATCTATATGTGTCTAAATTTCATTCTTAGTGTCGGAAGGATTTCTGTGGAGTGATTCCGCCCTGCTGAAGGTATGAAGACGTCAATCCAGCAGTTGATAAAAAAAAACTGTGGTTTATTCAACGTGTTTCAAAGTATTAATTACTTCTCCATCAGGAGACAACCAAATTACCACATGTAATTAAAACCTCAAAAAGCATTGAATAAACCACTATTCTTACATTAACTTCTGGATTGGCGTCTTCATACTTTCAGCAGCTCAAAATCATTCCATAGAAATCCTGAAACTAATGTTAATGGTCACTTGCTGACCCGTGGATCTGCTGCAGCTGTCACTTAGATTCAAAGTTTGAACATCAGATATATCAGGTTAGTATAATCTGAAAAAGATATATTCAAGTCTACTGGATAAGATCCTACTTACTCTTTTTCTCCCACAGTTTTCTCATAAATGTTATCCTACGACACGTTATTCTGGCCTTATAGAGAATTAAAGTTAATAATAATAAAAAGGCCATTAGGCTAGTAAAATTGTGTTCTCTTCACATCAACTTTTTCTAAAAGACATCAATTCAATATAAGTGAGAGTTAATTGTGTCACCTGTAGTTTTGCATTCGATAAAGCTGTAGAGTAAGCCAGAATGATTTCTAATTTAGAACTTTTGTGAGGTGTCAGCAGGACATTATTCAGCTAGCAGCAGTACTACTGCAAAAATAAATAAAAAAAACAAGGTACACTATAACAAGTTTAAAATTAGGTTCATGATTTGCAAAACATATTTGAATGCATTTATTTCATTCTTCTATCATTTTTAATTACTGAATGGATCAATTAAAGCTCTGGCTTACAAGTTGCTTTTTTTAGCATTATTTCATATTACCCAACTATTTAACGTTCACTATTTTTTAATACAATATAAATTAGCCTTATTTGTTTATTGCCTATACATTTGTACTGGATACAATTCCTCTAAGATTGGAATTACTTTAATAATTAATGAGTGAATATTATTTTGACAAAACAGGAAATTTATTAAAAATCTTCTGATAAATTCAAATTAATTTCCTATGCCTATATACAAAAGCTATAACTTAGCCCACACTTTTCTTGTCCCTGATAATATCATATAATTCAATGCGGACCTACATACGGTTTGCCGCAAGAAGAGAACCATATGGATAAAAATATATAAAGCTTTATTTAATTCATGTTAAAAATTAAAAAAAAAGACAAAATCATGAATAAATAACAAAGTGTCCAAACAAGAGGAGTCTGACCTTACAACACCAACATTCCTATACCAAATATACTGTGTAAGCTCAATAGGTGCCTGCAATATAGCAAATTATCCTGATGACATCCAATTATCTAGTATATGCAATCAATGGAATACAATATATTTTTGAATAAATGTTATGTATAGCCCCAATATTGTCTATTGTTGATATAATGGTGGTCACTAAAAGATACAATAAATACTGTGCTATACATTGATATGCTAAACAAAATGAGAATCAATTTAACATTCTAAATATGGATCATATCAAAGTATCAAAGATTTACTGCATACATACATTTGTTTTCCTAAGGTGAAAATACAATGTAGCATTATACCTTATTCAGACAATCAGAGGACTAATAGGTGCGGTGATTCCATTTATTTGTGTATACTAGATAAATTGGATGTCATCAGGATAATTTGCTATATCGCAGGCACCTATTGAGCTTACACAGTATATTTGGTATAGGAATGTTGGTGTTGTGAGGTCAGACTCCTCTTGATTTGACACTTTGCTATTTATTTATGCTTTTTGCCCTGTTGTTTAATTTTTAACATGAATTAAATAAAGCCTTATATATTTTTATCCATATGGTTCTCTTCTTGTGGCAAACCGTATGTTACATAGTTACATAGTTATTAAGGTTGAAGGAAGACTTTAAGTCCATCTAGTTCAACCCATAGCCTAACCTAACATGCCCTAACATGTTGATCCAGAGGAAGGCAAAAAAAAACCCATGTGGCAAAGAGTAAGCTCCACCTTGGGGAAAAAAATTCCTTCCCGAATGTATGTAGGTCAGCATTGAATTTTATATTGAGAAATTTGACACGTCACTCCTCTTCTCCGAAAGACTGGTGCCTGAGACAAGGGTCACCACTCCCTTATCATTTGAAAAAAGAAGAAAGTCCCGGCACTCAAAATAGTACTATTTGCCAAAAATTTTTATTAAAGAGATATGTTCCAGAAAAACGTAACGTTTCGGTCTAACATTGACCTTCATCAGACAAAGAACTAAAAAGCTTATGTGCTCATATTGGAAGTCCTATAGAGATTTTATGGATCATAGGGGGCCATCCACATAAAAGTCCATTAGGACATTTAGTAGTGGGATCCGACGCTACCGCGTGTGAGAACAAAAGATGGTGGATGGACGCCATCTTTTGTTCTCACACGCGGTAGCGTCGGATCCCACTACTAAATGTCCTAATGGACTTTTATGTGGATGGCCCCCTATGATCCATAAAATCTCTATAGGACTTCCAATATGAGCACATAAGCTTTTTAGTTCTTTGTCTGATGAAGGTCAATGTTAGACCGAAACGTTACGTTTTTCTGGAACATATCTCTTTAATAAAAATTTTTGGCAAATAGTACTATTTTGAGTGCCGGGACTTTCTTCTTTGAATTTTATATTGGACTGAAGTGCCATAGTAATTAATTTGGACATTTTTTTGTATTTAATCCCTGACAATATTAGTATTATTATTTTTTTATAGAAGATTTCCTACAAAATGTTTGTCATGACCAATTTCAGTGATGTTCTGGTCACAACATTGTGTTGAAGATTTCAAATGATAAATTCTTTGAGTGGCGCTAACAGAATTTATTCCACAAAGCGCCATACTACTGATGCTCACAATGGTTTCATTCATCTGTCCATTTTGCACGTATGTTTTCTTATCTGTGTTTTTTAATGATTGATTATGCATCCATTACAGTTTTTTTGTGGACCACGTTTTCGATAAAAAAAATCAGGAATAAATGTCCACTTTTGAGTTGATTTACTGATCAAAATTATCCATACAGTTCTGTAGGTCCGTGAAAATCACAAACAGCACATGGATGACATCCATACGATTAACATTACAATGAGTAGGCAAAGCCTTGAAATTTATTGATTGTCTCATGCATGAAAATCATGGATAAAACACTGATGATAAAAGCTGAAACACTGAACAAATACTGATGAAAGTCTTGATGATGAAGAGCCATGCTGGAGTCAGATTCTCCTGATTCATGAAGAGGTGTATTGACACATATATCATACATACATATACTGTATATGAAGAGGTCACAAATCCTACTCTAGCCCCTGCTTGTAATTTACTAGGAATCAGAGAAAAGTGTTTTTATCTAGTGATGAGTGAGCACTAAAATGCTCGGGTGCTCATTGCTCGGGTCGAGCAATTTGTAATACTCGTGTACTCAGCCAGAACAACGAGCCCAATGTAAGGGTATGAGCACACGTTGCGGATTCTGCTGCGGATTTTTCCGCAGCGTATTTGGAAAATCCGCAGTGCAAAACTACTGCGGTTTTCACTGCGGATTTTCTCGCGGTTTCTTCTGTGGATTCCTCTGCGGTTTTTCAACTGCACTTTCCTATTGGTGCAGATTGAAAACCGCTGCTGAATCCGCACAAAGAATTGACATGCTGCGGAAAATAATCCGCTGCGTTTCCACGCGGATTTTTCTGCATGTGCACAGAGGTTTTTATTTTCCCATAGCTTTACATGGTACTGTAAACTTTGGGAAAACTGCTGCGGATCCGCAGCGTCAAATCCGCTGCGGATCCGCAGCAAAATCCGCAGCGTGTGCACATACCCTGAGACTATGGGAAACCTGAGCATTTTAACCCTTATCTCCCCTGGGGGTCCTTTTAAGGTCTAAAATTGTCTGACAATGATGGAAACAGTACTCAAATTACATAGGAACATCATGGGGAATGCCCCTGGAAGCATTTCTGACTCTCAGGTCACAGCTGTAAGCAATGTTGTCAGAGTCTTATGCCATTTTTACAGTCTCAGCCAAAAACATACAAAAAGGAAATCATAATGGATTTTCCTGGGAAATATGTTAATGAACATCCTTTCCAGAGTAATGAAATATATATAAAACAAAATAATTAACCATAAACAAAAATGTTCCTCCACCACTTTGGCTATTTTCACACGTAGCGTTTTTCAACTTTAGCATTGCTTTCATCCAATACAAATGCATTCACTGGGAAATGTCATTGTAACATTTAACAACCCTAACTGGCCATGTGACGTGTGACACATCATTAGACACAACTTGTTTCATTTATGAAGGAGGGACTCTTAAAGGGAACCTGTCACCTCCCTCAGGCGTTTGTAACTAAAAGAGCCACCTTGTGCAGCACAAATGCTGCATTCTGACAAGGTGGCTCTTTTAATTATGATGCCTGCACATGCTGAAATAATCACTTATAAAATGTGCCCCCTCATTCCCTGAAATCGCCAGGGAGGCGGGGCTTTCCTTCCTAATCAGGCGCAGCACAGCCGTCACTCCGGGCCTGTGTGCGTCGGGCGCCGCCTCCTCTTACTGCATTATCGTCCCCGGCTCCTGCGCATTAAGTTTTTTTTCAGGCGTGCGCAGTTGCGCTGCCCTTCGTATTTACAGCGCAGGCGCCATGACGATAATGCAGTAAGAGGAGGCTGCGCCCGACGCACACAGGCCCAGAGTGACGGCTGTGCTGCATCTGATTAGGAAGGAAAGACCCGCCTTCCTGGTGATTTCAGGGAATGAGGGGGCACATTTTATAAGTGATTATTACAGCGTGTGCAGGCATCATAACTAAAAGAGCCACCTTGTCAGAATGCAGCATTTGTGCTGCACAAGGTGGCTCTTTTAGTTACAAATGCCTGAGGGAGGTGACAGGTTCCTTTTAAAGTCACAAAGCCTATTTTTATATTGGCATTAGGCGGCATTAATATTCTTAAAAGGCCATTATTATACAGTGGGTCTCCTATACTGTTATTGCCTATGCAATGAGTAGCTGGGCTGCCAAAAGTTAGGACGCACCCCAATACCTCTTTCACGAGACGTACAGGAGGGTCTCCTGAAAAAATGCTCCCATTATAAGAAAGTGGGTCTCTGATAGTGTTTGCCTATGCATTGAATGCAAGGCCTGCCCTGCACCAAAGTAACAGGCACCGCAATGAGCCTTTGAGCCCATGTACTGTATGGCCACATGAAACCAAAGTTCCCTTGTTTTTCATTCGGTACTGCCATACTGTTAAGACTATGCATTGCATGCAAGGCCTGGCCTGCATCAAAGTAATGTCATTAAGCCTTAGAAGAGATGTAGAGGTGGGCCTCCTGAAAACAATGTTCCCATTATTAGAAAGTGGGTCTCCCATAGTGTTTTCCTATGCAGTAAATGCAAGGCCTGCAAAAAATTAGGAGGCACTCCAGTGCCCCATGAAAGATATGTGGAGGAGGGAATAATACAAAAAATGTCCTATTCTAAACGAGCGGGTCTCCTATACTTGTAATGCCCATACACTAAGTGTATGGGCTGACAAAAATTTCCCCCTGGTGGGTAACCATTTTTTTATTTAATTATTTATGAGCATCAGAAACACCCTTGCCAAAAATTAGAGTGACTATTGCATCATGGAATACGTTCACCCTCGTGTTCTAGTGGTGGTGTCTGAAGAGACGTGGAGGATGTCCTCCTAAGAATCTATTCCCAATTTAAAGGAGCAGGTCTCCTATATTTGGAATGCCAATACGCTAAGTGTAAGGGCTGACAAACATTTCCCCCTGGGGGTGCACATTTTTTAAAATTCGTTATTTACGTGCATCATAAACACTCTTGCAAAAAAAATAGAGTGGCTGTAGCATCACGGAACACGCTGACCCTGGTGTTCTAGTGGTGGTGGATAATGAGTATGAGGAGGAAGAGGATAACACCAAATAGCCAAAATCTGGAAGTGTATACCCATGTGTGGGTGTGAAGAGGTGCATGGGAATACACCTCCCCAAAAAAGACAATGTATTGGAGGTTATGTTTCGCTGTTATCATTCGGTGGTGTAGAGAAGTCTGGTCCAATCCAGCCCTTGATCATTTTTACAAGAGTCAGCCTGTCAGCATTTTCAGTTGGCAGACGGATGCCCTTATCAGTTATAATTCCACCAGTGGAAAAAAAACCCGCTCTGACAAAACGCTAGCGGCAGGACGGGCCAGGACCTCCAAGGCGTAGAGAGCCAGTTCACGCCATGTGTCCAGCTTGGATACCAAATAATTATAAGGCACAGAGGAATCACAGAGGATGTTGGTATGGTCAGCAAGATACTCCCTCAGCATCTTCCAAAACATTGCACTCCTTTTGACAGTACCCCTTGCCTCTGTGCCAGGGTGATGGGAGGGTCTGAGAAAACTCTCCCAAAATCTTGCCAGTGTTCCCCTGCCTCTGCTGAATTACAGTTGTGTCTCTCTTGCCTGTACTCCTTGGTTGTTCAATGAACTATGACGTCTGCCTGCCGGCAGCATTCTCAGCTGGGAATTTTTTTTAGTAATTATGCAATAAGGGCCCTCTGGTGCTGCACCATTTTAGTAGACATGTCTGCCTCTGGAAGAAGAGATTGAAAGTTCTCCTTGTAGCATGGGTTTAGAAGTGTCACCAACCAGTAATGAGTGTCACCAAAAATGTTCATAATGCGAGGATTGCAAGAAAGGCGGGGCAACAGAAAGTCAGCCATGCATGCCAGATTGCTAACAGCCAAGACTTCCGTGGCCTCACCAACAGGATGACTGACCATGCTGTCCTCCTCCTCCTCCCTGTCCTCAGGCCATCCATGCTGAGCATACGATATGACAGTTGTGCATGTAACACTGTCTATAGCACATGAAAGTAGCTCCTGTTATTCTTTACCCTCCTCTTCCTCATTGTCTACCAATCCACGTTGAGACAACATGAGGCTGGGCTGTGTGTAATCACACTGTATGGTTCCTTGCTCCATGTCCTCGTGCTCCAACTGCAATGCATCCTCTTTCTTTGTGAGCAGAGAGCTTTTCAGAATGCAGAGAAGCGGGATGGTGATGCTAATTATGGCGTAATCGCCGCTCACCATCTTGGTGGAGTTTTCAAGGTTTTGTAGGATGGTACATATGTCTGACATCCATGTCCACTCCTGAGGTCTTATGTGTGGAGTCTGAACACTAAATAACGACAGCCTTGTTGATGCTGGCAGTCAAAAACTGCCCTCTTCTGCTCACAAATCCTTTCCAACATATGTAGTAAGAAACCAACCACCAGAACTCTAGACTAAACCATGAAAGTCCGGACAAGATAATATCATTCAAGATATATCCCTTTATTTAATAAAAGCAACAGTTATAATTTAATGAATCATGTGCACATATCAGGACACTTTATACAGACATTATATAAAAAATAGTATTAAAAACACAAATGTAGTGAATGGTGAACCCATAAGATGGAAGTGAAAGGGCTCCTAATCGACATAAGCAGTGCAGAGTTCCAATACGTGGGGACATCACACACCAGTCGGTGAGCAGGAATCTGTAAACGCTGCAGATCTGGCAACTCCGGGTAGCTTTTGAGAAACCATTGAACAATGAGGTTAAGCACATGGGCAAGGCATGGTGCGTGTGTGTGCTCACCTTGCCTCAGAGCCACCACCAGATTCTGGCCATTGTCACACATGACCATGCCTGTTTTTAGGTTCAGCGGTGTCTGCCACAAATCTGACTGCTCTTTCAGAGCTGTCCACAACTCTTCAGCATTGTGTGGTTTGTCACCTAAGCAGATTAGCTTCAGCACAGCCTGTTGCCGCTTGGCTGAGGCAGTGCTGCCGTGCTTCCAGCTTGTGACTGATGTGCTCATTTCAGAGATGGAGGCTGAAGATGAGGAGAAAGAGGAGGAGGTGCAGGAACTGTAGACTGTGGGGGCAACCCTGATTTACGTAGGGCTTGCAATCATCTGCATCGGGAGGACGTGTTCCATCCCTAGGTCCAACTGGGTCCTGGCTTCCATTAAGTTAACCCAGTTTACTGTCAGTGAAATGTCCATCCCTGCCCACAAGCACTTGTCCACGTGTCCGTGGTTAGGTGGACTTTCCCAATAACAGCATTGTTGAGGGCATGGGTAATGTTGTGGGACACGTGCTGGTGTATTGCCGGTATGGAACGCCGGGAGAAATAGTGGCAGCTGGGGACCAAATACCTTGGGATGGCCGCTGCCATCAGATTGCAGAAAGCTTCCATCTCCACAAGCCTAAAAGGCAACATGTCGACCGCAAGCAGGCGAAAAACATGTGAATTTAGTACTGTGGCCTGTGGGGCATTGGCTGCGTATTTCTACTTGCAATCCAATGACTGAGGTATGGACAACTGAAAGGCTGCGCTGGGACAAGGATGTGGACGTGCTTGATGATGATGCTAGTTGACTGTGGGCAATAACAGGTTCAGGGCACGAGGCATCTTCGCATGCACCGTGGACAGGGGAATGGCTTTCACGCAAAATAGTGGAAAGTGGAAGAAGCAGTGGTGTCACCACCATGCACTGTTCCTGGAGCCTGGGGTTCAGCCCACAAAGTCGGGTGATTTGCTGCCATGTGCCTGATCATGATGGTGGTGGTCAGGCTGGTAGTTTTGCTACCCTTGCTGATGCAGGCTTGGCAGGTGCTGCAAATGGCCTGTTTGGGGTTATCGGCAGAGTATTTAACAAACAGCCAGACTCAATTTCCATCATGTTGGTGTTGCCCGCCTTCTGTCTGCAGACACCACACAGCGTTTTCCTGCCTGTTGGAGTGATTCGCCTTCATCCCCCTGTGTGCTGCTGTCCTTGCTCTGCATATCCTCCTGCCAGGCTGAGTCAGTTACTATATCATCCTCCACCTCTTCTTCCACTTCTGCACCCTAGTCCTCCTCCTGATTTTCTGACAAATGTGTCTCATTATCGTCCACCTCTTATAACACTTTAACACCTTTGACTTCATGTGACTGTGGTGGGGCAAACATTTGGGCATTGTTACATGGAATCTCATCTTGTCGTCTAGCTTCAAGTGGACCAGGAGAGAGGCCAGAATCGATAAATGGAAAAGTGAACAACTCTTCGGAGCGTCCAAGTGTTGGATCAGTAGTCTCAGTGCACTCAGCATGGCGGGAGCAAGTAGGATTAGGGTGAGGAATATGCGGACCAGAGTCTCGTGTGTTGGTGGCAAAGTGACTGGAAGAATTATCCGCCATCCAACCAACTACGTTTTCACGCTGCTCTGGTGTCAAGAGTGCTGTTGTGCCATGCCCTATGAATTCTGACAGGAATCTGTTGCAAGAAGATGTGGGCGTTTGTTGTGGCCCATTTTCATCTTGCCCATGGCCTCGACCTCTGCATGCACCATCACATCACGTCCACTTCACCGTCCCTTGCACGCACCTTGCCCATTTTAATAAAAAGGTGAATGCAAGCATCGACTCTAATCTAGTGACACAGTTTGTGGGCCACAGATAGATGAGGCATGTCAAGGAAATACCAGACTGTTCAATATGTGGCCAATATTTTTTTATTTTTTTCCCAAAAATAGTGTATAGACCTAGGGTAGCAGGCATCCAAAAAAACTGGAGTGTAGGCCTGAAAAGCAACTATTTGGATAGCACAGTTAGACCAGGAATCTGACAGGAAATATCACAGTCTTCAATATGTGGTCTGGAGTTTTTTTTCATTTTTTTTACTTCACAATACTGTATAGACCAAGGGTAGCAGACAGCCAAAAAAGTGGAATGTAGTCCTGAAAAGCAACTATTTGGAGAGCACAGATAGATCAGGAGTCTGATGGATATATCACACTCTTCAATATGTGGCCTGGAGTTTTTTTTATTTTTTTTTACCCCAAAACACTGTATAGACCTTGGGTAGCGGACAGCCAAAAAAGTGAAATGTACAGTAGGACTGAAAAGCAACTATTTGGAGAGCACAGATAGACCAGGAGTCTGATGAAGATAACAGACTGTTCAATACGTGGTGTGTATTTTAATTTTTTTTACCCCAAAATAGTTTATCGACCTAGGGTAGCAGACAGCCAAAAAAGTGGAATGTAGGCCAGAAAAGCAACTATTTGGAGGGCACAGATAGACTAGGAGTCGGACGGAGATATCACACTTTTCAATATGTGACCTGAAGTTTTTTTTATTTTTTTTACCCCAAAACACTGTATAGACCTTGGGTAGCGGACAGCCAAAAAAGTGGTATGTAGGCCTGGAAAGCAACTATTTGTAGAGCACAGATAAACCAGGAGTCTGATGGAAATAACAGACAGTTCAATATGTGGCCTATATTTTTTTATTTGTCACCCCAAAATAGTGTATAGACCTAGGGTAGCAGACAGCCAAAAAAGAGGAATGTAGTCCTGAAAAGCAACTATTTGGAAAGCACAGAAAGACCAGGAATCTAAAGGAGATAACAGACTGTTCAATATGTGGCCTGTATTTTTTTATTTTTTACCCCAAAATATTTTACAGAACTAGGGTAACAGACAGTGAAAACAGTGGAATATAGGCCTGAAAATCAATTATTTGTAGAGCACAGATGGACCAGGAGTCTAACAGAGATAGCAAACTGTTCAATATGTGGCCTATATTTTTTTATTTTTTACTCCAAAATAGTGTGTAGACCTAGGGTAGCAGACAGCCAAAATAGTGGAATGTAGGCCTGAAAAGCAACTATTTAGAGAGCACAGATAGATCCCGCATCTGACGAAGATAGAACACTGTTAAATATGTGGCCTGGATTTTTTTGGGCCCAACAAAATTGTGTCAATAAGTAGGCTATGACACAAAAAAAAAATATTGGAGTGCTAAAATTGTTACATAATTAGCAATGATATGCGATGTGTGTGGCGTACAAAACACAGTGATAAATATAAGAACTGTAGCGAAATATTTTTTGGCCAGATAAAGATTTTTTGGCCAGCAAAATGATGTCCAAAAATGTTGTAAGACACTCCAAAAAATACTACAGTACTAAAATAAAAGGGCAGAATTTTCGGCGCACTCACATCTGATGCCTGGGATTAAAAGGCAATTAGAAATTGCTAGATTTTCACGCTGTTGTATTAAAATGACCTGGTTGTAGTCTGCAGTGTCACAAAGCAAATAAATGTAGAAAAAAGGGGGCTCTGGATTGCTTTGTAATAAAATTTGCAGGATTCAGGTGCCAAAAAAAAAATAATCCTAGCCACAGATACCTGCAGTTAGGTGTATATAAAATACGCAGCAGCAGACAGTAATGGGCCCTCTTGATGTATGCAGTGAGATATATATACTCACATACAGTGCCTGCATGTCTTGCACTGATGTGGATATGTGCACATAGACTCCCCTGCCTATCTAGCACTGCAATCAATATACCCCCTAATTTTCCCTAGAAAGGACTGTTGGTTTATCTGGATTTGTGGAATCTATGATGGTAGACCCACACTAACTATTAACAGAAATAATCTGACCCTACCTCAGCAGCAGCTCTCCCTACACTAGCTGAGTCCGGAACTGAATGCTGCCGAGCAGGGCGGCGTCAGGTCTCTTATAGACCTGATGATGCTGTGTGGTCAGTCAATCACTGTAATACCACAACAAAGATGGCTGCAATGTTACAATGCATGGCAGACAATTCCTGAATGTTAATTGGCACCCTAAAGAGCGCTAAAATTGCAGTGCAGAGACCCAAGCTCCCGCCAAATAATCCCGGAAATGCTCGGTTCTTGCCGAGTACACCGAGTACCGTGATACTCGGGCGAGTAACAAGTAGTAGCTAGCATGTTCGCTCATCACTACTAGGCATGCCCCAAAATGTGCCCACTTCACTTCTGAGGTGGAGCTCAGCAACAACTTGTTGCATCCCAGAGCTATGCCCTGGACTACAGTTTTCCTCTGTCACCTGTAAGGGTATGTGTCCACGTTCAGGATTGCATCAGGATTTGGTCAGGATTTTCCATCAGTATTTGTAAGCCAAAACCAGGAGTGGGTGATAAATGCAGAAGTGGAGCATATGCTTCTTTTATACTTTTCCTCTAATTGTTCCACTCCTGGTTTTGGCTTACAAATACTGATGGAAAATCCTGACCAAATCCTGATGCAATCCTGAACATGGACCCCTACCCTAATAGTTGTGACCTTAGTTGCACCATTATGTCATTGCTGAGTTCAGAACACAGTATGACATGGTTAAGCATTAGTCCAAGCAACAGGGGTGCGGCAGTTATTTCATTCAATGCCTTGTACTCACTACTGGATGAAGCCACCGTCATTGTCCTGGTGCCTGCAAGCACTTTCAAGTAATTACTGTGATCTTATCGAAGCAGTCATAACTACACGATGCTCAGATCACAGTAAAACAGGTGAGCGCTCATTAGATTCAAGCACAAGCACTGTGTCTGGAATTTAATATAGTGATGTGTACTCATCGCTGGTAAAAAATCACTTCTGCAGTGCTTATGTCTGGACTTGGTGAGCACTTACCGCTCAGTACTGTGATCTGAGCACTGCAGCACTAATGACTAGGGTTGAGCGACTTTAATTTTTTTAAGATCGAGTCTGGTTTTGTGAAACCCGATTTAGTCCAGAGTCGAGTCGAGTGAAGTCGGCCGATTATCGCTAAAAGTCGGGGATCGACCGAAACACGAAACCCAATGCAAGTCAATGGGGAAGCATAGCCGGCAGTGAGTGGAGGCCAGGAAAACACCTACAGTGCCCATTTTACTGCCAAAAACATCCATTCTTGTTTTTTGAAGCTTGTCAATCTTAATTAACTTTATAATAATAGTTGGGCACTGGAAATTGGGGGTCATTTGGCAAAAGTTGTGGGGGGTAGGGCTGGTTCAAGGTTTTAGTGGGCCCAGGAAACGTGGACTACGTCATGGCGGTGGAGCAGGGAGAGGTAAGTATTTCAACATTGCAAGTGCTGTGATCCTGAGCAAGCAGGGGGGGCCCACTCGTTCGCATTGGCACTGGCACAGGGCCCCTCAAAGTACGGCGGTGTGTTTGCATGGCGGGGGCGCCTCCCACCAGCAGCGACACTTTTGCGTACTCTGAGTGGCCCTGTGCCAGTGACGTCGCCAACGAGTATGCCCCCCCACCTGATGAAGGAACCTGCACTTTCATCTGCACCTTCCTCTTTGTCCCTGTGTAAGGTGGTATAATATGCGGGAAGGGGAACCTTACTTTCAGCAGGGTCAGATTCTGGCTGTGTAGAGTACAAGGGGAATGTAGTGGTCTAGGTCAATGTACCAGCAGACTCATCTAGCAGTGGCTGGGCAATGGGCAGGATGAGGAGGAAACAGATATAGGGCCAAAGAATAAAGTAGGCTAAATGCAGATCAAAATTGGTAACAGGACTAAACAGGCGGCATTGCTTTGTTCAGTGGAGTAGCAAACCCAAGAGCAGCAGACACTGTTTCAAGGGCCTAACCACACTAGTAGGCCAAATGCAGTTTAATATCTGATAGTATAGGCCGAAAGCCAGAATGTGGAAGCTCAGCTTTGTTCAGTTGAGGACAACACCAGGGAGGGGCAGACACCGTTAGTAGGCCGTAACCAAAGTTGAAGGCCAAATGCAGTTTAATATCTGATACTATAGGCCGAAAGCCAGAAGGTTGAAGCACAGCTTTATTCAGTTGAGGGCAACACCAGAGAGGGGCAGACACCGTTAGTAGGCCCTAACCACCATTTTGTTTTTTAAAAAACACTTAATGAGAGCCAGAAGGTTGAAGCTCAGCTTTATTCAGTTGAGGGCAACACCAGGAAGGGGCAGACACCGTTAGTAGGCCGTAACCACCATTTTGTTTTTTAAAAAACACTTAATGAGAGCCAGAAGGTTGAAGCTCAGCTTTATTCAGTTGAGGGCAACACCAGGGAGGGGCAGACACCGTTAGTAGGCCCTAAACACCATTTAAAAAGAAAAAAAAAAAAAACAGCAGTTAATGAGAGGCAGAAGGTTGAAGCTCAGCTGTATTCAGTTGAGGACAACACCAGGCAGGGGCAGACACCGTTAGTAGGCCGGAACCACCAATGTGTTTAAAAACAGCAGTTAATCAGTGCCGGAAGGTAGAAGCTCAGCTTTATTCAGTTGAGGACAACTTGAATTAGGGACTGCAGACAGACTTAGCAGGCTGTCCCCTGTGTGGACCATGCATCCAATACATTAACCCATTGAGCCACAAAGGACACGTAACCTTCCGTGGCCATGCCTACAGGTCCATGTGTCTGTTGTCAGGTGTACCTTTGTCAGTGTAGGCCTAGTGGAAGGAGGGACCGCAGACAGGCTTCGAAGGCCTAACACAATAAAATGGGCTGGCTGTAGGCACTTTAAAATTGGTTCCAGGGGTACACGGGCAGCAGTGGTCTGGTCAGTGGAGGCCTAGTGGAAGGAGGGACCGCAGACAGGCTTCGAAGGCCTAACACAATAAAATGGGCTGGCTGTAGGCACTTTAAAATTGGTTCCAGGGGTACACGGGCAGCAGTGGTCTGGTCAGTGAAGGCCTAGTGGAAGGAGGGACCGCAGACAGGCTTCGAAGGCCTAACATAATAAAATGGGCTGGCTGTAGGCACTTTATAATTGGTTCCAGGGGTACACGGGCAGCAGTGGTCTGGTCAGTGGAGGCCTAGTGGAAGGAGGGACCGCAGACAGGCTTCGAAGGCCTAACACAATAAAATGGGCTGGCTGTAGGCACTTTAAAATTGGTTCCAGGGGTACACGGGCAGCAGTGGTCTGGTCAGTGGAGGCCTAGTGGAAGGAGGGACCGCAGACAGGCTTCGAAGGCCTAACACAATAAAATGGGCTGGCTGTAGGCACTTTATAATTGGTTCCAGGGGTACACGGGCAGCAGTGGTATGGTCAGTGGAGGCCTAGTGGAAGGAGGGACCGCAGACAGGCTTCGAAGGCCTAACACAATAAAATGGGCTGGCTGTAGGCACTTTAAAATCGGTTCCAGGGGTACACGGGCAGCAGTGGTCTGGTCAGTGGAGGCCTAGTGGAAGGAGGGACCGCAGACAGGCTTCGAAGGCCTAACACAATAAAATGGGCTGGCTGTAGGCACTTTAAAATTGGTTCCAGGGGTACACGGGCAGCAGTGGTCTGGTCAGTGAAGGCCTAGTGGAAGGAGGGACCGCAGACAGGCTTCGAAGGCCTAACATAATAAAATGGGCTGGCTGTAGGCACTTTATAATTGGTTCCAGGGGTACACGGGCAGCAGTGGTCTGGTCAGTGGAGGCCTAGTGGAAGGAGGGACCGCAGACAGGCTTCGAAGGCCTAACACAATAAAATGGGCTGGCTGTAGGCACTTTAAAATTGGTTCCAGGGGTACACGGGCAGCAGTGGTCTGGTCAGTGGAGGCCTAGTGGAAGGAGGGACCGCAGACAGGCTTCGAAGGCCTAACACAATAAAATGGGCTGGCTGTAGGCACTTTAAAATTGGTTCCAGGGGTACACGGGCAGCAGTGGTCTGGTCAGTGGAGGCCTAGTGGAAGGAGGGACCGCAGACAGGCTTCGAAGGCCTAACACAATAAAATGGGCTGGCTGTAGGCACTTTATAATTGGTTCCAGGGGTACACGGGCAGCAGTGGTCTGGTCAGTGGAGGCCTAGTGGAAGGAGGGACCGCAGACAGGCTTCGAAGGCCTAACATAATAAAATGGGCTGGCTGTAGGCACTTTATAATTGGTTCCAGGGGTACACGGGCAGCAGTGGTCTGGTCAGTGGAGGCCTAGTGGAAGGAGGGACCGCAGACAGGCTTCGAAGGCCTAAAATAACAAACAATAGGCTCATGGCAGTTTTACAGCGGTTACATGGATACACGGCAGGCAGCTTGGTGGTCAGTGGAGGAGTATTGAAAGTAGGTACCGTAGACAGGCTATCAAAGGCCTAAAATAACAAACAATAGGCTCATGGCAGTTTTACAGCGGTTACATGGATACACGGGCAGGCAGCTTGGTGGTCAGTGGAGGAGTATTTAAAGTTGGGACCGCAGACAGGCTATCAAAGGCCTAAAATAACAAACAATAGGCTCATGGCAGTTTAACAGCGGTTACATGGATACACGGCAGGCAGCTTGGTGGTCAGTGGAGGAGTATTGAAAGTAGGTACCGTAGACAGGCTATCAAAGGCCTAAAATAACAAACAATAGGCTCATGGCAGTTTTACAGTGGTTACATGGATACACGGGCAGGCAGCTTGGTGGTCAGTGGAGGAGTATTGCAAGGAGTGTCTGTCCCAGTACTCCCAAAATATAAATAGATGTTAATGTCTCGCAAAACAACCAAAACAAAAAAAAAGGTGGCATACTTAGGTACAGGGGTGGGCTCATCTGCTGAGTTTCTGACATAGTAATTTGGCAGTAACTATTTAATGGTGCCAATATAGGACACAGACACAGACTACTTTAAGTTGCATCATAGATGTCTACAAATTTGTATTGTCAGTGCCAGACATTGAATCATGTCAGCGAATAGACTAAAGATTGGTGGAGCTGTGCGACATAATTTTGCACGTGGTACAGCACATTTTGAGCTGGGGGAGGGGGGAACTCTCTTGAGGCCGGCGGGACCGCCCCAGGGCCCCTCATGTTACAACGGTGTGTCTGACGTTGGGTGCGCACCACCACCGCCAGAGACACTACATTGTACTATGAGGGACCCAGTAGCAATGCCGTCAACCAAAAGCGAGCACACCCACCTCTTCAGACAAACAGCAGTCTCACGGGTGCTTGCGCCAAGTCGCGATACCACGGCCCCGTGTGGGGAGTTTGGCCATTTAGGGAGGGGTAAACATGTCGTATGCTGTACAATCAGCTGCAGCAAATTAGACATTAGAAAAGTAATTCACAGGCAAGAGCTTTTCATAGGAAAGCTAGGTGTCGGCCGGGCAAGGTGGGGCAAAAGATTTCGAAATCCAGTTGTGGTTCATTTTAATGAATGTTAGATCGTCAACATTTTGGGTAGCCAGACGAGTCCTTTTTTCGGTTAATATTGAACCTGCAGCACTGAATACTCTTTCTGATAGGACACTTGCTGCCGGGCAAGCAAGCTCCTGCAATGCATATTCTGCCAATTCTGGCCAGGTGTCTAATTTGGAGGCCCAGTAATCAAATGGGAATGACGGTTGAGGGAGAACATCGATAAGGGATGAAAAATAGTTAGTAACCATACTGGACAAATGTTGTCTCCTGTCACTTTCAATTGATGCAGCAGTACCTGTCCTGTCTGCGGCCATAGCAAAATCACTCCACAACCTGGTCAGAAAACCCCTCTGTCCAACGCCACTTCTGATGTGTGCACCCCTAACACTCCTAGTCTGCTGCCCCCTGGAGCTCGTGTGAGAACGATCACGTGCGCTGTGTGCTGGGAATGCCTGAAGCAAACGGTCAACAAGAGTTGATTGTTTGGTTGCTAATATTAGTTCCAAGTTCTCATGTGGCATAATATTTTGCAATTTGCCTTTATAGCGTGGATCAAGGAGGCAGGCCAACCAGTAATCGTCATCGTTCATCATTTTCGTAATGCGTGTGTCCCTTTTTAGGATACGTAAGGCATAATCCGCCATGTGGGCCAAAGTTCCAGTTGTCAAATCTCCGGTTGTGATTGGTTGAGGGGCAGTTGCAGGCAAATCTACGTCACTTGTGTCCCTCAAAAAAACAGAACCCGGCCGTGACACGCAACCAATTTCCAGTGCCCCCGGGAAAGGTTCCGCATTAAAAATATACTCATCCCCATCATCCTCCTCGTCCTCCACCTCCTCTTCGCCCGCTACCTCGTCCTGTACACTGCCCTGACCAGACAATGGCTGACTGTCATCAAGGCTTTCCTCTTCCTCTGGTGCAGACGCCTGCTCCTTTATGTGCGTCAAACTTTGCATCAGCAGACGCATTAGGGGGATGCTCATGCTTATTACGGCGTTGTCTGCACTAACCAGCCGTGTGCATTCCTCAAAACACTGAAGGACTTGACACATGTCTTGTATCTTAGACCACTGCACACCTGATAACTCCATGTCTGCCATCCTACTGCCTGCCCGTGTATCCTCCCACAAATAAATAACAGCACGTCTCTGTTCGCACAGTCTCTGAAGCATGTGCAGTGTTGAGTTCCACCTTGTTGCAACGTCTATGATTAGGCGATGCTGGGGAAGGTTCAAAGACCGCTGATAGGTCTGCATACGGCTGGCGTGTACAGGCGAACGTCGGATATGTGAGCAAAGTGCACGCACTTTGAGGAGCAGGTCGGAGAACCCAGGATAAGTTTTCAATAAGCACTGCACCACCAGGTTTAAGGTGTGAGCCAGGCAAGGAATGTGTTTCAGTTGGGAAAGGGAGATGGCAGCCATGAAATTCCTTCCGTTATCACTCACTACCTTGCCTGCCTCAAGATCTACTGTGCCCAGCCACGACTGCGTTTCTTGTTGCAAGAACTCGGACAGAACTTCCGCGGTGTGTCTGTTGTCGCCCAAACACTTCATAGCCAATACAGCCTGCTGACGCTTGCCAGTAGCTGGCCCATAATGGGACAACTGGTGTGCAACAGTGTCATCTGCCGATGGAGTGGTTGGCCGACTGCGTTCTGTGGAAGAGCTGTAGCTTCTGCAGGAGGACGAGGAGAAGGAGGAGGAGGGGGTGCGAACGCCTACAGCCAACTGTTTCCTAGACCGTGGGCTAGGCACAACTGTCCCTAAATTGATGTCGCCTGTGGACCCTGCATCCACCACATTCACCCAGTGTGCCGTGATGGACACATAACGTCCCTGGCCATACCTACTGGTCCATGCATCTGTAGTCAGGTGCACCTTTGTACTCACAGATTGCCTGAGCGCATGGACGATGCGCTGTTTAACATGCTGGTGCAGGGCTGTGATGGCTTTTCTGGAAAAAAAGTGTCGACTGGGTAGCTCGTATCGTGGTTCAGCGTACTCCATCAGGGCTTTGAAAGCTTCGCTTTCAACTAACCGGTAGGGCATCATCTCTAACGAGATTAGTCTAGCTATGTGGGCGTTAAAACCCTGTGTACGCGGATGCGAGGATAAGTACTTCCTTTTTCTAACCAGTCTCACGTAGGGTGAGCTGGACTGGAGAGCTGGAGATCGTGGAACTTTCGGGTGTGCCGGTGTACATGGCAGACTGAGAGACGGTTGGAGACGGTATTGTTTCCACCGGTGCCCTAGATGCAATATTTCCTCCTACAAAACTGGTGATTCCCTGACCCTGACTGCTTTTGGCTGGCAAAGAAACCTGCACAGATACTGCCGGTGGTGCGGAAAATGGTGGCCTTACAGTGACGGAAGGGATGTTGCGTTGCTGACTAGCTTCATTGGCCGAGGGTGCTACAACCTTAAGGGACGTTTGGTAGTTAGTCCAGGCTTGAAAATGCATGGTGGTTAAGTGTCTATGCATGCAACTAGTATTTAGACTTTTCAGATTCTGACCTCTGCTTAAGCTAGTTGAACATTTTTGACAGATGACTTTGCACTGATCAGTTGGATGTTGTTTAAAAAAATGCCAGACTGCACTCTTCCTAGCATCGGATCCCTTTTCAGGGATTGCAGACTGAGCTTTAACCGGATGGCCACGCTGTCCTCCAACAGGTTTTGGCTTTGACACGCGTTTTGGGCCAGATACGGGCCCGGCAGATGGAACCTGTTGCGATGTTGATGCCTGCTGCGGCCCCTCCTCCACCTCCGCTTCTGAACTACTGCTGCCTGCACCCTGTTCCCCCAATGGCTGCCAATCGGGGTCAATAACTGGGTCATCTATTACCTCCTCTTCGAGCTCGTGTGCAACTTCGTCTGTGTCACTGTGTCGGTCGGTGGTATAGCGTTCGTGGCGGGGCAACATAGTCTCATCAGGGTCTGATTGTGGATCTGTACCCTGAGAGGGCAATGTGGTGGTCTGAGTCAAAGGAGCAGCATAGTACTCTGGCTGTGGCTGTGCATCAGTGCACTCCATGTCAGAATCTACTTGTAATGGGCATGGCCTGTTAAATGTTTCACTTTCTAAGCCAGGGACGGTATGTGTAAAGAGCTCCATGGAGTGACCCGTTGTGTCGCCTGCTGCATCCTTCTCTCTTGTTGTAGTTTTTGCTGAGGAGGACAAGGAAGCAACTTGTCCCTGACCGTGAACATCCACAAGCGACGCGCTGCTTTTACATTTACCAGTTTCTGAAGAGGAGGCAAAAGAGCTAGAGGCTGAGTCTGCAATGTAAGCCAAAACTTGCTGTTGCTGCTCCGCCTTTAAAAGCGGTTTTCCTACTCCCAGAAAAGAGAGCGTTCGAGGCCTTGTGTAGCCTGACGACGAAACTGGCTCCACAGCTCCAGACTTAGGTGGAATATTTTTATCCCCACGACCACCTGATGCTCCACTACCACTACCATCATTACCAGCTGACAATGAACGCCCACGACGACCTCTTGCACCAGACTTCCTCATTGTTTTAAAATCTTAACCAAAGTAACTTTATTTGTTGCTGTCAAACAACTTACACGGTGAGCTATAACTTCAGTATGATTTCAATATCCCTTAACAGGTTGGTGAGACCACAAGGAAAATCAGGCACAATGTTACACATTCTGTTTTCTGTGGCACCAAATCACAGAGATGACACACACGCAGGACTGTCACTCAAGCACTAATGTCAATATTAATCTCCCACCTAATTTATTAAATTTTTTTTTTCAGGGAGACTTTAGAAACCAAATAATATTTAAAAAAAACAAAAAAAAAGGCTTTCTATGGCCCACTGAATGAGAGATGGCACGCACAGGAGTGGCACACAAGCCCTGACTGAGGCCAATATTTTTCTCCCACTGATTGATGTAGTGTTTTTGTGTTGAGGTAGATTTTAGAACACAAATGAAGGAAAAAAATAAATCGGCTTTCTATGGCCCACAATTAGAGAGAGAGAGGTGGCACACCCAGGAGTCAAGACTGGCGCACAAGCTGAAAGGGCAATATTACTCTCCCACTGTTTTTTTATGTTTTTTTTTTTTTTTTTTCAGGGAGACTTTAGAAACCAAATAATATTAAAAAAAAACAAAAAAAAAAGGCTTTCTATGGCCCACTGAATGAGAGATGACACACACAGGAGTGGCACACAAGCCCTGACTGAGGCCAATATTTTTCTCCCACTGATTGATGTAGTGTTTTTGTGTTGAGGTAGATTTTAAAACACAAATGAAGGAAAAAAATAAATAGGCTTTCTATGGCCCACAATTAGAGATAGAGAAGTGGCACACCCAGGAGTCAAGACTGGCGCACAAGCTGAAAGGGCAATATTACTCTCCCACTGTTTTTTTAAGTTTTTTTTTTATTATTTTCAGGGAGACTTTAGAAACCAAATAATATTTAAAAAAAACAAAAAAAAAGGCTTTCTATGGCCCACAGAATGAGAGATGACACGCACAGGAGTGGCACACAAGCCCTGACTGAGGCCAATATTTTTCTCCCACTGATTGATGTAGTGTTTTTGTGTTGAGGTAGATTTTAAAACACAAATGAAGGAAAAAAATAAATAGGCTTTCTATGGCCCACAATTACAGAGAGAGAGGTGGCACACCCAGGAGTCAAGACTGGCGCACAAGCTGAAAGGGCAATATTACTCTCCCACTGTTTTTTTATGTTTTTTTTTTTTTTTTTTCAGGGAGACTTTAGAAACCAAATAATATTAAAAAAAAACAAAAAAAAGGCTTTCTATGGCCCACTGAATGAGAGATGGCACGCACAGGAGTGGCACACAAGCCCTGACTGAGGCCAATATTTTTCTCCCACTGATTGATGTAGTGTTTTTGTGTTGAGGTAGATTTTAGAACACAAATCAAGGACAAAAATAAATAGGCTTTCTATGGCCCACTCAGTGAGAGATGGCACACACAGGGATGGCACTGTAGCAGAAATGCCAATCTTAATCTCCCACAAAAAAAAAAAAAACAGGGACTGTCCTACAATTACTATCTCCCTGCAGTAATCTAAGCCAGGTATGGCAGGCAGCAATAGGAGTGGACTGATGCACAAATTAAATAAAAAGTGTGGACAAACAAAAAAGATAGCTGTGCAGAAAGGAAGGAACAAGAGGATATGTGCTTTGAAAAAAGCAGTTGGTTTCCACAGTGGCGTACACACAGCAATACAGCTATCAGGGAGCCTTCTAGGGCAGCCCAATGAGCTACAGCGCTGAGGGAAAAAAAAAACAAAAAATTGCTTTCACTGTCCCTGCACACCGAAGGTGGTGTTGGACAGTGGAAATCGCTACAGCACAAGCGGTTTGGTGGTTAGTGGACCCTGCCTAACGCTCTCCCTGCTTCTGACGAAGTGGCAGCAACCTCTCCCTAAGCTCAGAGCAGCAGCAGTAACATGGCGGTCGGCGGGAACGCCCCTTTATAGCCCCTGTGATGCCGCAGACAGCAAGCCAATCACTGCAATGCCCTTCTCTAAGATGGTGGGGACCAGGACCTATGTCATCACGCTGCCCACACTCTGCGTTCACCTTCATTGGCTGAGAAATGGCACTTTTCGCGTCATTGAAACGCGACTTTGGCGCGAAAGTCGCGTACCGCATGGCCGACAAGCACAGGGGTCGGATCGGGTTTCATGAGACGCCGACTTAGCCAAAAGTCGGCGACTTTTGAAAATGAACGACCCGTTTCGCTCAACCCTACTAATGACATGACTACTCCAGTCAGATCAGAGTAATTGTGCACTGATCCATTTATCCAATTATACTATGTCTAATACAGTCCACATAAAAATGTATCTAATCCTATCTTATGATAAGCTGTGTTTGTAATCCTATCATGTGTGATGCAGTCAATGTAGCCATGTATCTAATCCTACCATGTGTTATACAGCCCGCAGAGCCATTTTTCTAATCCAATCATGCGAGATACATTCTGCTAAGCCAAAAATTGCTATTATGCTTTATACAGTCCACAGAGCCATGTGTTTAAACCTGTTATTTGTGATACATTGGCTGAGCAATTTATTATTATTATTTATTATTATAGCACCAATTATTGCATTGCGATTTACATGTATCTAATTATATCATGTGTGATATAGTCTACCTAGCATGTGTCTAATTCTATCATGTGTTAGGCAGTCTGCTGAGCCATGCATGCAACCTTTTTATGAATTATTCTTCACAGCAATGTGTCTAGTTGTTTTAGACAGTGTAGGACCACCCCGATCAGAGTCACTTTGTCAACCACGGGATGGCTTTTATGCTATTTTTTATCAAAAACAGTATTATTAAGAACATTTAACATTTAAATGCACTTGCTTTTTACTTATTTAGTTACAGCAGGGTTTTTGCTCATTTTCTTTCTTGTAGGTTTTGTATGTTTTATGGCCAATGTGAACATGCGTTTATGTGCTGCATGTATACCAACTGAAACCAAGCTCAATTTTTGTGTTTTGTCTTTGTATTTTTGCATTCTGTGCAAGCTGGGGTGTGGCCTCCTTCTCCTGAGATGGAAATTACATTTATCAGCTTCCCTAGACTGGCATCCACTGGTTAGGACCGGGCCTGTTATCTGCCCTTATTCACACACTGACGTCAACTCTGACACATGGTAAGGTTGTAGGACCGTCCCAGAGTCACGTTGTCGATGGTGGGATGGCTTTTAGGCTATGTTTGATCAAAAACAGTGATACTAAGAATTCTGTGTTATTTAAATGCACTTGCTTTTACTTATTACATCAGGGTTTTTGCTTATTTTGTTTCCTGCAGGTTTTGTATGTGTTATTGCCAATGTGAACATGTGTTTATGTACTGCATGTATGCCAACTGTAACCAAGCTCAATTTTTGTGTTTTTTCTTAGTATTTTTTCATTCTGTGCAAGCCGGGGTGTGGCCTCCCTCTCCTGAGCTGGAAATTACATGTAAAAGCTTCCCCAGACTGGTGTTCACTGGTTGGGACCCTGTCCTTTTGTCTGCCCTTATTCACGCATTGTTAGGGCTAGTGGAAAGCACTGAGTAAATAGAGATGTTTTTATTGATATTGGTGCGTTCGCAGCCCGGGGTCCACCGTGCAGGAGTACCCGCTGCTAGCAAACGGCGGCACTATATGGCGGTATGGACTAACTCAGTTAATTCACCGAGTAGCCATGAAAGCAAAGCACTGTGCCCTGTTAGACTTCACAGAGGCACAGGCTAACTGCCCAAACAGAGAGCAGTCAGTGGTCACGCATGCATGCAAAACTCCTCGCCGGAGGTGCCAGCATTCTACGGGCTTATTTCAGCCAGGTCCCTGAATACATACAAACACAAACTCCTCGCTGGAGGTGCCAGCATTCTAGGGGCTTATTTCAGCCGGGTCCCTGAACACACTCTCACGTGACCACACTGGCGCAAAGCACATAACAAAGAACAATACTAGCACATGGCCGTGCGGCCATGCGAGCCTTAAATAGTTGCAGCACGTACAGGACCTTCCCAGAAGGACCAATGAGAGGCTGCCACAGAGCGTGAGCACCTACAGGACTTTTCTGAAGGACCAATGGCGTAAGCTGCAGTATCTGATCATGTGACCCTCGATCTCGACTGAGAGATCCTACTCTGGGCATGCTCAGAACGAGAAAAGCAGGACTTATTCCCAGAAGCATCTGCTCGCTGCTGCCCAGCACTGACTTCAATGGCAGAATCAGGAAAGGCAGCAGTAACTCTTTGTACAGAGTCAGACTGAGCGAGACGCTGGGACCGATGTCTCCGCTGAGCAGGCTCCACTGCGGCAGGAGAAGAATGGGTGACCGCAGCGGAGATGGCCCGAGATTCCCCCTGTGCAGAGGCGGGAACTCAACCCCTAACACACATTGAGGTAAATTCTGACACATGGTAAGATTTTTAATATCAGAAAGTGTAGGAACGTCCCGATCAGAGTCACCTTGTCGACGGTGGGAAGGCTTTTATACTATTTTTGATCAAAAATAGTATTACTAAGAACTCTGTGTTATTTAAATGCATTTGATTTTTACTTATTAATTACAGCAGGGTTTTTGCTCATTTTGTTTCTTATAGAATTTGTATGTTTCATGGCTAATGTGAACATGCGTTTATGTACTGCATGTATACGAACTGAAACCAAGCTAAATTTTTGTGTTTTTTAATTATTTTATATATGACACAGTCAGCTGAGCAGTCAATGTAATCCAATCATGAGTGATAAAGATTACATAGACAGGTATCCAATTGTATTATGTGTAATACAGTCCTTGTAGCCATGTGTCTAATTCTATTATGTGCCAAACAGTCCACATAACCATGTATCTATTTCTAACATGTATGATATTGTCTACATTCCCACGTGTCTAGTCCCATCATGTGTGATACACTCTGCTGAGCTGTGTATCTAATCCTATCATGCGTAATACTGTCCACATAGCAATATATGTAATCCTATCATATGTGATATAGTCCACATATCTGTGTATCTAATCCTATCATGTGTGATACAGTCTGTTGAGCAGTGTATCAAATCCTACCAAGTGTGATACAGTCCATGCAGTAATGTTTGTACCACATGATGGTGCATAACGAATAAGGTGCCAATAGTAAAAAAAAGAATAAAATCTTAGCCTGGAAACTACAGAAAAAATCATCTTGGTGCTGGACTCACCTTATTTCTTTTTTTTCAATGCCCCCTGCTAATATCAGACACAAGAGAAAAAACTAAGCTGCCACATCTGTGAGTAAATTTAAAATTGATTTTTATTCATTGAGTCAAAGAGATAATATAGATCTCTATGACTAAGGCGGGGTAATAATGGAGAGGCATAACAGGAATTCATGATGAAGCAGCAAAAGTAACTTTTCAATGGAAGAAACAGTAAAGAAGAATCAATTTAAAATTTTCTCACTGATGTGCTGGCTTTGTTTTTCCCTTTTGCCTGGAAATTATAGGTCAGTAAATTTAACCTACAATGTGGGTTATACCCTTTTCTAAGAGATGATATCCTGGAGTATTTAAATAAGAATAATGTCAAGAGTAGACATCAAGACCCAGTATCAACATGGGTTTACAAGGGATCAGTCCTATCATACTATCAAACTAATCTGATCAGCTTCTAAAGGTACCTTCACACTGACCAACTTTCCAACGATAATGATAGCGATCCGTGACGTTGCAGCATCCTGGATAGCGATATCATTGTGTTTGACACGCAGCAGCGATCTGGATCCTGCTGTGATATCGTTGGTCGGAGCTAGAAGTCCAGAACTTTATTTGGTCATCAGATCGGCGTGTATCGTTGTGTTTGACAGCAAAAGCAACGATGCCAGCAATGTTTTACAATGGTAACCAGGGTAAATATCGGGTTACTAAGCGCAGGGCCGGGGACTTCGGCATCGTTGGTCGCTGGAGAGCTGTCTGTGTGACAGCTCTCCAGCGACCACACAACGACGAAACAGCGACGCTGCAGCGATCGGCATCGTTGTCTATATCGCTGCAGCGTCGCTTAATGTAACGGTACCTTAAGAGGAGATACATTTCTGACTGGACTAGGAAAATGTAGTGGATGTTGTCTATATTGACTCTTCAAGGGCATTTGATATAGTGCCAGATAAAAGCTTGGTACACAAAACGAGAATGATGGGACTAGGGGAAAATATGTGTAACTTGGTTAACAACTGGCTCAGTGATTGCTTTGTTGGTCTGTCCACTGTTATGACTATTATTTTCAGTTGATGAAAATTCAGATTCTGAAAGAAGTCAAGCAGAAAGGAAAGCAACATTATTCTGCTTTCTTGTTCTAGCATTCAGCAGGGTCATAGTAGACTTCACATATCAGTCATTCAAAGTATGCTCTTGCCGTGTGTCATAAATATCTGTATTGAGAAAAACAAATTTATGTGTCCATTTTCACTTTATGATTTAAATTTCAATGTCAAAATATGCATGTGATTACTTGTTAAGATGGTTTTGAATTGAATAAAAAATGGCACAAACTCCTAAATGTTTAAATATTTTTATTTAACTGAGGGAACAATAAGCTCATACTTAGCCTCAACTTTAACATGTGCCTGTTAAAATATGTAAATTAAACTGTAATTTCTGAAAAAACCTACTATATAATTGCCAAAAGCCTGATGCTTGCCAAATAGAAACCTTTAACCTCAACCTCAAATGCAAGGGCTAGTTCTGAAGTGGCCTTTTTGTTTAGGATAAATAACAACTTCCTTCATGTAGCCTGGAGGTGGTCTTTGATATCCTCATAATCTTATGTATAAGAGCAAAGGTCAAACTTTGGGAATGGGAAGGCCAAGACAGTAAGATATTTTCAGTCCCACTGCTTTGGTGTAAAAAGTACTCGACTTTGTTAAAATATAAAGTAGCCTAAGTGTAGTTACCAAAATTAATATCACTAAAGGAAATGATTAATGTCATTTAAAAGGATGAGTGAGCACTAAAATACTCGGATGATCGTTACTCGAACTGAGCAATTCCTACAGCTTGTTTTGAGTAACAATTATAATGGGAGTCATTGGGAAATCAGAGCATTTTTCCAGCAGACCCTTCAAGGAGGTCTGGGGGCAGTGAAAATGGTGAAATGGATGGGAAAAGTGCTGAATGGATGGAAAACAGCATGGTGAAGACCCATGGAAGCATCTCTGACTCCCAGATCCCTGCTGAGAACAATGGTGTCCAACTTTTACTTCACTTTAACCCCTTCACCACCTTGGGTTTTTCATTTTTGTTTTTCCATTTTTTGCTCCCCTTCTTACCAGACCCTTAACTTTTTCATTTTTCCATCGTTATGGCCATGCGAGAGCTTGTTTTTTGCGGAACGAGTTGTACTTTTGAATTCAACCATTGGTTTTTCCATATAGTGTACTGAAAAATGGGACACAAATTCAAAGTGCTGTGAAATTGTAAAAAAGTACAATTCCACAATTGATTTTTTTCACCATGCTCACTAAATGCTAAAACTGACCTACCATTACGATTCTCCAGGCTATTACAATTTCGGAGATACCAGACATGTATAGGTTCTTTTTTAATTAAGTGGTGGAAAAAAATGCTGACCTGATGTTTTTATTAATACCATTTTGTTGTAGATACAATCTTTTGATTGACCATTATTGCATTTTAATGCAATGTTGCAGTGACAAAAATGTAATTCTGGTGTTTTGATTTTTTTACACGTTATGATTTTTATTGATTGGATTAATTAGTTTTATGAATTGACAGATTGGGCGGATCTGAAATCAGCCATACCAAATATGTTTTTTTTATTGTTTTATTTTGAATGGGGTGAATGGGGGTTGGTTTAAGCTTTTATATTTTTTTTTTCAATTTTTTAAATATTTAAAAAAAAATTTTTTTTTTACTTTTTACTAGCTTGTTGTAGGGTTGAGCGAAACAGATCGGCCAATTTCAAAAGTCGCCGACTTTTGGGAAAGTCGGGTTTCTTGAAACCCGACCCGATCTCACTGTGGGATCGGGTCGGCCGTCGGCGATCTTCGCTCCAAAGTCGGGTTTCGTTTTTATATATATATTTATATATATATATATTTACTTCAGCGCAATATATGTGAAAAGCCGGTAATTCAATTGCCGGCTTTTCATTTCTCCTGCCTAAACCCGACATGATATGAGACATGGTTTACATACAGTAAGCCATGTCATATCCCCCTTTTGTTTGCATATTCCACACTACTAATGTTAGTAGTGTGTATGTGCAAAATTTCGGCGCTGTAGCTATTAAATTTAAGGGTTAAATCGCGGAAAAAATTGGCGTGGGCTCCCGCGCAATTTTCTCCGCCAGAGTGGTAAAGCCAGTGACTGAGGGCAGATATTAATAGCCTAGAGAGGGTCCATGGTTATTGGCCCCCCATGGCTACAAACATCTGCCCCCAGCCACCCCAGAAAAGGCACATCTGGAAGACGCGCCTATTCTGGCACTTGGCCACTCTCTTCCCACTCCCGTGTAGCGGTGGGATATGGGGTAATGAAGGGTTAATTGTTGTGTATCCGCTTTTTGGGCTCCCCTGGTGGTTGCTGGTGGTACTGGTGACTTGTTTGCACTTTGCTTCTTCTGTTCACCTGCTTCCATCAGTGTTTGGGAGTTTCCTATTTAGCCTTGCTCTCCAGTCATTTCCTTGCCGGTCATCATTGTAACCAGAGCCTTCGGTTGCATGTTCCTGCTACTAGTCTGCTGATCAGCTAAGTGGACTTTGTCCTTTTGTTTTGTACCTTTTGTCCAGTTTGCAGTTTTTGTGATTCTCTGTAGCTGGAAGCTCTTGCGGGCTGAAATTGCCACTCCTGTGTCATAAGTTGACACAGGAGTCTTAAAGTAATTTCAGGATGGTTTTTTGAAAGGGTTTTCAGTTGACCGTGAAGTCCTCTTTTGTATCCTTCTGCTATCTAGAAAGTGGACCTCTCTTTGCTAAATCTACTTTCATACTGTGTATGTCTTTTCCTCTTAATTCACCGTTATTACATGTGGGGGGCTGCTATCATCTTTTGGGGTATTTCCCTAGAGGTAAGCCAGATCTGTTTCTTCCTCTACCAGGCGTAGTTAGTCCTCCGGCTGGCGCGTGGCATATAGGAGGCCGTAGGTACGCTCCCTGGCTACTGTTAGTTGTGTGGTAGATTTAGCTCACGGTCAACTCGAGTTTCCATCACCCGAGAGCTCGTTCGTTACTTATGTGTTTTTTACGTTCCCTTGCCATTGGGAACCATGACAGTATGACCGGCCAACAAAGTGTTAATTGTTTGGGCTGAAGCAGGAGAAAAAGAAGTGTTGAAGGGAAATTTTTTTTTTTTTCTTTCCCTCAGAGTTTTGCTGCCTAGCCCTTAATTGCTGTCTAGCTGCTTCTTACCTCCTCTTAACCCTTGAATGGCTCTGACCTTAGCTGTTTAACATGGATGTCCAGAGTTTGGCTGCAGGTTTAAATAATCTTGCTACGAAGGTTCAAAATTTACAAGATTTTGTTATACATGCTCCTATTTCTGAACCTAAAATCCCTACACCAGAGGTGTTTTCCGGAGATAGATCTCGGTTTTTGAATTTCAAATATAATTGTAAATTATTCCTTTCTCTCAGACCTCACTCCTCAGGAGATCCTGTCCAGCAGGTTAAGATTGTAATCTCTTTGCTGCGAGGTGACCCTCAAAATTGGGCATTTTCATTGGCACCAGGGGATCCTGCGTTGCTCAATGTGGATGCGTTTTTCCTGGCTTTAGGGTTGCTTTATGAGGAACCTAATTTGGAGATTCAAGCTGAAAAAGCTTTGATAGCCCTATCTCAAGGGCAAGATGAAGCGGAGATATACTGCCAAAAATTTCGTAGGTGGTCTGTGCTTACTCAGTGGAATGAGTGCGCCTTAGCGGCAAATTTCAGAGAGGGCCTTTCTGATGCCGTTAAAGATGTTATGGTCGGGTTCCCTGCGCCTACAGGTCTGAATGAATCCATGACAATGGCAATTCAGATTGATCGGCGTTTGCGGGAGCGCAAACCCGTGCACCATTTGGCGGTATCTTCTGAAGAGACGCCAGAGAAAATGCAATGTGACAGAGTTATGTCCAGAAGCGAGCGGCAGAATTATAGGCGTAAAAATGGGTTATGCTTCTATTGTGGTGATTCTGCTCATGTTATATCGGCATGCTCTAAGCGTACTAGGAAGGTTGACAAGTCCATTTCAATTGGCACTTTACAGTCCAAATTTATTTTGTCTGTAACCTTGATTTGTTCATTATCAGTTATTACCGTGGATGCCTATGTGGACTCGGGCGCCGCTCTGAGTCTTATGGACTGGTCCTTTGCCAGGCGCTGTGGGTTTGATTTAGAGCCTCTGGAAGTCCCTATACCTCTGAAGGGTATTGATTCTACACCTTTGGCTTGTAATAAACCACAGTTCTGGACGCAAGTGACTATGCGTATGACTCCAGACCATCAGGAGGTGATTCGCTTCCTTGTGTTGTACAATTTACATGATGTTTTGGTGCTTGGATTACCATGGTTACAGTCTCATAACCCAGTCCTTGACTGGAAGGCTATGTCTGTGTTAAGCTGGGGATGTCGGGGGGCTCATGGGGACACTCCTATGGTGTCCATTTCGTCATCTATTCCATCTGAGATTCCGGCATTTTTGTCTGATTATCGTGATATTTTTGAAGAGCCTAAGATTGGTTCACTCCCTCCTCACAGGGATTGTGATTGCGCCATAGATCTGATTCCTGGCAGTAAATTTCCAAAGGGTCGTTTGTTTAACCTATCTGTACCTGAACATGCTGCTATGCGCGAGTATATTAAGGAGTCCCTGGAAAAGGGACATATTCGTCCTTCTTCATCACCTTTAGGAGCCGGTTTTTTCTTTGTCTCTGAAAAAGGATGGCTCTCTGAGGCCTTGTATTGATTATCGTCTCCTGAATAAAATTACAGTCAAATATCAGTATCCGTTGCCTTTGCTGACTGATTTGTTTGCTCGCATAAGGGGGGCTAAGTGGTTCTCTAAGATTGATCTTCGTGGGGCGTATAATTTGGTGCGAATTAAGCAGGGGGATGAGTGGAAGACTGCATTTAATACGCCTGAGGGCCATTTTGAGTATTTGGTAATGCCTTTCGGCCTTTCTAATGCACCTTCTGTCTTTCAGTCCTTAATGTATGATATTTTCCGGGAATATTTGGATAAATTTATGATTGTGTACTTGGATGATATTTTGATTTTTTCTGATGACTGGGAGTCTCATGTTCAGCAGGTCAGGAGGGTTTTTCAGGTTTTGCGGGAGAATTCTTTGTGTGTAAAGGGTTCAAAGTGTGTTTTTGGGGTTCAAAAAATTTCATTTTTGGGGTATATTTTTTCCCCTTCTTCTATTGAGATGGACCCTGTCAAGGTTCGGGCTATTTACGACTGGACGCAGCCTACTTCTCTGAAGAGTCTCCAGAAATTCTTGGGCTTTGCTAATTTTTATCGTCGATTTATAGCTGGTTTTTCTGGCGTTGCTAAACCTCTGACGGATTTGACTAAAGAGGGTGCTGATGTTGCCAATTGGTCCCCTGCTGCCGTGGAGGCCTTTCGGGAGCTTAAGCGCCGCTTTTTGTCTGCCCCTGTGTTGCGCCAGCCTGATGTTTCTCTTCCCTTTCAGGTTGAGGTCGATGCTTCCGAGATCGGAGCGGGGGCGGTTTTGTCGCAGAAAAGTTCCGACTGCTCAGTGATGAGACCTTGTGCGTTCTTTTCGCGAAAATTTTCGGCCGCCGAGCGAAACTATGATGTTGGTAATCGGGAGCTTTTGGCCATGAAGTGGGCATTTGAGGAGTGGCGTCATTGGCTTGAGGGTGCCAGACATCAGGTGGTAGTTTTGACTGATCACAAGAATTTAATTTATTTGGAGTCTGCCAGGCGCCTGAATCCTAGACAGGCACGTTGGTCGTTGTTCTTTTCCCGGTTTAATTTTGTGGTCTCGTACTTACCGGGTTCTAGGAATGTGAAAGCAGATGCTCTTTCTAGGAGTTTTGAGCCTGACTCTCCTGGGAATTCTGAACCTGCTGGTGTCCTTAAGGATGGAGTGGTTTTGTCTGCTGTCTCTCCAGATTTGCGACGTGCTTTGCAAGAATTTCAGGCGGATAGACCTGATCGTTGTCCGTCTGGTAGACTGTTTGTTCCTGACGAGTGGACCACTAGAGTCATCTCGGAAGTTCATTCTTCTACTCTAGCAGGTCATCCGGGAATTTTTGGCACCAGAGATTTGGTGGCTAGATCCTTCTGGTGGCCTTCCCTGTCTCGAGATGTGCGTGTTTTTGTGCAGTCTTGCTATGTGTGTGCTCAGGCCAAGCCTTGTTGTTCTAGGGCTAGTGGGTTGTTGTTGCCCTTGCCTATTCCGAAGAGGCCTTGGACGCACATCTCTATGGACTTTATCTCGGATCTCCCTGTTTCTCAGAAGATGTCTGTCATCTGGGTGGTGTGTGACCGTTTTTCTAAAATGGTTCATTTGGTGCCATTGCCTAAGTTGCCTTCCTCATCTGAGTTGGTCCCTCTGTTTTTTCAAAATGTGGTTCGCTTGCATGGTATTCCGGAAAACATCGTTTCTGACAGGGGTACCCAGTTCGTGTCTAGATTTTGGCGGGCAGTCTGTGCCAGGTTGGGCATTGATTTGTCCTTTTCGTCTGCATTCCATCCTCAGACCAATGGCCAGACGGAGCGAACTAATCAAACTTTGGAGACTTATTTGAGGTGTTTTGTGTCTGCGGATCAGGATGATTGGGTTGCCTTTCTGCCGTTGGCGGAGTTTGCTCTTAATAATCGGGCTAGTTCTGCCACTTTGGTTTCTCCTTTCTTTTGCAATTCAGGGTTTCATCCGCGTTTTTCATCTGGTCAGGTTGAATCTTCGGATTGTCCTGGAGTGGATGCGGTGGTGGATCGGTTGCATCGGATTTGGGGACAAGTGGTGGATAATTTGGAATTGTCCCAGGAGAGGACTCAGCAGTTTGCTAACCGTCGTCGTCGTGTTGGTCCCCACCTTCACGTTGGGGACTTGGTGTGGTTGTCTTCCCGTTTTGTCCCTATGAGGGTTTCTTCTCCCAAATTTAAGCCTCGGTTCATCGGTCCTTATAGGATTTTGGAGATTCTTAACCCTGTTTCCTTTCGTTTGGACCTCCCGGCATCTTTCGCTATCCATAATGTGTTCCATCGGTCGTTGTTGCGGAGATATGAGGTACCGGTGGTTCCTTCTACTGAACCTCCTGCTCCTGTGCTGGTGGAGGGTGAATTGGAGTACTTCGTGGAGAAGATCTTGGACTCCCGTATTTCCAGATGGAGACTTCAATATCTGGTTAAATGGAAAGGCTATGGTCAGGAAGATAATTCTTGGGTAACTGCCTCTGATGTTCATGCCTCGGATTTGGTTCGTGTCTTTCATAGGGCTCATCCAGATCGCCCTGGTGGTTCTTGTGAGGGTTCGGTGCCCCCTCCTTAAGGGGAGGGTACTGTTGTGTATCCGCTTTTTGGGCTCCCCTGGTGGTTGCTGGTGGTACTGGTGACTTGTTTGCACTTTGCTTCTTCTGTTCACCTGCTTCCATCAGTGTTTGGGAGTTTCCTATTTAGCCTTGCTCTCCAGTCATTTCCTTGCTGGTCATCATTGTAACCAGAGCCTTCGGTTGCATGTTCCTGCTACTAGTCTGCTGATCAGCTAAGTGGACTTTGTCCTTTTGTTTTGTACCTTTTGTCCAGTTTGCAGTTTTTGTGATTCTCTGTAGCTGGAAGCTCTTGCGGGCTGAAATTGCCACTCCTGTGTCATGAGTTGACAAAGGAGTCTTAAAGTAATTTCAGGATGGTTTTTTGAAAGGGTTTTCAGTTGACCGTGAAGTCCTCTTTTGTATCCTTCTGCTATCTAGAAAGTGGACCTCTCTTTGCTAAATCTACTTTCATACTGTGTATGTCTTTTCCTCTTAATTCACCGTTATTACATGTGGGGGGCTGCTATCATCTTTTGGGGTATTTCCCTAGAGGTAAGCCAGGTCTGTTTCTTCCTCTACCAGGCGTAGTTAGTCCTCCGGCTGGCGCGTGGCATATAGGAGGCCGTAGGTATGCTCCCTGGCTACTGTTAGTTGTGTGGTAGATTTAGCTCACGGTCAACTCGAGTTTCCATCACCCGAGAGCTCGTTCGTTACTTATGTGTTTTTTACGTTCCCTTGCCATTGGGAACCATGACAGTTAATGCCACCTTGCTATTGTAAGGTGACATTAAGCCAGATTAATAATGGAGAGGCGTCAATTATGACACCTATCCATTATTAATCCAATTGTATGAAATGGTTAAAAAAAAACACACACACAATATTGCAAAGTATTTTAATGAAATAAACACACAGGTTGTTGTAATATTTTATTGTTCTCTCAATCCACCTGAAGACCCTCGCTCTGTAACAAAGGAAACATAATAAACCAACAATATGCATACCATCCGTAGATCTGTAACGTCCCATGATGTAAATCCATCTGAAAGGGTTAAAATATTTTACAGGCAGGAGCTCTGCTAATGCAGCTGTGCTCGTGCCTGAAAACCCCGGGGAATGAAGGAAATGTAGGTCAATGACCTATTGTTACCTTCAGTCGCGATGATGCGCCCTCTGCTGGATGTCCTCATATGACTTCGAGCGTGGGAAAAAGTTCCCAGGCTGCAGTTCATGAGGACATCCAGCAGAGGGCGCATCATCGCGACTGAAGGTAACTATTTATTATTTATTATTATTATTTATTTATATAGCACCATTAATTCCATGGTGCTGTACATGAGAAGGGGTTACATCAAAATACAAATATCACTTACAGTAAACAAAACTAACAATGACTGACTGGTACAGAGGGGCGAGGACCCTGCCCTTGCGGGCTTACATTCTACAGACTATAGACTATAGGTCATTGACCTACATTTCCTTCATTAGCATTAGCAGAGCTCCTGCCTGTAAAATATTTTAACCCTTTCAGATGCATTTACATCGTGGGACGTTACAGATCTACAGATGGTATGTATATTGTTGGTTTATTATGTTTCCTTTGTTACAGAGCGAGGGTCTTCAGGTGGATTGAGAGAACAATAAAATATTACAACAACCTGTGTGTTTATTTCATTAAAATACTTTGCAATATTGTGTGTGTGTTTTTTTTAACCATTTCATACAATTGGATTAATAATGGACAGGTGTCATAATTGACGCCTCTCCATTATTAATATGGCTTAATGTCACCTTACAATAGCAAGGTGGCATTAACCCTTCATTACCCCATATCCCACCGCTACACGGGAGTGGGAAGAGAGTGGTCAAGTGCCAGAATAGGCGCATCTTCCAGATGTGCCTTTTCTGGGGTGGCTGGGGGCAGATGTTTGTAGCCAGGGGGGGCCAGTAACCATGGACCCTCTCTAGGCTATTAATATCTGCCCTCAGTCACTGGCTTTACCAATCTGGTGGAGAAAATTGCGCGGGAGCCCACGCCAATTTTTTCCGCGATTTAACCCTTAAATTTAATAGCTACAGCGCCGAAGTTTTGCACATACACACTACTAACATTAGTAGTGTGGAATATTCAAAAAAAGGGGGATATTGTTGTGAATTTGCTTTTTGCTCCCTCTAGTGGTTACTAGTTTTTTGACTCTGGTTTTTCTGTCATTCCTTTTATCCGCACCTGGGTCGTTAGTTAGGGGTGTTGCTATATAAGCTCCCTGGACCTTCAGTTCAATGCCTGGCAACGTAGTTATCAGAGCTAGTCTGCTGTGCTCTTGTCTACTGATCCTGGTTCCAGTTATATCAGCTAAGTCTGCTTCTTGCTTTTTGCTATTTGTTTTGGTTTTGTATTTTTGTCCAGCTTGTTCCAAATCTATATCCTGACCTTTGCTGGAAGCTCTAGGGGGCTGGTGTTCTCCCCCCGGACCGTTAGACGGTTCGGGGGTTCTTGAATTTCCAGTGTGGATTTTGATAGGGTTTTTGTTGACCATATAAGTTACCTTTCTTTATTCTGCTATCAGTAAGCGGGCCTCTCTGTGCTAAACCTGGTTCATTTCTGTGTTTGTCATTTCCTCTTACCTCACCGTTATTATTTGTGGGGGGCTTCTATCCAGCTTTGGGGTCCCCTTCTCTGGAGGCAAGAAAGGTCTTTTGTTTTCCTCTACTAGGGGTAGCTAGATTCTCCGGCTGGAGCGTGTCATCTAGAATCAACGTAGGAATGATCCCCGGCTACTTCTAGTGTTGGCGTTAGGAGTAGATATATGGTCAACCCAGTTACCACTGCCCTATGAGCTGGTTTTTTGTATTCTGCAGACTTCCACGTTCCTCTGAGACCCTCGCCATTGGGGTCATAACAGTTTGCCAGGCCAGTATTAAATGTTTAATGCATTGCAGAAGAGGGATTATAAGAAAGAAGATTCTGAGTTTTTTTTTTTTTTTTTTTTTCTTCCCCTTTACCTCAGAGTGGCTATGCTTGCTGCAGACATGAATGTCCAGACCTTGATTACAAGTGTGGACCAGCTGGCTACTCGTGTGCAGGGCATACAAGACTATGTTATCAGAAATCCTAGGTCAGAACCTAAAATACCGATTCCTGAACTATTTTCCGGAGACAGGTTTAAGTTTAGGAATTTTGTGAATAATTGTAAATTGTTTTTGTCCCTGAGACCCTGTTCATCTGGAGACTCTGCTCAGCAAGTAAAAATAGTTATTTCGTTCTTACGGGGCGACCCTCAGGATTGGGCTTTTTCGCTGGCGCCAGGAGATCCGGCATTGGCTGATATTGATGCGTTTTTTCTGGCGCTCGGTTTACTTTATGAGGAACCCAATCTTGAGATTCAGGCAGAAAAGGCCTTGCTGGCTATGTCTCAGGGGCAGGACGAGGCTGAAGTGTATTGCCAAAAATTTCGGAAATGGTCCGTGCTGACACATTGGAACGAGTGTGCACTGGCCGCTAATTTTAGAAATGGCCTTTCGGAAGCCATTAAGAATGTTATGGTGGGTTTTCCCATTCCCACAGGTCTCAATGATACTATGGCACTGGCTATTCAAATTGACCGGCGGTTGCGGGAGCGCAAAACCGCAAATTCCCTCATGGTGTTGTCTGAACAGACACCTGATTTAATGCAATGTGATAGAATCCTGACTAGAAATGAGCGGAAAATTCATAGACGCCGGAATGGCTTGTGCTACTACTGTGGTGATTCTACACATGTTATCTCAGCATGCTCTAAACGTATAGCTAAGGTTGTTAGTCCTGTCACCGTTGGTAATTTGCAACCTAAATTTATTCTGTCTGTAACTTTGATTTGCTCACTGTCGTCTTATCCTGTCATGGCGTTTGTAGATTCAGGTGCTGCCCTGAGTCTTATGGATCTGTCATTTGCTAAGCACTGTGGTTTTACTCTTGAACCATTAGAAAATCCTATTCCTCTTAGGGGTATTGATGCTACGCCATTGGCAGCAAATAAACCGCAGTATTGGACACAGGTTACCATGTGCATGACTCCTGAACACCGCGAGGTGATACGTTTCCTGGTTTTACATAAAATGCATGATTTGGTTGTTTTAGGGCTGCCATGGTTACAGACCCATAATCCAGTCCTGGACTGGAAGGCTATGTCAGTCTCAAGTTGGGGCTGTCGTGGTATTCATGGGGATTCCCTGCCTGTGTCTATTGCTTCTTCTACGCCTTCGGAAGTTCCGGAGTATTTGTCTGATTATCAGGATGTCTTCAGTGAGTCTGAGTCCAGTGCACTGCCTCCTCATAGGGACTGTGACTGTGCTATAGATTTGATCCCAGGCAGTAAATTTCCTAAGGGAAGACTGTTTAATCTGTCGGTACCTGAACATACCGCTATGCGTTCATATATCAAGGAGTCTCTGGAGAAAGGACATATTCGTCCGTCTTCTTCCCCCCTTGGTGCGGGATTCTTTTTTGTGGCAAAAAAGGACGGATCTTTGAGACCTTGTATTGATTATCGGCTTTTAAATAAGATCACTGTCAAATTTCAGTATCCTTTACCGCTGTTGTCTGACTTGTTTGCCCGGATTAAAGGTGCCAAGTGGTTCACCAAGATAGACCTTCGTGGTGCGTACAACCTTGTGCGCATTAAGCAAGGTGATGAATGGAAAACCGCATTCAATACGCCCGAAGGTCATTTTGAGTACTTGGTGATGCCTTTTGGGCTCTCCAATGCGCCTTCAGTTTTTCAGTCCTTTATGCACGACATTTTCCGGAAGTATCTGGATAAATTTTTGATTGTTTATCTGGATGATATTTTGGTTTTTTCTGATGATTGGGATTCGCATGTGGAGCAGGTCAGGTTGGTCTTTAAAATTTTGCGTGAAAATTCTTTGTTTGTCAAGGGCTCAAAGTGTCTCTTTGGTGTACAGAAGGTTCCCTTTTTGGGGTTTATTTTTTCCCCTTCTGCTGTGGAGATGGACCCAGTCAAGGTCCGAGCTATTCTTGATTGGACTCAGCCCTCGTCGGTTAAGAGTCTTCAGAAGTTCTTGGGTTTCGCTAACTTCTACCGTCGTTTTATCGCTAATTTTTCTAGCATTGTGAAACCTTTGACGGATATGACCAAGAAGGGCTCCGATGTAGCTAACTGGGCTCCTGCTGCCGTGGAGGCTTTCCAGGAGTTGAAGCGCCGGTTTACTTCGGCGCCTGTTTTGTGCCAGCCCGATGTCTCACTTCCCTTTCAGGTTGAGGTGGATGCTTCAGAGATTGGAGCAGGGGCCGTTTTGTCGCAGAGAGGCCCTGGTTGCTCTGTTATGAAACCTTGTGCCTTTTTCTCCAGGAAGTTTTCGCCTGCCGAGCGAAATTATGATGTGGGCAATCGGGAGTTGTTGGCCATGAAATGAGCATTTGAGGAGTGGCGTCATTGGCTCGAGGGTGCTAAGCATCGTGTGGTGGTCTTGACTGATCACAAAAATCTGATGTATCTCGAGTCTGCTAAACGCCTTAATCCGAGACAGGCCCGCTGGTCATTGTTTTTCTCCCGCTTTGATTTTGTTGTCTCGTATTTACCAGGTTCAAAGAATGTGAAGGCCGATGCTCTTTCTAGGAGCTTTGTGCCTGATGCTCCTGGAGTCGCTGATCCTGTTGGTATTCTTAAAGATGGAGTTATCTTGTCAGCTATTTCTCCGGATCTGCGACGTGTGTTGCAGAGATTTCAGGCTGATAGGCCTGAGTCTTGTCCACCTGACAGACTGTTTGTCCCGGATAAGTGGACCAGCAGAGTCATTTCCGAGGTTCATTCCTCGGTGTTGGCAGGTCACCCGGGAATTTTTGGCACCAGAGATCTGGTGGCCAGGTCCTTTTGGTGGCCTTCCTTGTCAAGGGATGTGCGGTCATTTGTGCAGTCCTGTGGGACTTGTGCTCGAGCTAAGCCTTGCTGTTCTCGTGCCAGCGGTTTGCTCTTGCCCTTGCCTGTCCCAAAGAGACCTTGGACACATATCTCCATGGATTTCATTTCTGATCTTCCGCTATCTCGGGGCATGTCCGTTATCTGGGTGATATGTGATCGCTTCTCAAAGATGGTCCATTTGGTTCCTTTGCCTAAGCTGCCTTCCTCTTCCGATCTGGTTCCTGTGTTTTTCCAGAACGTGGTTCGTTTGCACGGCATCCCTGAGAATATTGTGTCAGACAGAGGATCCCAGTTCGTTTCCAGGTTCTGGCGATCCTTTTGTAGTAGGATGGGCATTGATTTGTCGTTTTCGTCTGCTTTCCATCCTCAGACTAATGGACAGACGGAGCGAACCAATCAGACTTTGGAGGCTTATTTGAGGTGTTTTGTCTCTGCTGATCAGGACGATTGGGTGACATTCTTGCCGTTGGCTGAGTTTGCCCTTAATAATCGGGCTAGTTCCGCCACCTTGGTTTCGCCTTTTTTCTGCAACTCTGGTTTCCATCCTCGCTTTTCTTCGGGTCATGTGGAGCCTTCTGACTGTCCTGGGGTGGATTCTGTGGTGGATAGGTTGCAGCGGATCTGGAATCATGTGGTGGACAACTTGAAGTTGTCACAGGAGAGGGCTCAGCGCTTTGCCAACCGCCGCCGCGGTGTGGGTCCCCGACTACGCGTTGGGGATTTGGTATGGCTTTCTTCCCGCTTTGTTCCTATGAAGGTCTCCTCTCCCAAATTTAAACCTCGTTTTATTGGGCCTTACAAGATATTGGAAATCCTTAATCCTGTATCTTTTCGTCTGGATCTTCCTGTGTCGTTTGCTATTCACAATGTATTTCATAGGTCCTTGTTGCGGCGGTACTTTGTGCCTGTAGTTCCTTCTGCTGAGCCTCCTGCTCCGGTGTTGGTTGAGGGCGAGTTGGAGTACGTGGTGGAGAAGATCTTGGATTCTCGCCTCTCCAGGCGGAGGCTTCAGTACCTGGTCAAGTGGAAGGGCTATGGTCAGGAGGATAATTCCTGGGTGGTCGCCTCTGATGTTCATGCGGCCGATTTAGTTCGTGCCTTTCATGCTGCTCATCCTGATCGCCCTGGTGGTCGTGGTGAGGGTTCGGTGACCCCTCACTAAGGGGGGGGTACTGTTGTGAATTTGCTTTTTGCTCCCTCTAGTGGTTACTAGTTTTTTGACTCTGGTTTTTCTGTCATTCCTGTTATCCGCACCTGGGTCGTTAGTTAGGGGTGTTGCTATATAAGCTCCCTGGACCTTCAGTTCAATGCCTGGCAACGTATTTATCAGAGCTAGTCTGCTGTGCTCTTGTCTACTGATCCTGGTTCCAGTTATATCAGCTAAGTCTGCTTCTTGCTTTTTGCTATTTGTTTTGGTTTTGTATTTTTGTCCAGCTTGTTCCAAATCTATATCCTGACCTTTGCTGGAAGCTCTAGGGGGCTGGTGTTCTCCCCCCGGACCGTTAGACGGTTCGGGGGTTCTTGAATTTCCAGTGTGGATTTTGATAGGGTTTTTGTTGACCATATAAGTTACCTTTCTTTATTCTGCTATCAGTAAGCAGGCCTCTCTGTGCTAAACCTGGTTCATTTCTGTGTTTGTCATTTCCTCTTACCTCACCGTTATTATTTGTGGGGGGCTTCTATCCAGCTTTGGGGTCCCCTTCTCTGGAGGCAAGAAAGGTCTTTTGTTTTCCTCTACTAGGGGTAGCTAGATTCTCCGGCTGGAGCGTGTCATCTAGAATCAACGTAGGAATGATCCCCGGCTACTTCTAGTGTTGGCGTTAGGAGTAGATATATGGTCAACCCAGTTACCACTGCCCTATGAGCTGGTTTTTTGTATTCTGCAGACTTCCACGTTCCTCTGAGACCCTCGCCATTGGGGTCATAACAGGATATGACATGGTTTACTGTATGTAAACCATGTCTCATATCATGTCGGGTTTAGGCAGGAGAAATGAAAAGCCGGCAATTGAATTACCGGCTTTTCACATATATCGCGCTGAAGTAAATATAAAAATATATAGATTTTCCATTACCTTGCATTGAGTTTCGTGTTTCGGCCGATCCCTGACCCCGACTTTTCAAGAAGATCGGCCGATTTCACTCGACTCGACTTTTGAGAAAGTCGGGTTTCGTGAAACCCGACTCGACCTCAAAAAAGGAAAAGTCGCTCAACCCTAGCTTGTTGTTGTGAAGTTGTTTTACTAACTAGTTGTTGTGTGGTCTTTTGCGACCTCTTGGATGAGTAGTTGATGCAATCTTGGCCGGCCACTCCTTGGAAGATTCACCACTGTTCCTTGTTTTCGCTATTTGTGGATAATGACTCTCAATGTGGATTGATGGAGTCTCATAGCTTTAGAAATGGCTTTATAAACTTTTCTAGATTGGATTTCAATTACTTTGTCTCTCATTTGTTCCAGAATTCTTTGGATCTTGGCTTGATATCTTGCTTTTAAGGACGTTTTGGACTATTTCACTTTGTTAGGCAGGTCCTATTTAATTCTTTCTTGATTAAGAGCAAGTGTAGCAGCAATCAGGCCTCCTTCATGACTGGAGGTATTTTCATTTTTGCGTTTTTGTTTTTTGCTCCCCTTCTTCCCAGAGCTATAACTTTTTTATTTTTCTGTCAAAATAGCCATGTGAGGGCTTGTTTTTTTCTGGACAAGTTGTACATCTGAACAACACTATTGGCTTCAACATATTGTGTACTGCAAAGCAGGAAAAAAATTCCAAGTGCGGTAAAATTGTAAAAAAAAGGGCAATTCCATAGTTGTTGTTTTGTTTTTTTTACCATTGTTCATTAAATGCTAAAACTGACCTGCCATTATGATTATCCAGGTCAGTACAAGTCCATTGACACCAAACAAGTCTAGGTTATTTTTTAAGTGGTGAAAAAAAATATCCAAACTTTGGTAAAAAAAAAAAAAGGCACCTGGGTGAGGGCGAACTGACATTTTTAGCTAAATTTCCAGTCATTTCACAAATAAATGGAGGACTTTTTTATTTACCAAGATGGCGCTGCCAGCGCCTGTGCAGTAGCAGCTATTGGATCACTGAGAACCTCAAACATAGTAATTATATACACAGTACACGTGCTATTATGCTTCAGCTCAGGTGCCACTGCTGGCACATGCCTGCAGAAGGGTCTTTTTTTTTAGCTAAATAGAGTACGACATGAAAATCCACTTACAGGCCCGCCTTGAAGCACAAGCATATCATTAATTCAAAACTGAAAATAAAGATTAAACAGCAACCACAAGACGGATTTCATCAACCAAGGTATCATTTTAATAGGTATAAGGGCACTGACCTGACACTGTCTGTAGGTTACTGTGCAATCCTGCTGACAGGTTTGCTTTAAGGAGAAATCACTATCTCACACAGGGCCCTGTAGGTTTGGATTTCTTTTTGCCCTTAACCCCTTCACCCCCAAGGGTGGTTTGCACGTTAATGACCGGGCCAATTTTTACAATTCTGACCACTGTCCCTTTATGAAGTTATAACTCCGAAACGCTTCAACGGATCTTAGCGATTCTGAGATTGTTTTCTTGTAACATATTGTACTTCATGATAGTGGTAAAATTTCTTCGATATCACTTGCGTTTATTTGTGAAAAAAACGGAAATTTGGCAAAAATTTTCAAAAATTTGGCAATTTTCCAACTTTGAATTTTTATTCTGTTAAACCAGAGAGTTATGTGACACAAAATAGTTAATAAATAACATTGCCCACATGTTTACTTTACATCAGCGCAATTTTGGAAACAACATTTTTTTTTTTTAGGAAGTTATAAGGGTTAAAATTTGAACAGCAATTTCTCATTTTTACAACATAATTTACAAAACCATTTTTTTTAGGGACCACCTCACATTTGAAGTCATTTTGAGGGGTCTATATGGCAGAAAATACCAAAAAGTGACACCATTCTGAAAACTGCACCCCTCATGCTGCTCAAAACCACATTCAAGAAGTTTATTAACCCTTCAGGTGTTTCACAGCAGCAGAAGCAACATGGAAGGAAAAAATTAACATTTTACTTTTTAGTCACAAAAATGATCTTTCAGCAATAATTTTTTTAATTTCCCAAGGGTAAAAAGAGAAAATGGACCTTAAAAGTTGTTGCCCAATTTGTCCTAAGTACGCTGATACCCTACATGTGAGGGAGAACCACTTTTTGGGCGCACGGCAGAGCTCAGAAGGAAAGGAGCGTCGTTTGACATTTTCAAGCTAAAATTGGCTGCAATTGAAATCGGACGCCATGTCGTGTTTGGCCAGCCCCTGATGTCCCTAAACAGTGGAAACCCCCCATAAGTGACACCATTTTGGAAACTAGACCCCCTAAGGAACTTATCTAGATGCGTCGTGAGCACTTTTATCCCCCAAGTGCTTCACGAAAGTTTATAACGCCCGGGTGTGAAAATAAAAAATCCTATTTTTTCTACAAACATGATCGTTTAGTCCCCAATTTTTTATTTTCTCAAGGGTAGCAGGAGAAATTGGACCCCAAAAGTTGTTGTCCAATTTGTCCTGAGTACACTGATACCCCATATGTGGGGGGAAAACCACTGTTTGGGCGCATGGCAGGGCTCAGAAGGAAAGGGGCGCCCTTTGACATTTTCAAGCTAAAATTGGCTGGAATTGAGATCGGATGTCATGTCGTGTTTGGCGAGCCCCTGATGTCCCTAAACAGTGGAAACCCCCCATAAGTGACACCATTTTGGAAACTAGACCCCCTAAGGAACTTATCTAGATGCGTCGTGAGCACTTTTATCCCCCAAGTGCTTCACGAAAGTTTATAACGCCCGGGTGTGAAAATAAAAAATCCTATTTTTTCTACAAACATGATCGTTTAGTCCCCAATTTTTTATTTTCTCAAGGGTAGCAGGAGAAATTGGACCCCAAAAGTTGTTGTCCAATTTGTCCTGAGTACACTGATACCCCATATGTGGGGGGGGAACCACTGTTTGGGCGCATGGCAGGGCTCAGAAGGAAAGGGGCGCCCTTTGACATTTTCAAGCTAAAATTGGCTGGAATTGAGATCGGATGTCATGTCGTGTTTGGCGAGCCCCTGATGTGCCTAAACAGTGGAAACCCCCCATAAGTGACCCCATTTTGGAAACTAGACCCCCTAAGGAACTTATCTAGATGCGTCGTGAGCACTTTTATCCCCCAAGTGCTTCACGAAAGTTTATAACGCCCGGGTGTGAAAATAAAAAATCCTATTTTTTCTACAAACATGATCGTTTAGTCCCCAATTTTTTATTTTCTCAAGGGTAGCAGGAGAAATTGGACCCCAAAAGTTGTTGTCCAATTTGTCCTGAGTACGCTGATACCCCATATGTGGGGGGGAACCACTGTTTTGGCGCATGGCAGGGCTCAGAAGGAAAGGAGCGCCCTTTGACATTTTCAAGCTAAAATTGGCTGGAATTGAGATCGGAGGCCATGTCGTGTTTGGCGAGCCCCTGATGTGCCTAAACAGTGGAAACCCCCCATAAGTGACCCCATTTTGGAAACTAGACCCCCTAAGGAACTTATCTAGATGTGTCGTGAGCACTTTTATCCCCCAAGTGCTTCACGAAAGTTTATAACGCCTGGGTGTGAAAATAAAAAATCCCATTTTTTCTACAAACATGATCGTTTAGTCCCCAATTTTTTATTTTCTCAAAGGTAGCAGGAAAAATTGGACCCCAAAAGTTGTTGTCCAATTTGTCCTGAGTAGGCTGATACCCCATATGTGGGGGGGAACCACTGTTTGGGCGCATGGCAGGGCTCAGAAGGATAGGAGCGCCCTTTGACATTTTCAAGCTAAAATTGGCTGGAATTGAGATCGGAGGCCATGTCGTGTTTGGCGAGCCCCTGATGTGCCTAAACAGTGGAAACCCCCCATAAGTGACCCCATTTTGGAAACTAGACCCCCTAAGGAACTTATCTAGATGTGTCGTGAGCACTTTTATCCCCCAAGTGCTTCACGAAAGTTTATAACGCCCGGGTGTGAAAATAAAAAAAAACATTTTTTCTACAAACATGATCGCTTAGTCCCCAATTTTTTATTTTCTCAAGGGTAGCAGGAGAAATTGGACCCCAAAAGTTGTTGTCCAATTTGTCCTGAGTACGCTGATACCCCATATGTGGGGGGGAACCACTGTTTGGGCACATGGCAGGGCTCAGAAGGAAAGGAGCGCCCTTTGACATTTTCAAGCTAAAATTGGCTGGAATTGAGATCGGATGTCATGTCGTGTTTGGCGAGCCCCTGATGTGCCTAAACAGTGGAAACCCCCCATAAGTGACCCCATTTTGGAAACTAGACCCCCCTAAGGAACTTATCTAGATGTGTCGTGAGCACTTTTATCCCCCAAGTGCTTCACGAAAGTTTATAACGCCCGGGTGTGAAAATAAAAAAAAACATTTTTTCTACAAACATGATCGCTTAGTCCCCAATTTTTTATTTTCTCAAGGGTAGCAGGAGAAATTGGACCCCAAAAGTTGTTGTCCAATTTGTCCTGAGTACGCTGATACCCCATATGTGGGGGGGAACCACTGTTTGGGCGCATGGCAGGGCTCAGAAAGAAAGGAGCGCCCTTTGACATTTTCAAGCTAAAATTGGCTGGAATTGAGATCGGATGTCATGTCGTGTTTGGCGAGCCCCTGATGTGCCTAAACAGTGGAAACCCCCCATAAGTGACCCCATTTTGGAAACTAGACCCCCTAAGGAACTTATCTAGATGTGTCGTGAGCACTTTTATCCCCCAAGTGCTTCACGAAAGTTTATAACGCCCGGGTGTGAAAATAAAAAAACCCATTTTTTCTACAAACATGATCGCTTAGTCCCCAATTTTTTATTTTCTCAAGGGTAGCAGGAGAAATTGGACCCCAAAAGTTGTTGTACAATTTGTCCTGAGTACGCTGATACCCCATATGTGGAAGGGAACCACTGTTTGGGCGCATGGCAGGGCTCAGAAGGAAAGGAGCGCCCTTTGACATTTTCAAGCTAAAATTGGCTGGAATTGAGATCGGATGTCATGTCGTGTTTGGCGAGCCCCTGATGTGCCTAAACAGTGGAAACCCCCCATAAGTGACCCCATTTTGGAAACTAGACCCCCTAAGGAACTTATCTAGATGTGTCGTGAGCACTTTTATCCCCCAAGTGCTTCCCGAAAGTTTATAACGCCCGGGCGTGAAAATAAAAAATCCTATTTTTCCCCACAAAAATGATCTTTCAGTCCCCAATTTTTTATTTTCCCAAGGGTTACAGGAGAAATTGGACCCCAAAAGTTGTTGTCCAATTTGTCCTGGGTACGCTGGTACCACATATGTGGGAGAAAACTACTGTTTGGGCACACTTCGGGGCTCGGAAGGGAAGTAGTGACGTTTTTGGAATGCAGACTTTGATGGAATTGTCTGCGGGCATCATGTTCCATTTGGTGAGCCCCTGATGTGCCTAAACAGTAGAAACCCCCCCATAAATGACCCCATTTTGGAAACTAGACCCCCTAAGGAACTTATCTAGATGTGTCGTGAGCACTTTTATCCCCCAAGTGCTTCACGAAAGTTTATAACGCCCGGGCGTGAAAATAAAAAATCCTATTTTTTCCCCACAAAAATGATCTTTCAGTCCCCAATTTTTTATTTTCCCAAGGGTAACAAGAGAAATTGGACCCCAAAAGTTGCTGTCCATTTTGTTCTGAGTACGCTGGTACCCCATATGTGGGAAAAAACTGTTTGGGCACTTCGGGACTCAGAAGGGAAGCAGTGACGATTTGGAATGCAGACTTTGATGGACTGGTTCTGAGGGCGTCATGTTCCGTTTGCAGAGCCCCTGATGTGCCTAAACAGTAAAAAAAAACCACAAGTGACATCATTTTGGAACCTAGACCCCCATGGAACTTACTTAGATGTGCCCCCTCTTTGGAACTAATCTACTGGTTCCTAATTAGTAGTGCATGGAGGTGTGGTACAATTTGAAGCAGTCCTTCATACACAGGCCAGGTTTGTCGGGGCAGGTGTCGCATTGATAGATGGTGTCCTTGCGTACTCCTCGTTTGTAGCACACTCGGCACCTTTTTTGCGGCTTACCTTTTCTACTAGTTGGCGGGACCACCCCCGGAAAATGCTGACCTGGTACAATACGAGCACCCTCAGTTCCGGAAGTACTGGGGCCCGCTCCTTCCCTCGTGCCAAACATCAGGGCCTTAACCACTACCTCCTGGAACTGAAGGTACGTCGTATCGGTGTGGCGTGCACATCATGACAGCAGGAAAGCGTTAAGCATTGCCATTTGTACGATGTACACAGACAGTTTTTTGTACCACACCTTGGCCTTCCTCAAAGCACTGTATGGTTGGAGGAGTTGATCGGAGAGATCAACGCCCCCCATGTTTTTGTTGTACCCCAGTACACAGTCCGGTTTGCAGACCTGTGTAGAGGTACCCCGTACAGTGCTGAGGGCGCTGCCATCACCGTGTATGGTGGTCAACAGAAGGACATCCCTCTTGTCCTTGTACTTGACCACCAGCAGGTGGTCGCTACATTGGGCTTTGCTCTCACCTTTTCTGAGCATCTGCCCAAGTAGCGTCTTCGGGAGGCCTCTCTGATTTTTGCGGACAGTACCGCAGGCTGCGGTACCTCGCGCAGAGAGGGATTTGTAGAGTGGGATGCTGGAATAAAAGTTATCGGTGTAGAGGTGATAACCTTTATCCAGCAGTGGGTGCACCAAATCCCACACTATTTTCCCACTCACTCCCAAGACAGGGGGACACTCAGGTGGTTCAATCCTGCTGTCCTTCCCTTCGTAAACTCTAAAGCTGTGGGTGTACCCTGAGGTACTCTCACACAGCTTGTAGAGTTTGATTCCGTACCTGGCCCTTTTGCTGGGCAGGTATTGACGGAATCTGAGCCGCCCCTTAAAATGAACCAAGGACTCATCCACACAGATGTCCCTTTTGGGCACGTACACTTCAGCAAACTTTTTGCTGAAGTGTTCGATGACCGGCCGAACTTTGAACAGACGGTCAAAATTGGGGTCATCTCGTGCGGGACACTGTGCATTATCGGAATAATGCAGGAATTTGTGGATGGCCTCAAAACGCGTCCGAGCCATGACCATTCGGCACACTGGAGTGTTATATAAAATATCCACACTCCAATATTGCCGAAGTTCTGGCTTCTTCACGATCCCCATGTGGAGGACCAGGCCCCAAAACTGCATCATTTCAACTGCGTCTACAGGAGACCAGTTAGAAAATGATGAAACGGGGTTTTGCTCCAAAAATTGCCAAGCATATAAATTAGTTTGCTCCACCATGAGGTTAACAAAATCCTCAGAGAAAAAGACTTTGAAAAAGTCTATTTCTGTGAGGCCGGTGGTGTCAAGCCTGATTCCTGATTCTGCCACAAAATCAGGAATCAGTGGCTCGTAATTTTCGGGGGGCGAGGTCCATATGGGGTCCGAAGAAGGGCGCGCTGGTTCATCTTCAGGAGTGGGTGCTGAGTCATCTTCTCTCCTGGGGCGTCTGCGAGGCGGTTCCGCAGGACCCGAGGATGAAGATGAGGAGGAGGAGGAGGAGGAGGAAGAGGATGAAGAATCTGAAGAGTAAAGGAATGTGGGATCCTCTCCCTCGCTATCAGTGTCGGAGGCAAGAAAAGAATATGCCTCCTCTGCTGAATAGCGCTGCTGGGACGAACGGGACATTTTTTGTGTGAGTATGGTGCTTGGGTGCAATTTATTGGAACTATGTGTACGTGTGGGGGGGGGTAGTGTTTGGTGCAAACTTCTGAAAAGTAAAAGCTAAAAGAGAAAAAAAGCAAATAGGGAAAAAAAATACCTGTGAAAGGAAAAGTCTAAAACAGCAGGCCCTAGCTCTGATAAGTGAACTGCGTCACTTATCAAAGTTCGGCGCCTGCTGGGTGTGTGAATGGGGATGTGGAAAAAACGCCAGGCACGAGAGCTCTGATAAGTGAACCGAGTCACTTATCAAAGTTCGGCGGTGGCGGCTGGGTGCGCGGACGGGGATGTGGAAAAAAAAAAAAGAAACGAAAGGCACGGGTTCAGATGCAGCGGCGGGGTGCGTGCAAGGGGATGTGGAAAAAAAAAAAAAGAAACGAAAGGCACGGGTTCAGACGCAGCGGTGGGGTGCGTGCAAGGGGATGTGGAAAAAAAAAAAAGAAACGAAAGGCACGAGTTCAGACGCAGCGGCGGGGTGCGTGCAAGGGGATGTGGAAAAAAAAAAAAAGAAACGAAAGGCACGGGTTCAGACGCAGCGGTGGGGTGCGTGCAAGGGGATGTGGAAAAAAAAAAAGAAACGAAAGGCACGAGTTCAGACGCAGCGGCAGGGTGCGTGCAAGGGGATGTGGAAAAAAAAAAAAAGAAACGAAAGGCACGGGTTCAGACGCAGCGGTGGGGTGCGTGCAAGGGGATGTGGAAAAAAAAAAAAAGAAACGAAAGGCACGAGTTCAGACGCAGCGGCGGGGTGCGTGCAAGGGGATGTGGAAAAAAAAAAAAGAAACAAAAGGCACGGGTTCAGACGCAGCGGCGGGGTGCGTGCAAGGGGATGTGGAAAAAAAAAAAAGAAACAAAAGGCACGAGTTCAGACGCAGCGGCGGGGTGTGCGCAAGGGGATGTGGAGGAGAAAAGTGAGCACGAGTGTTGATCGGTGAAATGCGTCACCAATCAACGCTCGGCGGCACTAAGGGGGGTGAAAAAGAAAAGAGAGCACGAGTGTTGATCGGTGAACTGCGTCACCAATCAACGCTCGGCGGCTGCTAAATTTGGGCACGGACGGACGCGGCGCAAAGTGAGGGTGGAGGGGGAAGGGGGGATGGGGGGGGTAAGGGGGGATGGGGGGGTAAGAAAGATCAGGTCGGGATCGGGGTATCAACACTTACGGTTGTAGTCTCTCTTCTTTCTTCTGTCTTCTTTCTTCTGTCTTCTTTCTTCTGTCTTCTTTCTTTTGTTTTTTTAGCGAGAATTATGGTGTCACAGGCTACTGTGGCACCACAAGTCTCAGCACAGGACGGGGATCTGACAGCGTGACCGCTCTGCAGGAACCCTCACCAAGTGTGAGGATTCCTGAAGAGCGGTCAGACAGGTCAGGGACAGGTGACACAGGTCACAGAGCGGTCACACCGCTGCTGTGACCTATGATTGGTGGGATCGATGATCACATCGATCCCACCAATCAGGGGAGGCCCTGGTGACGCCGGTGTTGCTAGGCACCAGCCTATGATCGGAGCTCACAGCTCCGATCATAGGCAGGTCACCGGCAGGTCACCAGTAGGTGACCGGCAGGTCACCCCCAGGACACCATCAGGGCACAGCGCGGGCACACCGCTGCTGTGCCCTCTGATTGGCAGAGGATCCGGAGATGAGGCAGGGCACAGGCATTTATATTCAAGCAGGGCACAGCGTGGTATCACCGCCGCTGTGCCCCGCCATTGGCGCGATCGATGTGATCGTCGATCGCGCCAATGCGGCGGGTCTGTGCCCTGATTGACGCGATCGACGATCACATCGATCGCGCCAATCAGCTGCAGGATCCGGACCCATGAGGAGGCAGGGCAGGGCAGAGGGGGCGCCGGTCCAGGCAGGGCACAGCGCGGTAATACCACCGCTGTGCCCTGCGATTGGCGCGATCGATGTGATCGTCGATCGCGCCAATCCGGGTGGTTTTGGCCGGTGCCTGGCGTTGCCAGGCACCGGCCCCAGGATCGAGTACATCGGTACTCGATCCTAGCCTGGGACCTCACTGTTTCAGCCAATCTGATTGGCTGAAACAGTGAGAAAGGCTGTGATTCGCTGTTCAGAATTGAACAGCCAATCACAGCGATCGGGAGGCCGGGGGGGCGGCGCCATACCCCGAAATGCCGAGACCATCTTCCCCCAGGTGAGATGGTGTCGGAATTTTAATGCGATCACCGCGACTTAAGTCGCGGTGTCGCATTAAAGGGCATGACGTACTATCCCGTCGGCGGTCATACGGGCCCACCCCACCTCGACGGGATAGTATGTCGGATGTCAGGAAGGGGTTAATAATAAAGACCTTCATTTAAAAATGGCATTTTGTGTTTGCTTGTGTTATCTTTGTTTTCTATTTAAATATGTTTGGTTATCTGAAACATTTAAGTGTGACAAACATGCAAAAGAATAGGAAATCAGGAAGGGGCAAAGATTTTCTCACAGAACTGCATGACAAAAGTCAATTTTCAAACAACCAATTTGTACACTAGTAGCAGGAAAAATTTTTCGTTTAATAACCAACGAAATTTCACACAATGCAGGTTATACAGTTTGTATGACAATAGTTAATAATAATAATCATCATTATTTTTATATAGTGCTAACATATTCCGCAGCGCTTTACAGTTTGCACACATTATCATAGCTGTCCCCATTGGGGCTCACAATCTACTTTCCCTATGAGTATGTCTTTGGAATGTGGCAGGAAACTGGAGTACCCAGAGGAAACCCACTAAACAGTGGAAACCCCCCAGAATAAACCCCATTTTGGAATCTAGACCTCTTAAAAATTGTATCTAGATGTGTGTTGAGCACCTTGAACTACAAGGTGCCTCAGAGAAGTTTATAACATATCGCTTTTAGAATAAAAAATGACATTTTACCAACAAAAATGTACATTTAATCCCAATTTTTTTCTTTTCACAAAGGTAGCAGGAAAAAAATGGACCCCAACATTTGTTATGCAGTTTCTCCTGAGTATGCTGTTATCTGATATGTGGGAAAATACTACTACCATTTGAGCGCATGGCAGGTCTCGAAAGGGAAGGAGCACTGTTTGACTTTTTGAATGCAAAAATGACTAGAATGGAGAGCAGATGGGATGTTGCATTTGGAGAGCCTCTGATTTGCCTAAACAGTAGAAAACCCCCACAAGTGACTCCATTTTGGAAACAATACCCCTCAAAGAATTCATCTATGGCTACAGTCACTATTCGGTAACATCTATGCCAGGGTTTTTCTGTAGAATTGCAAATCTGCAAGTGTAGTACCCATACGTTATGTCACCATACAGTGTAGAGCCCCAATATAATGTTGCACCCCCATACATTGTGCCCAGCTTGTAATTCTGGTGATATGCACCCATAAATTAAGTGCCTTTTCTCCATTATAATAATGCCAAACATGTGGCCGTTTACAGTGGTTTAGGCACAGTGGGGCACAGGAGGGAGCATTTGGACTTGGGAGCACAGAATTCACTTGATACTATTTCAGGGGGCCGGAGACATGTCTCTTTTCCAGAGTCTTTACTCTAACAGTAAAATGGGAACCCACCAATAGATCAAGTGACAGATGATGGACCTGAGTGGGATCTGGTTTTGTGTGGGATAAATTAGAGTTTTCATTGGTAACATTTTGGGTACATTATATTTTTCGATTGCTTCCAAAATAAGGCTGGATCACATTCTTGTGTTGTAGGCTGAGCTCTAACCTCGGGGTTTCCCTGTAAATCTCACACAAATGTGAATCAGACAAAACCCCCAATGGAACAGCCCACCATGAGGCAGATGGAGACACTTCATACTTTGTTTGGCATCTGTTCCAGTGGTACCCATCTTTTTAGACATACACAGCTCTATAGTCACCCACACTTGGGCACTGAAAAGATGCCTAAAATGAAGGGACAATGTTGGAACATAGACCAGTCCAAAGTGACTTAATTTGCCTCATAAGTGAGTGGTAATATCAAAGGTTTTGTCTGAATCATGGTTTGGGGAATTTACATGGAAACCTCACCATAAGCTCTCTGCGGAGAGCACAGGATAAATGTGAGCCGAGCCTTATTCTAAAATTTGGGAGGTAGAAAGAGCAAATAGACAGCAGTACAAGAATATTTCTTATTTTTATTTTTGCACCGCTCACCATGGGTATAAGTGAGAAGGTGAATTTATTCTCTGATTCGGTGTGATCACAGCGATACCATATGCATATATATATATATATATATATATATATATATATATATATATATCTATATATATAATTGTCTAAGGGTTTTTCCGTCTGTCTTTCTGTCTTTCTGTCTTTCTGTCTTTCTGTCTGTCTGTCTGTCTGTCTGTCTGTCTGTCCTGGAAATCCCGCGTCTCTGATTGGTCGAGGCCGCCAGGCCTCGACCAATCAGAGACGGGCACAGCATGGCGACGATGATGTCATAAAGGTTGCCTCGACCAATCAGTGACGGGCACAGTCTGCCGTGAATTCACCTCGACCAATCAGCGACGGGCACAGTATCGACGTAGATGTCATAATGGTTGCCATGACGACGATGATGTCATAAAGGTTGCCTCGACCAATCAGCGATGGGCACAGTCTGCCGCGAATTCTGGAATCATCATTGTCCATATACTACGGGGACATGCATATTCTAGAATACCCGATGCGTTAGAATCGGGCCACAATCTAGTATATATATATATATATATATATATATATATATATATATATATATATATATATATACAGTGGGCATGGAAAGTATTTAGACCCCTTTAAATTTTTCACTCTTTGCTTCATTGCTAGGGTTGAGCGACTTTTACTTTTTTGGGGTCGAGTCGGGTTTTGCGAAACCCGACTATCTCAAAAGTCGAGTCGAGTGCAATCGGCCGATTATCGCGAAAAGTCGGGGATCGACCGAAACACGAAACCCAATGCAAGTCAATGGGGAAGCATAGTCGGCAGTGAGTGGGAGCCAGGAAAACACCTACAGTGCCCATTTTAATGGCAAAAACATCCATTCTTGTTTCTGAAGCTTGTCAATCTTAATTAACTTTACAATAATAGTTGGGCATTGGAAATTGGGGGTCATTTGGCTAAAGTTGTGGGGGGTAGTGCTGGTTCAAGTTTTTAGTGGGCCCAGAAAACGTGGACTACATCACGGCGGTGGAGCAGTGAGAGGTAAGCATTTCCACTTTGCAAGTGCTGTGATCCTGAGCAAGCAGGGGGGGCCCACTCATTCGCATTGGCACTGGCACAGGGCTCCTCAAAGTACGGTGGTGTGTTTGCACGGCGGGGGCGCCTCCCACCGGCAGTGACACTTCTGCGTACTCTGAGGGGCCCTGTGCCTGTGACGTCGCCAACGTGTATGCCCCCCCACCTGATGAAGGAACCTGCACTTTCATCTGCACCTTCCTCTTTGTCCCTGTGTAAGGTGGTATAGTATGCGGGAAGGGGAACCTGACTTTCAGCAGGGTCAGATTGTGGCTGTGTAGCGTGCAAGGGGAATGTAGTGGTCTGGGTCAATGTACCACAAGACTCATCTAGCACTGGCTGGGCAATGGGCAGGATAAGGAGGAAACACAGATATAGGCCCAAATAATAAAGTGGGCTAAATGCAGTTCAAAATTGGTAACAGGACTAACCAGGCGGCATTGCTTTGTTCAGTGGAGTAGAAAACCCAGGAGCGGCAGACACCGTTTTAAGGGCCCAACCACAGTAGTAGGCCCAATGCAGTTTAATATTACAAATAAAGGCCGAAAGCCTGAAGATTGAAGCTCGGGAAAACAAAACAGGAGAAAACCCAGGAGCGGCAGACACCGTTTTAAGGGCCCAACCACACTAGTAGGCCCAAAGCAGTTTAATATTACAAATCTAGCCCGAAAGCCTGAAGATTGAAGCTCTGGAAAATAACACAGGACAACACCAAGGTGTGGCAGACACCGTTACTAGGCCCAACCAAAATAGTAGGCCAACTGCAGTGTTATATAAACAACAACTTAATGAGAGCCTGAAGATTGAAGCTCAGCTCTGTTCAGTGGAGAACAGAAAGCAGCGGCAGACACCGTTAGCAGGCCCCAACCACACTAGTAAGCCAACTGCAGTGTTATATTAACAACAACTACTTAATGAGAGCCTGAATATAGAAGCTCAGCTTTGTACAGTGGAGGACAACTGTAATGGGAGACAGACACAATAAGTAGTCCTAAATAAGTAATTAGGCAAAATGCAGTTCAAAATTGGTAAGTGGAGTACACTTGCAGCATAGCGTGGTTCAGCGGAGGAGGGCATGTGTAATTAGTGGCTCTGACACAGGAAGTAAGCCTAAAATAAAAATGAAGGCTATATTAAGTTCAAAATTGGTAAAAGGAGTACACAAGTGGCATAGCTGGGTTCTGTGGTGGAGGACTACTGTTATGACAGGCTGACACAGTTACTAGGCACAAAAAAGTAAGTAGGATACATGCAGTTCACAATTGGTCACAGGAGTACACAGGCGGCATAGCTTTGTTCAGTGGAGGACAACTGCAAGGAGTGGACTGGCCGAGACAAACACAGGTAGTAGGCCTACAATGGAAAGTAGGCTCTATGCAGTTTAAAGTAAGCTACAGGGGTACACAGGCAGCAATGCTGAGGTCAGCGGAGGACGATTTCAAGGAGGGACCGCAGACAGACTTCCTAGGCATAAAATAATAAAGCAGGCTCGATGCGGTTTAAATTAGGCTACAGGGGTACACAGGCAGCATTGGTGTGCTCAGCGGAGGACAATTGGAAGGAGGGACCGCAGACAGACTTAGTAGGCCTAAAATAACAAAATAGGCTCTATGCAGCTTCCATTATGTGGCAGGGGTACACAGGCAGCATTGGTGTGCTCAGTGGAGGACAATTGGAAGGAGGGACCGCAGACAGACTTAGTAGGCCTAAAATAACAAAATAGGCTCTATGCAGCTTCCATTATGTGGCAGGGGTACACAGGCAGCATTGGTGTGCTCAGTGGAGGACAATTGGAAGGAGGGACCGCAGACAGACTTAGTAGGCCTAAAAAAACAAATTAGGCTCTATGCAGCTTCCATTATGTGGCAGGGGTACACAGGCAGCATTGGTGTGCAGAGTGGAGGACAATTGGAAGGAGGGACCGCAGACAGACTTAGTAGGCCTAAAATAAAAAAATAGGCCATAGGCTCTATGCAGCTTCCATTATGTGGCAGGGGTACACAGGCAGCATTGGTGTGCTCAGTGGAGGACAATTTGAAGGAGGGACCGCAGACAGACTTAGTAGGCCTAAAATAAAAAAATAGGCTCTATGCAGCTTCCATTATGTGGCAGGGTGTTGTGAATTTACCTTTTGGCTCCCTCTAGTGGCTACTAGTGTTTTTACTCTGGGTATGTCATTCATTCCTTGTATGCTCACCTGGGTCGTTAGGTCAGGGGTGTTGCTATATAAGCTCCCTGGACCTTCAGTTCAATGCCTGGCAACGTTGATATCAGAGCTAATCTGTAGTGCTCTTGTCTACTGATCCTGGTTCCTGCTTGATTAAGCTAAGTCTGCTTTCTTGCTTTTTGCTATTGTTTTTGTTTTGCATTTTTGTCCAGCTTGTACATAATCTGTATCCTATCCTTGCTGGAAGCTCTAGGGAGGCTGGAGTTCTCCCCCCGGGCCGTTAGACGGTTCGGGGGTTCTTGAATCTCCAGTGTGGATTTTTGTTAGGGTTTTTGTTGACCATATAAGTTATCTTACTACATTCTGCTATTAGTAAGTGGGCCTCTCTTTGCTAAACCTAGTTCATCTCTGTGTTTGTAATTTCCTCTTACCTCACCGTTATTATTTGTGGGGGGCTTGTATCCAACTTTTGGGGTCTATTCTCTGGAGGCAAGAGAGGTCTTTGTTTTCCTCTTCTAGGGGTAGTTAGTCCTCCGGCTGGCGCGAGACATCTAGCGACCAACGTAGGCATGTTCCCCGGCTACTTCTAGTGTTGGCGTTAGGAGTAGATATATGGTCAACCCAGTTACCACTGCCCTATGAGCTGGATTTTTGTACTCCGCAGACTTGCTGATATCTCTGAGACCCTCGCCATTGGGGTCATAACAGTTTGCCTGGCCAGTATTAAATGTTAAATGCATTGCAGAAGCGGGATTATAAGAAAGAAAGTTCTGAGTTTTTTTTTCTCTCTGTCATTTTTTTTTCTTTTCCCCTTTACCTCTGAGTGGCTTGTGATTGCTGCAGACATGAATGTCCAGACCTTGATTACAAGTGTGGACCAGCTTGCTGCTCGTGTGCAGGGCATACAAGATTATGTTACCAGAAATCCTATGTCAGAACCTAAGATACCGATTCCTGAACTGTTTTCCGGAGACCGATTTAAGTTTAGAAATTTCAGGAATAATTGTAAATTGTTTTTGTCCCTGAGACCCTGTTCCTCTGGAGACTCCGCTCAGCAAGTGAAAATTGTTATTTCTTTTTTACGGGGCGACCCTCAGGATTGGGCTTTCTCGCTGGCGCCAGGAGATCCGGCATTGGCTGATATTGATGCGTTTTTTCTGGCGCTCGGTTTGCTTTATGAGGAACCCAATCTTGAGATTCAGGCAGAAAAAGCCTTGCTGGCTATGTCTCAGGGCCAGGACGAGGCTGAAGTGTATTGCCAAAAATTTCGGAAATGGTCCGTGCTGACCCAGTGGAATGAGTGTGCATTGGCTGCAAATTTTAGAAATGGTCTTTCTGAAGCCATTAAGAATGTGATGGTGGGTTTTCCCATTCCCACAGGTCTGAATGATTCTATGGCCCTGGCTATTCAAATCGACTGGCGGTTGCGGGAGCGCAAAACCGCAAATTCCCTCATGGTGTTGTCTGAACAGGCACCTGAATTAATGCAATGTGATAGAATCCTGACTAGAAATGAGCGGAAAATTCATAGACGCCAGAATGGCTTGTGTTACTACTGTGGTGATTCTACACATGTTATCTCAGCATGCTCTAAACGTCTTACTAAGGTTGTTAGTCCGGTCGTCATTGGTAATTTGCAACCTAAATTTATTCTATCTGTAACTTTGATTTGCTCACTGTCATCGTATCCTGTCATGGCGTTTGTGGACTCAGGTGCTGCCCTGAGCCTTATGGATCTGTCATTTGCCAAGCGCTGCGGATTTGTTCTTGAGCCATTGGAAAATCCTATCCCTCTTAGGGGTATTGATTCTACGCCATTGGCAAAAAATAAACCGCAGTTTTGGACACAGGTTACCATGTGCATGACTCCCGAACATCGGGAGGTAATACGTTTTCTTGTTCTGCATAAAATGCATGATTTGGTTGTTTTGGGTTTGCCATGGTTACAGACCCATAATCCAGTCTTGGACTGGAAGGCTATGTCAGTGTCAAGTTGGGGCTGCCATGGAATTCATGGAGATTCCCTGCCCTTGTCTATTGCTTCTTCTATGCCTTCGGAAGTTCCGGCGTATTTGTCTGATTATCAGGATGTCTTCAGCGAGTCTAAGTCCAGTGCACTGCCTCCTCATAGGGAATGTGACTGTGCAATAGATTTGATCCCTGGCAGTAAGTTTCCTAAGGGGAGACTGTTTAATCTGTCGGTACCTGAACATACCGCGATGCGTTCATATATCAAGGAGTCTCTTGAGAAGGGGCATATCCGTCCTTCTTCTTCCCCTCTTGGTGCGGGATTCTTTTTTGTGGCCAAAAAGGACGGATCTTTGAGGCCTTGTATTGACTATCGGCTTTTAAATAAGATCACTGTCAAATTTCAGTATCCTTTGCCGTTGTTGTCAGATTTGTTTGCCCAGGTTAAAGGTGCCAAGTGGTTCACCAAGATAGACCTTCGTGGTGCGTACAACCTTGTGCGCATTAGGCAGGGCGATGAATGGAAAACCGCATTCAATACGCCCGAAGGTCATTTTGAGTACTTGGTGATGCCATTTGGGCTCTCTAATGCACCTTCAGTTTTTCAGTCCTTCATGCATGACATTTTCCGGAAGTATCTGGATAAATTTTTGATTGTTTATCTGGATGATATTCTGTTTTTTTCTGATGATTGGGACTCGCATGTGGAGCAGGTCAGGATGGTTTTTGAGATTTTGCGTGAAAATTCTTTGTTTGTAAAAGGCTCAAAGTGTCTCTTTGGTGTACAGAAGGTTCCCTTTTTGGGGTTCATTTTTTCCCCTTCTGCTGTGGAGATGGATCCAGTCAAGGTCCGAGCTATTCATGATTGGACTCAACCCTCGTCAGTTAAGAGTCTTCAGAAGTTCTTGGGTTTTGCTAACTTTTACCGTCGTTTTATCGCAAATTTCTCTAGCGTTGTTAAACCGCTGACGGATATGACCAAGAAAGGCTCTGATGTAGCTAACTGGGCTCCTGCTGCCGTGGAGGCTTTCCAGGAGTTGAAACGCCGGTTTACTTCGGCGCCTGTTTTGTGCCAGCCTGACGTCTCACTTCCCTTTCAGGTTGAGGTGGATGCTTCGGAGATTGGGGCAGGGGCCGTTTTGTCACAGAGAGGCCCTGGTTGCTCTACTATGAGACCTTGTGCCTTTTTCTCTAGGAAGTTTTCGCCGGCAGAGCAAAATTATGATGTGGGCAATCGGGAGTTATTGGCCATGAAGTGGGCATTTGAGGAGTGGCGTCATTGGCTCGAGGGTGCTTATCATCGGGTGGTGGTCTTGACTGATCACAAACATTTGATGTATCTCGAGTCTGCTAAACGCCTGAATCCTAGACAGGCCCGCTGGTCATTGTTTTTCTCCCGTTTTGACTTTGTGGTCTCGTATTTACCAGGTTCTAAGAATGTGAAGGCCGATGCTCTCTCTAGGAGCTTTGTGCCTGATGCTCCTGGAGTCGCTGAACCTGAGGGTATTCTTAAGGAAGGAGTTATCTTGTCAGCGATTTCTCCAGATCTGCGACGTGTGTTGCAGAGATTTCAGGCTGGTAGGCCTGACTCTTGTCCACCTGACAGATTGTTTGTGCCTGCTAAATGGACCAGCAGAGTCATTTCCGAGGTTCATTCCTCAGTGTTGGCAGGGCACCCGGGAATTTTTGGCACCAGAGATCTGGTGGCCAGGTCCTTTTGGTGGCCTTCCTTGTCAAGGGATGTGCGGTCATTTGTGCAGTCCTGCGGTACTTGTGCTCGAGCTAAGCCTTGCTGTTCTCGTGCCAGCGGGTTGCTCTTGCCCTTGCCTGTCCCGAAGAGACCTTGGACACACATCTCTATGGATTTCATTTCGGATCTCCCGGTGTCTAAAGGCATGTCTGTCATCTGGGTGATATGTGATCGTTTCTCCAAGATGGTCCATCTGGTTCCTTTGCCTAAGCTGCCTTCCTCTGCTGATCTGGTTCCTGTGTTCTTCCAGAATGTGGTTCGTTTGCACGGCATTCCTGAGAATATTGTGTCGGACAGAGGATCCCAGTTTGTTTCCAGGATCTGGCGATCCTTTTGTGGTAGGATGGGCATTGATTTGTCGTTTTCGTCCGCTTTTCATCCACAGACTAACGGACAAACGGAACGAACTAATCAGACTCTGGAGGCGTATTTGAGGTGTTTTGTCTCTTCTGATCAGGATGATTGGGTGACCTTCTTGCCGTTGGCTGAATTTGCCCTTAATAATCGGGCTAGTTCTGCCACCTTGGTTTCGCCATTTTTCTGCAACTCCGGTTTCCATCCTCGTTTTTCCTCGGGACATGAGGAGCCTTCTGACTGTCCTGGAGTGGATTCTGTGGTGGATAGGTTGCAGCGGATCTAGAATCATGTGGTGGACAACTTGAAGTTGTCACAGGAGAAGGCTCAGCGTTTTGCCAATCGCCGCCGCGGTGTGGGTCCCCGACTTCGTGTTGGGGATTTGGTATGGCTGTCTTCTCGATTTGTTCCTATGAAGGTCTCCTCTCCCAAATTTAAGCCTCGATTCATTGGTCCTTACAAGATATTGGAGATCCTTAATCCTGTATCCTTTCGCCTGGATCTTCCGGTGTCGTTTGCCATTCACAACGTATTTCATAGGTCCTTGTTGCGGCGGTACGTTGTGCCTGTGGTTCCTTCTGCTGAGCCTCCTGCTCCGGTGTTGGTTGAGGGCGAGTTGGAGTACGTGGTGGAGAAGATCTTAGATTCTCGTCTCTCCAGGCGGAGGCTTCAGTACCTGGTCAAGTGGAAGGGCTATGGTCAGGAGGATAATTCCTGGGTGGTCGCCTCTGATGTGCATGCGGCCGATTTAGTTCGCGCCTTTCACGCCGCTCATCCTGATCGCCCTGGTGGTCTTGGTGAGGGTTCGGTGACCCCTCACTAAGGGGGGGGTACTGTTGTGAATTTACCTTTTGGCTCCCTCTAGTGGCTACTAGTGTTTTTACTCTGGGTATGTCATTCATTCCTTGTATGCTCACCTGGGTCGTTAGGTCAGGGGTGTTGCTATATAAGCTCCCTGGACCTTCAGTTCAATGCCTGGCAATGTTGATATCAGAGCTAATCTGTAGTGCTCTTGTCTACTGATCCTGGTTCCTGCTTGATTAACCCCTTCCCGACATGTGACGGAATAGTACGTCACATGTCGGGACCCCCGCTTTGATGTGCGCTCCGGCGGTGAGCGCACATCAAAGTCGCGACATGTCAGCTGTTTTTTACAGCTGACATGTGCGCGCAATAGCGGCGGGTGAAATCGCGATCACCCGCCGCTATTAACTAGTTAAATGCCGCTGTCAAACTCAGACAGCGGCATTTAACTACCGCATCCGGCCGTGCGGCCGGATATGAGCGCATCGCCGACCCCCGTCACATGATCGGAGGTCGGCGATGCTTGTACATTGTAACCATAGAGGTCCTGGAGACCTCTATGGTTACTGATCGCCGGTGGCTGTGAGCGCCCCCCTGTGGTCGGCGCTCACAGCACACCTGCATTTTAGCTACATAACAGCGATCTGATGATCGCTGTTATGTAGCAGAGCCGATCGGGCTGTGCCTGCTTCTAGCCTCCCATGGAGGCTATAGAAGCATGGTAAAAGTTAAAAAAAAAAGTAAAAAAAAATGTGAAAAAAATAAAAAAAATATAAAAGTTTAAATCACCCCCCTTTCGCCCCAATCAAAATAAATCAATAAAAAAAAAACCCAACCTACACATATTTGGTATCGCCGCGTTCAGAATCGCCCGATCTATCAATAAAAAAAAAGCATTAACCTGATCGCTAAACGGCGTAATGAAAAAAAAAATCGAAACGCCAGATTTACGTTTTTTTGGTCGCCACGACATTGCATTAAAATGCAATAACGGGCGATCAAAAGAACGTATCTGCACCAAAATGCTATCATTAAAAATGCCAGCTCGGCGCGCAAAAAATAAGCCCTCACCCGACCCCAGATCACGAAAAATGGAGACGCTACGGGTATCGGAAAATGGCGCAATTTTATTTATTTATTTTTTTGCAAAGTTTGGAATTTTTTTTCACCACTTAGGTAAAAAAGAACCTAGTCATGTTAGGTGTCTATGAACTCGTACTGACCTGGAGAATCATAATGGCAGGTCAGTTTTAGCATTTAGTGAACCTAGCAAAATAGGCAAGCAAAAAACAAGTGTGGGATTGCACTTTTTTTGCAATTTCACTGCACTTGGAATTTTTTTCCCGTTTTCTAGTACACGACATGGTAAAACCAATGATGTCGTTCAAAAGTACAACTCGTCCCGCAAAAAATAAGCCCTCACATGGCCAAATTGACAGAAAAATAAAAAAGTTATGGCTCTGGGAAGGAGGGGAGCGAAAAACGAAAATGGAAAAACGGAAAAAGCTCCGGGGGTGAAGGGGTTAAGCTAAGTCTGCTTTCTTGCTTTTTGCTATTGTTTTTGTTTTGCATTTTTGTCCAGCTTGTACATAATCTGTATCCTATCCTTGCTGGAAGCTCTAGGGAGGCTGGAGTTCTCCCCCCGGGCCGTTAGACGGTTCGGGGGTTCTTGAATCTCCAGTGTGGATTTTTGTTAGGGTTTTTGTTGACCATATAAGTTATCTTACTACATTCTGCTATTAGTAAGTGGGCCTCTCTTTGCTAAACCTAGTTCATCTCTGTGTTTGTAATTTCCTCTTACCTCACCGTTATTATTTGTGGGGGGCTTGTATCCAACTTTTGGGGTCTATTCTCTGGAGGCAAGAGAGGTCTTTGTTTTCCTCTTCTAGGGGTAGTTAGTCCTCCGGCTGGCGCGAGACATCTAGCGACCAACGTAGGCATGTTCCCCGGCTACTTCTAGTGTTGGCGTTAGGAGTAGATATATGGTCAACCCAGTTACCACTGCCCTATGAGCTGGATTTTTGTACTCCGCAGACTTGCTGAAATCTCTGAGACCCTCGCCATTGGGGTCATAACAGCAGGGGTACACAGGCAGCATTGGTGTGCTCGGCGGAGGACAATTCGAAGGAGGGACCGCAGACAGACTTAGTAGGCCTAAAATAACAAAATAGGCTCTATGCAGCTTCCATTATGCGGCAGGGGTACACAGGCAACATTGGTGTGCTCAGTGGAGGAAAAATTGGAAGGAGGGACCGCAGACAGACTTAGTAGGCCTAAAAAACTAAATAGGCTCTATGCAGCTTCACTTATGTGGCAGGAAAACACAGGCAGCATTGGTGTGCTGAGTGGAGGACAATTGGAAGGAGGGACAGCAGACAGACTTAGTAGGCCTAAAATAACAAAATAGGCTCTATGAAGCTTCCATTATGTGGCAGGGGTACACAGGCAGCATTGGTGTGCAGAGTGGAGGACAATTTGAAGGAGGGACCGCAGACAGACTTGGTAGGCCTAAAAAAACAAAATAGGCTCTATGCAGCTTCCATTATGTGGCAGGGGTACACAGGCAGCATTGGTGTGCAGAGTGGAGGACAATTGGAAGGAGGGACCGCAGACAGACTTAGTAGGCCTAAAATAAAAAAATAGGCTCTATGCAGCTTCCATTATGTGGCAGGGGTACACAGGCAGCATTGGTGTGCTCAGTGGAGGACAATTTGAAGGAAGGACAGCAGACAGACTTAGTAGGCCTAAAATAACAAAATAGGCTCTATGCAGCTTCCATTATGTGGCAGGGGTACACAGGCAGCATTGGTGTGCTCGGCGGAGGACAATTGGAAGGAGGGACCGCAGACAGACTTAGTAGGCCTAAAATAACAAAATAGGCTCTATGCAGCTTCCATTATGTGGCAGGGGTACACAGGCAGCATTGGTGTGCTCAGTGGAGGACAATTGGAAGGAGGGACCGCAGACAGACTTAGTAGGCCTAATAAAACAAAATAGGCTCTATGCAGCTTCCATTATGTAGCAGGGGTACACAGGCAGCATTGGTGTGCTGAGTGGAGGACAATTGGAAGGAGGGACCGCAGACAGACTTAGTAGGCCTAAAAAAACAAAATAGGCTCTATGCAGCTTCCATTATGTGGCAGGGGTACACAGGCAGCATTGGTGTGCTCAGTGGAGGACAATTGGAAGGAGGGAACACAGACAGACTTAGTAGGCCTAAAACAACAAAATAGGCTCTATGCAGCTTCCATTATGTGGCAGGAAAACACAGGCAGCATTGGTGTGCTGAGTGGAGGACAGTTGGAAGGAGGGACCGCAGACAGACTTAGTAGGCCTAAAATAACAAAATAGGCTCTATGCAGCTTCCATTATGTGGCAGGAAAACACAGGCAGCATTGGTGTGGTGAGTGGAGGACAATATGAAGGAGGGACCGCAGACAGACTTAGTAGGCCTAAAAAAACAAAATAGGCTCTATGCAGCTTCCATTATGTGGCAGGGGTACACAGGCAGCATTGGTGTGCTGAGTGGAGGACAATTGGAAGGAGGGACCGCAGGCAGATTTAGTAGGCCTAAAATAACAAAATAGGTTCTATGCAGCTTCCATTATGTGGCAGGGGTACACAGGCAGCATTGGTGTGCTCAGTGGAGGACAATAGGAAGGAGGGACTGCAGACAGACTTAGTAGGCCTAAAAAAACAATATAGGCTCTATGCAGCTTCCATTATGTGGCAGGGGTACACAGGCAGCATTGGTGTGCTGAGTGGAGGACAATTTTAAGGAGGGACAGCAGACAGACTTAATAGGCCTAAAATAACAAAATAGTCTCTACGCAGCTTCCATTATGTGGCAGGGTTACACAGGCAGCATTGGTGTGCTCAGTGGAGGACAATTTGAAGGAGGGACCGCAGACAGAATTAGTAGGCCTAAAATAACAAAATGGGCTCTATGCAGCTTCCATTACGTGGCAGGGGTACACAGGCAGCATTGGTGTGCTCGGCGAAGGACAATTGGAAGGAGGGGCCTCAGACAGTAAGTACTCCAAAAAACTAAATAACTTAATGTCTCGCAAAAAAAAAAAAATGTGCCATACTTAGGTACAGGGGTGGGCTCCTATGCTGACTTTCAGACATTGTAATTTGGCGCAAAGTATTTACTGGTGTAAATGTAGGACAGGGCCCCTGCCTATTTTAAATAGCATCATACATGTCAAAAAAATGGTTATTGTCAGAGCCAGGCATTGAATGATTTCAGCGCATAGACTAAACAGTGGTGGAGCAGCGAGAGATAATTTTGCAAGTGGTTGAGCACTGTTTGACCTGGGGGGGACACTCTCTCGTGGCCAGCAGTACAGGCCCAGGGCCCCCATGTTACAACGGTGTGTCTGACGTTGGGTGCGTGCCACCACCGCCAGAGACACTTCATTGTACTATGAGGGACCCAGTGGCAGTGCCGTCGACCAAAAGTGGGCACACCCACCTCTTCAGACAAACGGCACTCTGACGGGTGCTTGCGCCAAGTGGCGAGACCACGGCCCCGTGGGGGGAGTTAGGCCATTTAGGGAGGTGTAAACATGTCGTATGCTGTACAAACAGCAGCTGCAAATTAAGAGATTGGAACAGTCAGTAACACCAGTCCCAAAGCAAGACCTTTTTTCAGGAAAGCTAGGTGTCAGCTGGGAAAGGTCGGGCAAAATAATTAGAAATCCATGAGTGGTTCATTTTAATGAAGGTTAGATCATCAAAATTTTGGGTCGCCAGACGAGTCCTTTTTTCGGTCAGTATTGAACCAGCAGCACTGAATACTAGGGTTGAGCGACTTTTACTTTTTCAGGATCGAGTCGGGTTTCGCGAAACCCGACTTTGTCAAAAGTCGGGTCGGGTGAAATCGGCCGATTATTGCGAAAAATCGGGGATCCGACTGAAACATGAAACCCAATGCAAGTCAATGGAGAATCAAAGTCGGCAGTGAGTGGAGGACAGGAAAACACCAACAGAGCCCATTTTAATGCCAAAAACATCAATTCTTGTTACTTAAGCTTGTCAATCTTAATTTACCTTATAATAATAGTTAGCCATTGAAAATTTGGGGGTCATTTGGCAACAGTTGTGGGGGGATTAGGGATGGCTCAAGTTTTCGTGGGCCCAGGAAACGCGGACTACGTCACGGCGGTGGAGTAGGGAGAGGTAAGTATTTCAACTTTGCAAGTGCTGTGATCATGAGCAAGCAGGGGGGGCACACTCGTTCACATTGCCACTGGCACAGGGCCCCTCAAAGTACGGCGTTGTGATTGACGGCAGGGGCGCCTCCCACCGGCAGAGACACTTTTGCGTACTATGAGGGGCCCTGTGCCAGTGACGTCGCCAATGAGTATGCCCCCCCACCTGTTGAAGGAACCTGTACTTTCATCTGCACCTTCCTCTTTGTCCCCATGTAAGGTGGTATAGTATGCGGGAAGGGGAACCTGAGTTTCAGCAGGGTCAGATTCAGGCTGTGTAGAGTGCAAGGGGAATGTAGTGGTCTGTGTCAATGTACCAGCAGACTCATCTAGCAGTGGCTGGGCAATGGGCAGGAAAGAGGAGGAAACACAGATATAGGCCCAATATAAAAAAGTAGGCTAAAAGCTGTTAAAAATTGGTAACAGGAGTAAACAGGCGGCATTGATTTGTTCAGTGGAGGAGAACAACAATCAGCGGCAGACACCGTTAGTAGGCCCAACCAAACAAGTAGGCCAAATGCAGTTTCATATTCTAAATATAGGCCGAAAGCCTGAAGATTGAAGCTCAGCTTTGTGTAGTAGAGAAAAACAAGAGGCAGCAGCAGACAACGTTACTAGGCCCAAACCAAGAACTAGGCCAAATGTAGTTTCATATTGTTGTTACAGGCCGAAAGCCTGAAGCTTCAAGCTCAGCTTTGTTTAGTAGAGGAAAACAAGAGGCGGCAGCAGACAATGTTACTAGGCCTAACCCAACAAGTAAGCCAAATGCAGTTTAATATAAAAAATATTTAAACGAAAGCCTGAAGATTGAAGCGCAAGAAAAATGAACCAGGAGAACACCAAGGAGCGGCAGACACCGGTAGTAGGCCCCAACCCAACAAGTAGGCCAAATGCAGTTTAATATTTGAAACGGGACAACAGTTGAAGTTCAGCTTTGTTCAGTGAAGGAAAAAAAAGAAGCAGCGGCAGACACCGTTATTACGCCCAAATAATAAAGACAGTGGTAGTAGGCGCAAAGTATTAAATGGAGGCCAGGGCCCCTGTATATTTTAACTATCATCTATCATTTCAAATAATTCATATTGGCAGTGCCATTTAAGGTTTTAACCACACAGACTACACAGTGGTGGAGCTGGGAGAGGTAGTATTGCAGGTGGTAGAGCACTGTACAAGCTGGGGGGGGAACACTCTCTCGTGGGCGGCGGTACAAGCACAGGGCCCCTCATATTACGACGGTGTAATATGAGTTGTGGTTCAGTGTCTCCCCCCAAAAAATGAGGAAGTCTGGTGGAAGAGGCCGTGGGCGGGGGTTGCCAGCTGGTACTGATGGTGCTGGTGGTGCTGCATCTCGTGGTAGTGGCAAAAGCACAGTAGCACCTAAGGCTGGAGGTGTTCAGCCTGCGTCATCGTCTGGCTACACAAGGCCTCGAAGGCTCCCTTACCTGGGAGTAGGAAAACAGCTTTTAAAGCCGGAGAAGCAGGAAAAAGTGTTGTCTTTCCTTGCTGACTCACCCTCTAGCTCTTTCACCTCCCCTTCCCAAAGTTCTAAATGTAAGAGCAGCCAGTCCTCAGTGGATGCTCCTGGTCAGGAAAAAGACGTTTCCTTGTGTCCTTCTCCCAAACCAAAAGTGAAGGATGCATCAGGCGACACTACAGGTTACTCCATGGAGCTCTTTACACATACCGTGCCTGGGTTAGAAAGGGAAATTGTACACTGCCAATTACAAGAAGAATCGGACATGGAGTGCACAGATGCACAGCCACAGCTAGATTGTGATGCGGTTCCATTGACTCTGATCACTACATTGCCCTCGCAGTTTACTGAGCCAGAATGTGACCCTGATGAGACTATGGTGCCCTGTCCCGAACGCTATAGCACCTTACACGATGACACTGAGGAAGGTGCACATGACATTGAGGAGGAGGTGATAGATGACCCAGTTGTTGACCCAGATTGGCAGCCATTGGGGGAATAGGGTGCGCTGCCACTAGCTCTGAAGTGGAGGAGGATGATCCGCAGCAGCCATCTACATTGCAACAGCTGTCATCTGGCAGGCCCGTATCAGGCCAAAAATGTTTGCGAAAAACAAAAACAGTTTTAGGAGAGCGTGGCCATTCGGTGAAAGTAGCACAGCGCACAATGCCTGAAAAGGTTTTTGATAGTAGGAAGAGTGTAGTGTAGCAATTTTTTAACCAAGATCAGAATGATCAGTCAAAAGTTATCTGTAAGAAATGCTCAAAGACCTTTAGCAGAGAGAAGAATCTTCAAAATTTAAATACAACGTGCATGCTTAGACATTTAACCAGCATGCACTTGCAAGCCTGGGCTAACTACCAAATGTCCGGTACCATTGGTGTACCTGCTCGGAGTGAAGGTAGTCAGCAATGCTACATTGCTTCCCTCACTGTAAGCCCACCGGTTAGGACACCACCAGCATCAAATGCGGAGGTATCGTCGTAAGGCCAAAGCAGTCAGGGAATCACAAGGTTATTGGTAGGAAAGACTGTATGTAGGCCAACAACAAGAATACCGTAACAAACTCTCTCTCAATCCGCCATGTCCACCACCACCACCGCTAGTTCCACCATATGCAGCTCTCCAGTCCAGCTCACCCTACAAGAGACTCTCATTAGGAAAAGAAAGTACTCATCCTCTCATCCGCGTACACAGGATTTGAACGCCCACATTGCTATACTAATCTCATTACAGATGATGCCCTACCGTTTGTTTGAAAGCGAAGCTTTCAAAGACCTGATGGCCCATGCAGTACCACGCTATGACCTACCCAGTTACCACTTCTTTGCGAGAAAAGCCATCCCAGCCCTCCACCAGCATGTCAAAGACCGCATTGTCCATGCCTTGAGGCAATCAGTCAGTGGAAAGGTGCACCTCACAACAGATGCATGGACCAGTAGGCATGGCCGGGGACGTTACGTGTCCATCACGGCGCACTGGGTTAATGTGTAGGATGCAGGGTCCACAGGGGGCAGCCATAGTGGGACAGTTCAGCCTATCCCACAGTCTAAGGAAACAGTTGGCATAAGGCGTTCGCCACTCCTCCTCCTCCTCCAGAAGCGAAATCTCACGCACAGAGTGCAGTCGCCCTACCACTCCATCTGCAGCTGCCAGTTTTGCACACGGGGTGGCCCATTATCGAACAACTAGTGGTAAGCGTCAGCAGGCTGTGTTTCAAATGAAGTGTTTGGGCGACAACAGACACACCGCGGAAGTACTGGTGGAGTACTTGCAGCAACAAACTCAGTCATGGCTGGGCAGTGTACATCTTGAGGCAGGCAAGGTATTCAGTGATAACGGAAGGAATTTTATGGATGCCATAGCCCTTTCAGAACTGAAACACATACCTTGCCTGGCTCACACCTTTAACCTGGTGGTGCAGGGCTTCCTCAAAAATTATCCAAAGTTACCAGCCCTGCTCCTGAAGGTGCGAAGACTTTGCTCGCACATCTGCCGGATGCCCATACACTCCATCCGTATGCTGAACCATCAGCGATCGCTGAATCTTCCCCAGCACCGCCTAATAATCGACGTTGCAACAAGGTGGAAGTCCACACTGCACATGATTCAGAGGCTGTGCGAACAGAGGCGTGCTGTAATTAATTTGTGGGAGGATACACGGGCAGGCACTTGGATGGCAGACATGGAGTTGTCTGGTGTGCAGTGGTCGACACCATCATAAGCATTAACATCCCACTGATGCGTCTGCTGATGCAAAGTTTGACGCACATTAAGGAGCAGGCATCTGCAGCCGAGGAGGAGGGAAGCCTTGATGACAGTCAGCCATTGTCTGCTCAGTGAACTGTCCAGGATGAATTGGCGGATGAAGAGGATGAGGAGGAGGATGATGGGGATGAATATGTATGGGAGGAGGATGATTCTCAGGTGGCAATAGAAACTGGTGGCATTGCAAGGTCTGGTACAGGTTTATTGCGGGACACTTGTGATGTTGATTTGCAAGAAAGTGGTCCTCAACCCAGCAGAAACAGTTAATTGACACCTGGAACATTGGCCCACATGGCTGAGTATGCCTTGCGTATCCTAAAAAGGGACCCCGCATTGTTAAAATGATGACCGATGACGACAACTGGTTGGCCTGCCTCATGGATACAAGATATAAAGGAAAACTGCATATCATGCCACATGAGAACCTAGGTCAAATATTGGCTACCAAACAAGCAACTCTTGTAAACCGTTTGGTTCAGGCATTCCCAGCACACAGCGGCGGTGATGGTTCTCACACGAGCTGTAGGGGGCAACATGGCAGAGGTGCTAGAGGTGCAGAAATCCGAAGTGGCGTTGGACAGAGGGGTTTTATGACAAGGTTGTGGAATGATTTCGCAATGACCGCTGACACGACAGCGACAGCTGCATCGATTCAAAGTGACAGGAGACAGCATTTGTCCAGTATGGTTAGAAACTACTTTTCCGCCCTTATCGATGTTCTCCCTCACAGGTCATTCCCTTTGATTACTGGGCATCTAAACGAGACACCTGGCCTGAATTGCCAGAATATGGATTACAGGACCTCGATTGCCCTGCTGTCAGTGTGCTTTCAGAAAGATTGTTCAGTGCTGCTGGTTCAATACTGACCAAAAAAAGGACACGTCTGGCTACCAAAAATGTTGATTAGCTAACCTTCATTTAAATTAACCAATCATGGATTTCACATTCTTTTGCCCCACCTTCCCCTGCTGACACGTAGCTTGCCTAAAAGATTACTTGCTTTTGGGGGGAGACACTGAACCCCAACTCTGGCCCTGTGGTATAACACAACACTATGAACCTGGCAGAAAGTGGCTGCCTGATATACGACGCACTAGCAGTACAGCTGAATATACACTGTGTGAGAATTTGAATCTCCATTTTTTGGGGGAGACACTGAACCCTAACTCTGGCCCTGTGGTATAACACAAGACTATGAACGAGGCAGAAAGTGGCTGTCTGATATACGACGCACTAGCAGTACAGCTGAATATACACTGTGTGAGAAATACTATCTCACTTTTGGGGGGAGACACTGAACCACAACTGTGGCCCAGTGGTATAACACAACACTATGAACGTGGCAGAAAGTGGCTGCCTGATATATGACACACTAGCAGTACTGCAGAATATAAACTGTGTGAGAAATACTATCTCAGTTTTGGGGGAGACACTGAACCACAGCTCTGGCCCAGTGGTATAACACAACACTATGAACGTGGCAGAAAGTGGCTGCCTGATATATGACACACTAGCAGTACTGCAGAATATAAACTGTGTGAGAATTACTATCTTACTTTTGGGGGGAGACACTGAAACACAACTCTGGCCCAGTGGTATAACACAACACTATGAATGTGGCAGAAAGTGGCTGCCTGATATACCACACACTAGCAATACAGCAGAATATAAACTGTGTGAGAATTACTATCTCACTTTAGGTGGGAGAAACTGAACCACAACTCTGGCACAGTGGTATAACACAACACTATTAACGTGGCAGAAAGTGGCTGTAATTATTATAAAAAAAAATTACTGCAATAACACGTTCCCTAGTCCCTACAATGATCTCAGGACAAGTATGGCAGCAATAAAAAGGACTTCAGAACAAAAAAGTGTGGACAAATAAACAAGACAGGTAACTGTGCAGAAAGGAGCAACATGATTTTTGCTTTGAAAAAGCACCGTGCACACAGCTATGCAGCTGCTGCACTAAAATACGACCTCCACTGTCCCTGCACAAAAAGGTGGTGTGGGACAGTGAAAATCGCTCCAGCACAAGCGGTTTGGGGGTTTATATTTCCTCCCTAACTCTGTCCCTGCTTCTGACTAACTGCAGCAAACTCTCCCTATGCTCAAATCGGCAGAAGTAAGATGGCAGTCGGTGTGCACGCCCCTTTATAGCCCCTGTGACGCCGCAGACAGCAAGCCAATCACTGCCATGCCCTTGTCTAAGATGGTGGGGACAGAGACCTATGTCATCATGCTGCCCACACTCTGCGTCCTCCTTCATTGGATGAAAAACGGCGGTAACAGCGTCATACGAAACGCGACTTTGGCGCTCTGATCGTGTACCGCATGTCCGATCCCACACTAGGATCGGTTCGAGTTTCATGAAACCCGACTTTGCCTAAAAGTCAGCGATTTCTGAAAATGACCGATCCGTTTTGCTCAACCCTACTGAATACACTTTCTGATAGCACACTAGCTGCTGGGCAAGCAAGCTCCTGCAATGCATATTCGGCCAATTCAGGCCAGGTGTCTATTTTGGATGCCCAGTAATCAAAGGGGAATGATGGTTGAGGGAGAACATCGATAATGGAGGAAAAATAGTTAGTAACCATACTGGACAAATGTTGTCTCCTGTCACTTTGAATTGATGCTGCAGTACCTGTCGTGTCTGCGGTCATTGCAAAATCACTCCACAACCTGGTCAGAAAACCCCTCTGTCCAACGCCACTTCGGATTTGTGCACCTCTAACACCTCTGCCCTGTTGCCCCCTGCATCTCGTGTGAGAACCATCACCGGCGCTGTGTACTGGGAATGCCTGAATCAAACGGTCTACATGAGTAGCTTGTTTGGTTGCCAATATCTGTTCGAGGTTCTCATGTGGCATGATATTTTGCAATTTGCCTTTATAGCGAGGATCAAGGAGGCAGGCCAACCAGTAATCGTCATCGGTCATCATTTTTATAATGCGTGGGTCCCTTTTGAGGATACGCAAGGCATAATCTGCCATGTGGGCCAATGTTCCAGTTGTCAAATCAGTGCATGTGCTGGGTTGAGGAGCACTTTCGGGCAAATCAACATCACTTGTCTCCCTCAAAAAACCTGAACCCGGCCTTGCAACGACAGCAGTTTCTATTGCCCCCTGAGAAGCTTCCTCATCCAAAAAATACTCATCCCCATCATCCTCCTCGTCCTCCTCCTCTTCGTCTCCCACCTCGTCCTGTAGACTTCCCTGAGCTGACAATGGCTGACTGTCATCTAGGCTTCCCTCGTCCTCGGCTGCAGACGCCTGCTCCTTTATGTGCGTCAAATTTGCATCAGCAGGCGCATTAGGGGGATGCTCATGCTTATTATGGCGTTGTCTGCATTAACCAGCCATGTGCATTCCTCAAAACACTGAAGGACTTGACACAGGTCTTGTAGCTTCGACCACTGCACACCTGACAACTCCATGTCTGCCATCCAACTGCCTACCCGTGTATGTGTATCCTCCCACAAATACATAACAGCACGCCTCTGTTCGCACCGTCTCTGAAGCATGTGCAGTGTGGAGTTCCACCTTGTTGCAACGTCAATGATTAGGCGATGCTGGGGAAGTTTCAAAGACCGCTGATGGTTCTGCATACGGCTGGAGTGTACGGGCGAACGGCGGATGTGCGAGCAAAGTCTGCGCACTTTCAGGAGCAGGTCGTGTAACCCCGGATAACTTTTCAGAAAGCACTGCACCACCAGGTTTAAGGTGTGAGCCAGGCAAGGAATGTGTTTCAGTTGTGAAAGGGCTATGGCAGCCATAAAATTCCTTCCGTTATCACTCACTACCTTGCCTGCCTCAAGATGTACAGTGCCCAGCCATGACTGAGTTTCTTGCTGCAAGAACTCGGACAGAACTTCCGCGGTGTGTCTGTTGTTGCCCAAACACTTCATTGCCAATACAGCCTGCTGACGCTTGCCACTAGCTGTTCCATAATGGGACACCTCATGTGCAACAGTGCCAGCTGCGGATGGAGTGGTCGTGCGACTGCGGTCTGTGGACGAGCTCTCGCTTCTGCTGGAGAACGAGGAGGAGGAGGGGGGACGAACGCCTACAGCCAACTGTTTCCTAGACCGTGGGCTAGGAAGAACTGTCCCAATATTGCTGTCCCCTGTGGACCCTGCATCCACCACATTAACCCAGTGTGCCGTGATGGAGATGTAATGCCCCTGGCCATGCCTACTGGTCCATGCATCTGTTGTCAGGTGCACCTTTCTACTCAAAGATTGCCTGAGTGCATGGACAATGCGGTCTTTTACATGCTGGTGGAGGGCTGGGATGGCTTTTCTCGAAAAGAAGTGTCGACTGGGTAGCTCGTACCATGGTACAGCGTAGTCCATCAGGGCTTTGAAAGCTTCTGTTTCAACTAATTGGTAGGGCATCATCTCTACCGAGATTAGTCTAGCAATGTGGGCGTTCAAACCCTGTGTACGCGGATGTGAGGATGAGTACTTCCTTTTCCTAACGAGAGTCTCATGTAGGGTGAGCTGGACTGGAGAGCTGCATAGGGTGGAACTAGCGGGGGTGCCGGTGGACATGGCAGACTGAGAGAGGGTTGGTAATGGTATTCTTGCTGTTGCCCTACATACACAGTTTCCTACCACGAATCTGGTGATTCCCTGACTGTTTTGGCCTTGCGACGAAACTGCCACATTTACTGCAGGTGGTGTGGTAAACGGTGGGCTTGCAGTGAGGGAAGGGATGTAGCGTTGCTGACTAGCTTCATTGTGAGAGGGTGCTACAACGTTAAGGGACGTTTGGTAGTTAGTCCAGGCTTGCAAGTGCATGGTGGTTAAATGTCTACGCATGTAACTTGCATTTGGATTTTTAACATTCTGACCTCTGCTGAAGGTCCTTGAGCATTTCTTACAGATGACTTTGCACTGATCATTTGGATCTTGGTTAAAAAAATGCCAGACTGCACTCTTCCTACTATCGGATACCTTTTCAGGCATTGCACACTGAGCTACTTTAACCGGATGGCCACGCTGTCCTACAACAGGTTTTGTTTTTGCCACACGTTTTTGACCAGATACGGGCCTGCCAGATGGAACCTGTTGCGATTTTGATGCCTGCTGCTGCTCCTCCTCCTCCGCTTCAGAGCTACTGCTGCCTGCACCCTGTTCCCCCAATGGCTGCCAATCGGTGTCAACAACTGTGTCATCTATGACCTCCTCTTCTATGTCCTGGGCACCTTCCTCTGGGTCACCATGTAAGCCTGTGCTATAGCGTTCGTGACGGGGCTTAATAGTCTCATCAGGGTCAGATTCTGGATCAGTACACTGCGAGGACAATGTTCTGATCTGAGTCAAAGGAACAGCATAATAATCTGGCTGTGGCTGTGCATCTGTGCACTCCATGTCCGATTCATCTTGTAATGGGCATGGCCTGTTAACAATTTCCCTTTCTGACCCAGGAACGGTATGTGTAAAGAGCTCCATGGAGTAACCTGTTGTGTCACCTGACGCATCCTTCTCTGTTGCTCTGGGTGAAGAACACAAGGAAGTGACTTGTCCCTGACCAGGAACATCCACTGATGATGCACTGCTTTTACATTTTGCACTTTCCGAGGAGGAGGCGAAAGAGCTAGAGGCAGAGTCAGCAAGGAAAGACAAAACTTGTTCCTGCTGCTCCGGCTTTAAAAGCGGTTTTCCTACTCCCAGAAAAGGGAGCGTTCGAGGCCTTGTGTAGCCAGACGATGACGCGGGCTCAACAACTCGAGACTTAGGGTCTATATTGCTTTTCCCACGACCACCTGATGCTCCACGACCACCACCACTACCATCATTACCAGCTGGCAATGACCGCCCACGGCCACGACCTCTTCCACCAGACTTCCTCATTCTTGGAAAAATGAAACCAAACTAACAACCATTATGTGGTCCTGTACAACCAGGTAGAAGGTGTATGTAAACTTGTTGTGAATTTAAATCTCCCTTTTTTATGTGTGGGAGAATGCAGGAAAAAATCAGGCCCACTGTATTACACTACACAGTTGGATTGGCAGAAAGAAGCTGGCAGATATGCCACAAACAGGACTGACGCACGCAGATGCACACACTGGCAATAGAAATCTCCCTCTTTATGTGTGGGAGAATGCAGGGAAAAATCAGGCCCACTGGATTACACTACACAGTTTGATTGGCAGAAAGAGGCTGGCATATACTGTATGCCACTAACAGGAGTGACGCAGATGCACACACTGGCAATAGAAATCTCCCTCTTTATGTGTGGGAGAATGCAGGCAAAAATCAGGCCCACTGGATTACACTACACAGTTTGATTGGCAGAAAGAGGCTGGCAGATATGCCACTAACAGGAGTGATGCAGATGCAAACACTGGCAATATAAATCTCCCTCTTTATGTGTGGGAGAATGTAGGGAAAAATCAGGCCCACTGGATTACACTACACAGTTTGATTGGCAGAAAGAGGCTGGCAGATATGCCACGAACAGGACTGACGCACGCAGATGCACACAGTGGCAATAGAAATCTCCCTCTTTATGTGTGGGAGAATGCAGGGAAAAATCAGGCCCACTATATCACAGTATAGTTTCTGTGGCACAAAATGACTGCCAGATACCACAGACAGCACTGGCACAGATGCACAGATTTGGCAATATTATTCTCCCTTTATTTTAATTTTTTTTATTTATATGGGAGACAAGTGATTTAATCAGGCCCACTATATCACAGTATATTTTCTGTGGCACAATATGAATGACAGATACCACAGACAGCACTGGCACAGATGCACAGATTTGGAAATATTATTCTCCCTTTATTTTATTTTTTTTTTTGTGATATGGGAGACAAGTGATTTAATCAGGCCCACTATATCACATTATAGTTTCTGTGGCACAAAATGAATGACAGATACCACAGACAGCACTGGCACAGATGCACAGATTTGGCAATATTATTCTCCCTTTATTTTATTTTTTTTATTTATATGGGAGACAAGTGATTTAATCAGGCCCACTATATCACAGTATAGTTTCTCTGGCACAAAATGAATGACAGATACCACAGACAGCACTGGCACAGATGCACAGATTTGGCAAGATTATTCTCCCTTTATTTTATTTTTTTTGTGTTATGGGAGACAAGTGATTTAATCAGGCCCACTATATCACAGTATAGTTTCTCTGGCACAAAATGAATGACAGATACCACAGACAGAACTGGCACAGATGCACAGATTTGGCAAGATTATTCTCCCTTTATTTTTTTTTATGGGAGACAAGTGATTTAATCAGGCCCACTATATCACAGTATAGTTTCTGTGGCACAAAATGAATGACAGATACCACAGACAGCACTAGCACAGATGCACTGATTGGCAATATAAATCTCTCTTCTTAGGTGTGGGACAGTGCAGAAAAATACAGGCCCACTGTTTTACACTGCACAGTTTCAGGGGCTGAAAGTGGCTGGAAGATATTTAAAAAAAAAAAAAGGGACTGTACTACAATTACTATCTCCCTACAATAATCTCTGAAAAGTATGGCAGGCAGCAATAAAAAGGACTGCTGCACACAAAAAATGAGGACAAACAAACAAGATAGCTGAGCAGAAAGGAAGGAGCAACAGGATTTTTGCTTTTAAAAAAGCAGTTGGTTTGCACAGCGGCGTACACACAGCAACGCAGCGATCAGGGAGCCTTATAAGCTACAGAGCTGTTGCACAGAAATCTTGCCTCCACTGTACCTGCAAAGAAAATGTGGTGTTGGACAGTGGAAATCACTACAGCACAAGCGGTTTGGGGGTTAATTTACCCTGCCTAACGCTATCTCTGCTTCTGATGAAGCGGCAGCATCCTCTCCCTATGCTCAGATCAGCAGCAGTAAGATGGCGGTCGGCGGGAGCCCCTGTGACGCCGCAGAAAGCAAGCCAATCACTGCCATGTCCTTCTCTCAGATTTTGGGGACCAGGACCTATGTCATCACGCTGCCCACACTCTGCGTGCACCTTCATTGGCTGAGAAATGGCGCTTTAAGCATCATATGAATTGTGACTTTGGCGCGAAGATCATGTACCGCATGGCCGATCCCACGCTGGGACCGGGTCGGGTTTTATGAAACCCGACTTTGCCAAAAGTCGGCGACTTATGAAAATGACCGATCCGTTTCGCTCAACCCTATTCATTGCAGCTATTTTGTAAATTCAAAAATGCTTATTTTTTTCTGATTATTGTGCACTCTGCACCCCATCTTGACTGAAAAAGAGAAATGTAGAATTGTTTGCAAATGTATTAAAAAAGAAAAACTGAAATATCACATGGTCATAATTATTCAGACCCTTTGCTCAGTATAGAGTAGAAGAAGCCTTTTGAGCTAGTACAGCCATGAGTCTTCTTAGGAATAATGCAGCAAGGTTTTCACACCTGGATTTGGGGATCCTCTTTCATTCTTCTTGCAGATCCTCTCCAGTTCCATCAGATTGGATGGTGAATGTTGGTGGACAGCCATTTTCACGTCTCTCCAGAGATGGTCAATTGGGTTTAGGTCAGGGCTCTGGGTGGGCCAGTTAAGAATGGTCACAGATTTGTTCCAAAGTCACTTCCTTTTTATTTTAGCTGTGTGCTTAGGGTGATTGTCTTGTTGGAAGGTGAACCTTTAGCCAAGTCTGATGTCCAGAGCACTCTGGAAGAGGGGTTTTCATTCAGGATATCTCTGTACTTGACTGCATTCATGTTTGCTTCAATTGCAACCAGTCATCCTGTCCCTGCAGCTGTGCCCCCTGTGATCTCTGTGGACCCAACTATGTGCCCCTTCTGTGATCTTTGTGCCCCATAACTATATGTCCTCCTGTGATTCCTGTTTCCCCCAGTTATGTGCCCCATGTGATTTCTGTGCCCCCCCAGCTATATGCCCCCTGTGACCTCTGTGTCCTCCAGCTTTGTGCTCCCCAGTGATCTGTGTCCCCCGGCTATATGCCCACTGTGATCTCTGTGCCCCCCAGCTTTATGCACCCCTATGATATCTGTGGCTCCAAGCTTTGTGCCCCCTGTGATCTTTGTGCCCCCTGTTATCCATGTGCCTCCCTGCTATGTACCTCCTGTGATATTTGTACTCATGTGATCTCTGTGCCCCCTGTGATCTCAGTCCCCTCCAGCTATGTGCCTCTCGGTGATCTATGAGCCCCCCGTACCCCAGTCATCTATGTGCCTCCCCGGCAATGCCTGTCCCCCTCAGTGCTGTATATACCCCCTCCCCCAGTGCTGTATGTCCCCTCCCCCAGTGCTGTATTTCCCCCAATGGCTGTATCTGCCCCAAGTGATGTGTATATTCTCCAGTGCTGCATTTACCCCAAAAGTGGTGAATATCCTGCCAAGTACTGTATCCCACCTGTGATATATAGCCCCCAGTGATATATGTCACCCCACCAGTGATGTATATTCCCACAGAAACATATATATATCCCCAGTGTTGTCTGTGCTTCCTAGTGCTGTATATAGCCCCTCAGTGATGTCTATTCCCCCGAGCCTCCCCGGTGATGAATATGTCCCAGCATCTCCTGTGATATCTATGGCCCCCTGCCCCTCCTGTAATTTATATGACCCCAGAGTCTCCTGTGATGCATATATAGCAGTCTCAATGTTTCCTATGTTTTGTATGTACAGCAGTCCCAGCTTCTCCTATGTGATGTGTATACAGCAGTCCCAGCGTCTCCTGTGTGATGTATATACAGCAGTCCCAGCGTCTCCTGCATTATATATATATATACAGCAGTCCCAGCATCTCCTGTGTAATGTGTATATAGCAGTTCCAGTTTCTCCTGTGTGATGTAAATACAGCAGTCCCAGCATCTGAAGTGTGATGTATATACAGCAGTCCCAGTGTCTCCTGTGAGATATATGTACAGCAGTCCCTGCGTCTCCTGTGAGATGCATATACAACAGTCCCTGTGTCTCCTATGTGATGTCTATATATAGCTGTCTCAGGGTCCTCTGTGTGATATGGATACAGCAGTCTCACTGTCTCATGTGTGATCTATGTACAGCAGTCCCAGCATCTCCTATGTGGTGTATATACAGCTGTCTCAGCGTCTCCTATGTGATGTATAAACAGTAGTCCCATGATGTATATGATTTACAAAACTTGTTATGACAAAAAGTTGACTGTTCTTCTTGCCGACACAAACCTGGAAAAGCAGCTGTGAGAAGCAACATAATCTGTATCACCTAACATCACAGCTGCACCAAAGAGAAGCAGCTCCAGCCATCATATTAAGGGAGAGTTACCGTAATTAATTGTTTGACTAAATGTACTGGGGTTATTTTCAAGGTGATAATTTTTGTGTAGCCCCCGAATGATGGTAGAAATTTCCAAATGGCCAACTGCTGGAAAAAGGTTCCCCAACCCTGCCTTAGAGTAGTGGTTATGCTTCTCTGATTTCAAGAATATATGGAGGAATATAGTCACGATTCCTCTCACTCACACAGGGACACCAGTTAATCTGTAAACACGCTCCTCCAATAATGAAAGCAGCAGTGATTTTTAGACTGTATATGTCCTCGCCATGAGGTCTTTGGTTACCATTCGTTTTATCCATCTCTTCAATTTCTCATCAATTTTCCTCTTGCAGCCACATCCAAGGAGTTTTGCTACAGTGCAATAGACTGAAACCTCTGAATAATATCTGCAACTGTAGTAACAGGAACATCAAGCTGCTTTTTGGAGATTGTCTTATATCCCTTTAATTTAACATGTTTATCTATAATGTTAATCACATAAATAAGGTGAAAAAGGAATGGCAACTAGGGTAGCAAATCACTACTTGGCTTAGACTTTAGATCCACAGAAGCTGAACCTAGCAGCAAAATCCTGCTAGTATTGATGCTTAGCACGGAAAAAGGAAATTAAATCCAATCCAGTATGAAGGAATAATAAGTGCAGCACTTACCATCTTGGAGAATATCCAACAGTTTTTAATCACATCGGTGCCTTAGACAGAAAAGTGGACATGAGGACTTGCAGAGGTATGCAGGGGAGGAAAGGAACGTACGATGGCCGTTTTGTGATTGCTCGCTTCTATGGGTCTATAATTTTCTTTCTAATCTCCTGAAACAACTCTCTCCTTAACTTTCTTTGGACCATGTTCAGTATGGTATGTACCATGATATCAAATAGCACAGTAACTACTTTTCACTCGGTAATAAAGCTAACTGACTGACAACACTTTGCAGACCCCTATTGTGCTAGTTTCTGTAATGCGATTTTTTTAAATATTTTCTGGAGGTGCCATATTTTTTTCCAGACCATTTTCATTAGATTTTTTTCTTAATTTATCTGTGAACCACAATTCAAAAGCAATGTCTCATTTTCAATAGTTACTATTCAGTAAATTAAATTTTATTTTAGTGACCATTGTGGTTTATGTTTTACTTTAACAAAAGGGTAACAATTTTGTCCATGTGTATAACATGATGGATACCTGCAGACACCCCTGGGCAGAGATTAGTAGATATCTAAAGAAGAACCATAATCTTTATTTCATTGGGCAAGCGCAGTACCCTCTCTAGACAATTCTTTTTAGCATTAGTCATTTCAATTGTCACATTATCTAAGAGACTATTATTGGAACTTGTAAAGAACAGTAGATCGGAAAAAAAAACTGCTTAAAGGTCCAAATTTAGCATCACTATTTTTTAGCTTTATAACTGAATTATAATTTCAAAAAGATTCTTCAAGACAATCGTTGTGCAGCTGATCCCTTCCAGAGAGGGCATGCAGCCAAGAAACAACACACTGCCTGATTTCTATTTGGCATAGGACGAAAGGAAAAGCTTGTGTGGGTGCAAAACAGATTTTATGTATGACAAAGCCAATTTCTAAATATAGCTTAGCTGAGTAAAAGCAGGTTAAACACTTTGTGTATTAGACATTGCAGGGAAGGCGCTTCACCTGCTCTTATTACTTTTGACAGCGCTCAAGATAATTTATTAAAATTAATAAAATGTATAGTACATCTAAGTTATTTGACTAAGTTTCAAAATCTCTGTATTCTATGAAAATGAATAATTCTAAACATGAATTACTTATAAGAAATTAAATACCATATTGACATACTGAAACACTCTTTTTAGTTTAAATGTACCTAGTAAATTGCCTAAAATGATTTTCACTCATTTAAGAGCTTATTCACATTGCCTTATTAAATTTAATTTTTCCATCAGTAAATGTATCGCAAATTGAGAAATGCCTCAAATTCAGGAAGAAGTGCACATTTTTTTACTTTTCTTTTTTTGTGTAAAGGTTCCATTTCAGATTTTTGCTCAAGACCAAGATATGTGTTAATGAGACTTAAGAGTTGTGGTATTTTAGAAATTGAGTTAAAAAGGTTTGCCTAGAATTAAATAAATAAATAAATCACTAACATTTTAATTACACAGGTCTTCAAGGGTAAAATTGCTTAAAAGTAAGATGTGATTTTTATGTATAGTAATTTTGATCAATGAACTCAGTAAAACAATAGAAAAGGGGCTTTTTCTCTCACCATACTTTGACCCCTTTGTGTGACTTTTTTGGTTTATTGTGGTGTCATTAGATTAGATAGAAATTAATAGATGCCGTGCTGCATATTTATAGGTTCTGCGGATTAACCCCTTTACAACCAATGATGGACATAGGATGCCATGAGCAGGTATCAATTCCCGCACTATGATGTACTATGTCCGTCATGACTTTGAACTGCTACTGTGTGTAAACACGCAGTGACAATTCAGTGCCGACAGGTGTTAGTGACAGCTGAAAGGCAAGGGAAGAAGTGCAGGAACCCATGTCGTCAATCCGCGCTCACAGATCGCTGTGATTGCTCAGTCAGTCTGACTGGCTGATCACAGCATGATCATTCAGGAGATGCTGAAATATCAGCACTTCCTGTCCCATCAGTGCAGAAGCTCAGCGATGTCAGTCCCCCTGCTTCTGCACTTATAGCTAGGAGTGGTGTCAGCATCACCCATGGCTGTTAACCTCCTAAATTCTGCTATCAAGCGCGATCATAGTATTCAGGAGGCAAGAAGAGGGACTGGAGTTCCATCCTTCAAATTGGTGCCATTGCGACATCATTGCGGGAACCTGATCATTGCCACAGTGACTATGGAAAGCTTTCAGTATAGATATAATGCACTGCAATGCTGGTTCATTGCAATGCAATATACCTGGAATCAAAGTAAAAACAGTAAAAGTCCCATAAGAGGACTAAGTGAAAAAAGTTTAAAACAAAAGTAAAAAAAATGGCACTTCAGGTGCTCTGCCAATGTGACATGGCACCCTGAAGCCATTCCAGCAAAATCTGAACTTCAATAAAGCACTTCTTCCCTTCTGATCTTTTCATTGTGCCTAAAAAATAGTTTCCCCCACTCATGGGGTATTGGCACACTCAGAGGAAATTGTACAACAAATTGTGCGGCCCATTTTTTCCTGTTACCTATGTAAAAATAAAAAAAAATTGCACTTAAAGATGATTTTTTTGTGGGAATTTTTTTTCTATTTTCTTGCCTCTAAGTTATAAAGTTCTGTGAAGGACCTGTGGGTTCAACGTGCTCACCACATGTCTACATATGTTCCTTGATGGGTATAGTTTCCAAAATGTGGGAGTTTCTACTGGTTAGGCACATTAGAGGCTCTACAAATATGTCATGGCTTACGCTCTCTATTCCAGCTAATTTTGGGTTCAAAAAAATCAAAGGGTGACCCATCCTTTCTGAGCACTGTTGTGCACTGAAACAGTGGTTTTCCCCCAGATTTGGGGTATCGCCATGCTCAGAAGAAATCACACAGCAATTTTTGGGGTCTGTTTCTCCTGTTTCCATTTTGAAAATAAAAAAAATTGGAGTTAAAAGATCATGTTTTCACAGCTCTATGTTACAAACTTCTGTGAAGCATCTGTGGGTTCAAGATGCTCACCACACATCTAGATAAGTTCCCTGAGGGGTCTAGTTTCCAAAATCATGCCACTTGTAAGGGGTTTCCATTGTTTAGACACAAGAGAGGCCCTCCTAATGTAACATGGCATCCACTCTCGATTTTATCCAAATTTGTGTTAAAAAAATCAAACCTTGCTCCTTCCTTTCCAAGCCCTATTGTGCATTCAAACAGTGATTTTCCCCCACATATGGGGAATCATGAAACTCAGAAAAAATTCTACAGCAATTTTGTGGTCCATTTTCTCCTGTTATCTTTGTGAAAAATTTTTTTTTGAACAAGTAATGTGATTTTCTATTTTTACGGATCTACAATAAGAACTTATGTGAAGCACCTGGGGATTCAAGGTGCTCACCTCACATCTAGATAAGTTCCTTGAGGAGTCTAGTTTCCAAAATGTGGCCACTTGTTTGGACTTTCTCCTGTTTAGGCACTTCCAGAGCTCTCCAAAGATGACATTACATCCGCTCTCGATTCCAACAGAAAAGTCAAACGGTGCGCCTTCCCTCCCGAGCCCTGCTGTGTGCACAAATAGTGGTTTCCTCCCACATATTTGGTATCAACGTACTCAGGAGAAATTGCACAACAAACACTGGGTTCCACTTTTTCCTAGTACATAATGAAAATAAAAATTATTTGGCCTTAAGTGAAATTTTTTAGGAGAAAAAAAAATTCTTTCCACATTGCTTCAGTTACTGTAAAGCACCTGAAGGGTTAATGAACTTTTTGAATGTGGTTTTAAGCACCTTGAGGGGTGAAGTATTTAGAATGGTATCAATTTTAGGTATTTTCTGTCATATAAGCCCTTCAAAGTCACTTAAATGTGACGTGGTCCCTAAAAAAATGGTTTTGCAAATTTTGTTGGAAAATTTGGAAATTGCTGGTCAACTTTTAACCCTTGTAACTACTTAAAAAAAAATATTTTGTGCTGATGTAAAGTATACATTTGGAAAATGTTGTTTACTAACTAGTTTGAGTAATGTACCTCTATTATAAGGGCATAATAATTAAAATTTAGAAAATTGTGAAATATAAAATATTTTGCCCAATTTTCCCATTTTTCTTAAAAAATATATATCATATATATATTATACAGTTATATAACTATATATTATCTCGTTATATATCAAAAATGTATCACAATGGAGAAGTACAATATGTCACGAGAAAACGGTCTTATTAATTGACAGTGGTCGGATTTAAAAAAATTAGGTCCGATCAATAACCTGCAACGTAGCAGGGTCCTTAAGGGATTAAAGGGACTCTGTCACCTGAATTTGGAGGGAACAATTTTCAGCCATAGGGGCGGGGTTTTCGGGTGTTTGATTCACCCTTTCCTTACCCGCTGGCTGCATGCTGGCTGCAATATTGGATTGAAGTTCATTCTCTGTCCACCGTAGTACATGCCTGCACAAGGCAATCTTGCCTTACGCAGGCGTGTACTATGTAGGACAGAGAATGAACTTCAATCCAATATTGCAGCCAGCGGGTAAGGAAAGGGTGAATCAAACACCCGAGAACCCCGCCCCTATAGCTGAAAATTGTTCCCTCCAAATTCAGGTGACAGAGTCCCTTTAAGCTTCTGTTTCTAATAGCATAATCAAAATGGCTACAATTGGGTATTTTACTTCACTCGGCAACTTTTGGTACATTTGTGGTATTTTGTACTGAAGGAATGACGAAGGTAAATTACAGACTTGATTAGAAGAAGTGTATTATATGCAATTTGGTGTAAAACTAGTGCCTATGTTATGGAGGGAACCGCAAAATCACACTCATGACTGCTACTTTTGTACATGCAATGAGGAGGGATTCAGCCTTAAAAATAAGAAGGAAATTATATGCCTGCACCTCACGTCAGTAACTCGTCCTGTGCATCACAATCCAGGAATAAATGTCCCCTCACCTCAAAGAAACTTAAAGATACACCTGATTCAGAAGATTCAGAATACGAAGAGCAGGATTCTGATGAAGACTGTCATACTAGTTCCAATGAACCACATCTTTTTTCACAGATCAAATTAAATGATTTAGTCAGGGACTTGGCCCTCCTAAACATTCTGCAGAACTTTTAGGCTCTAGACTAAATGAAATGAACCTGCTAGCTCCTGATACCTGTTTTTCAGGGTACAGAAGCAGAGAAAAGGAATTCCTTTCATGCATTTCTCATGATGATGCTTTACTGTTTTGCAGTCATATTCATGGACTGATTTAACATTGATCACAATACGAGAGAGTGGAGACTCTTTATCGAGTCACCCAAAAAAAGTCTGAAAGCTGTGCTACTGAATAATTGCAGCAAAAATGCTTCAGTGCCTGTAGTATGCAAATTGCCTCTTCAGAGAAAAAGAGGGCTTAAACTCTATAACACCACCTGTTGGAAGTAGCGCTCCTACAAGTCACAATCAGCCCTTTAACGAGTCCTGCAATATGACTTAGGATAAAAGCCAAATCAGTATCTCAATTCGCAGACACGGTGTTTCGGGCTGTTGGCCCTCGTCAGTGCGAAGCATGAAAATTAATTTGGCTAGATGAGAGGCTCTGGACTGGGGTCTAAGGGGCAACATTTCTCCTTATGGAGAGTGACATACCAGCTCTGGCTTGTCAAGGTAAGGAGGCTTATTTGCCGTGCAATGCTCCTCTGGGAAATATAATATGCAAATTGCCTCTTCAGAGAAAATGAGGAATTAAATTCTATAGCGCCACCTGTCTGAAGTAGCGATCCTACAAGTCACAATCAACCCTTTAATGAGTCGTGCAATATGACTTAGGATAAAAGCCAAATCAGTAACTCAATTTGGAGACACGGTGTTTCGGGCTGTTTGCCCTTGTCAGTGCCTGCAGGGCATTCTGTGCTAAAGGAAGGAAAGATATTATCATTTAGATTTTATTCTGAAGAAACCTTACTACGAGGATCAAGTATGGTCAATTTGTGATGATCTAAGAGTTCTTTCTTTGCTTGTTGGGCACAAAGAGGCTAAACAAAGTACCCATGCTTTTTGCGTGCATGGAATAGCCGGGATAGGATTCATCACTGGAGCCAAAAAAGTTGGCCAATGAGAACAATTTTTCAACGTAAACTCAAGAACTTAGCTGCGGAATGTTTAGTAGATCCCACTAAAGTTCTTCTGCCACCAGTCTTCATTAAGCTTGGACTAATGAAGCAGTTTGTGAAAGCTCTACCGAAATAAGGAGAAACGTTTAAATGGAACCTGTCATGTTCCCCATGGCCTCCAATCCAACAGCATTCAGCTATGTGTGATTACACTACCCCTTAACCATCCCTTTATAACATAATTTAGTTAAATAAATGCTTTAAAAAAACATTTATAACTTTCTCTTTTCCTATGCTATTGAGTGCTTTGACTAGACGATGAGGAGTAAGTTTTCCAGGCTGGTCAGCCCTCTTTCCATGTTATCATCTCTGATTTGCATGGCCACATTGCCAGCTCATGCAAATCTGCATACGCACACCAATCATTCCTTATCACTCCGTATCACTCCATCTCTGAAGCAGGGTGTACTCTTCCCGGCATCAGAGACTAGCATTGTGCATGGCGGGAAGTCATCTTCTGAGCTTAAGGACATGCTCAGTGTGTATCTCTGAAGCCGGAAAGTGTACACCTGGATTCAGAGATGCAGTAACGCTGCTGGAATGAGCAATGCATGTTCGCAGATTTGCATAAGCTTGTGATGACCTAAAAAAGCCCCCTAGTCATCTGTCATTTGGGACATGAGAGATAAAACAGCCTAATAGAACAGAATGTATACATATTACAGACAAGATAACATCCCAGTTCTGTCAGTGTACCGTGAGTGCTATCCAGTACCAAAACACACACAATCATATCTGAAGTGTTAAGGAGGAGGAATGATGCAAAGGATGTAGCAATGGTGTTAGCATGCACTCTGAAAACTGAAGCACACAATTTATTCTAATTCAGTTATTATAGCCATTATAGCATTATTAGTAAGGATGAGAGCACAGAAACTAGTGTGTCAGATACTGAACCCCTAGCATGGACTTTAAAGGGAACCTGTCACCTCCAAAATCGATGGTGAGCTAAGCCCACCGGCATCAGGGGCTTATCTACAGCATTCTGTAATGCTGTAGATAAGCCGCCGATGCTACCTGAAAGAGGAGAAAAAGAGGTTAGATTATACTCACCCAGGGGCGGTCCAGCTGCGGTCTGGTCAAATGGGTGTCTCAGGTCCGCTCTGGCGCCTCCCATCTTCATTCCATGACATCCTCTTCTGGTCTTCACGCCGCTGCTCTGGTGCAGGTGTACTTTGTCTGCCCTGTTGAGGGCAGAACAAAGTACTGCAGTGCGCAGGCGCCGGAAAGGTCAGAGTGAGTATAATCTAACGTCTTTTTCTCCTCTTTCAGTTAACATCGGGGGCTTATCTACAGCATTACAGAATGCTTTAGATAAGCCCCTGATGACAGAGAGCTTACCTCACGATCGATTTTGGGGGTGACAGGTTCCCTTTAAACAGGATGTCTGGTTTTCTGTTCAGTTTTTGATGCCTTATAAAGTTTGTTGAAAGTGTGCAGCACAGTGAATCAACAAGATTTTAGACTGTGGGCACTTCTGGAGCTATCTGTATATGGTCTGGAACCTGTATAAATGCCAGATCATGAGTGCCACAATCATTCTGCTCTGTTTGGTGTTGGAAGAGGATGCAGCTTGATTGAGGGACAGTGTTAGGTTGTTCATGCTGCATAAAAGCTGCTATATACTTTGCACGTGTTTGTACCAATAATCCACTGTGTGCACTCTGCAACCATGTATGTGGGCGTACTGTGCCTTGAAGCCTTTGTGTGTACTCTGCAATCTCGTCTGTGGGAGTACTCTACCTGTGTGTACTCTACTTCGCCACCTGTGGGAGTACAGTGCCTTTAAGCTTCTGTGTGCAGTCTGCACCCCCATCTGAAGGAGTACTGTGTCTTTAAACTTCTGTGTGTACTTTGCTTCCCTGCCTATGGGAGTACTGTTCCAAAAAGCCTGTAAGTACTCTGAAGTCATGTCTATATGAGTAGTGTGCCAAAAAAAATGTTTTTTGCTGATGTTTTTGTGAGTAATGTGCCTAAAAAAATTGTAGTATGCAGCAGTCTATTTCACATTTGAAAGGCAAAAAAATAATTGTATTCTACTGCTGGGTCTATCCAATCAGTGCGTCTAAAAAAAAAATTCTACTCTACAGAACTGATGAGCGAGCATGCTCGTTAATGCTTGGTACTTGCCCGAGCATCACAGCGCTCACGATGCTTGGCTGGTGCCGAGCATTTCCGGGTTTGCTCGGCGTGTCCTCGGGTCCACGCCTTGCATGTTTGGCACTCTTTAGAGCACAAATCAACATGCAGGGATTGTCTGCCACACACTGCAATGCCACAGCCATGTTGTTTGTGCCATTGCAGTGATTGGCTGGCCGCGCAGCATCATCAGGTCTATATCAGACCTGGTGCTGCCCTGCTCATCCCAGTCAGCTCTGGAATCACCTGTATAGGGACATTTGCTGCAGTGATAGGGACAGAATAGGTGGGGTATCAGTGTGAGTATACCACTGTTGAATCCACAAATCCAGCTAAACCAACAGTCCTTCTAAGGACTAATTACGGGGTACATAGGTATCAGTGCTAGGTAGATAGGCAGTTTATGTGGCATACTTCATTGCATACAGCAAGAGGGTCCCTTCCACTACTGTCTGCTGCTGCTGCCTACTACAGATATTGACCGTATATACATAGCCCCAGGTATCAGTGGCCAGGAATAATTTTTTTTGCATCTTAATCCTGATTATTTTATTTAAAAGCAATCCAGAGCACACATTTTTTTTTCTCCATTTGCTTGTTGGCACTGCAGAATACAGCCAGATCCTTTCCACAGTACATCGTTAAAATACAGCTATTTTAAACAGGGATTTGGCCATCACAGCGATCATATCTGAGTGCGCATAAAATTCTGCGAATTTTTGTGGTACTGTAAATTGTTTTGGGAGTGTCTTTTACAAGTTCTTGACACCAGTTTGCTGCCAAAAAAATCTTTACACACAGGTGTTTTGTCCGCCACACGGATCGCCTATCATTGTGCTCAAAACTGTGCCATTGAATATTTTTTGCTGTGTCTTAGCCTACTTTTTGACATAATTTTGCTGTAAAAAAATGCAGGCCAGAAAATTAAAACTGGGGGATCTCCGTCACAGGCCTCAATTATCTGTGGGCTAAAAATTGGGGCATTTCTGGGGCTCAATTGAACTGTTGTTGCTGTCTTAGGGTAGTTTCACACTAGCATTTGGCAGGGAGGCAGATGGCAGCCTTCTTCCTCCGTTAAGCCTCGCCCACTGCAGCGCCTCTTCCATCCGCTCCGCCTATGTCTGCATGTGTCCGGATCTACCCTATCTTTAACATTGGGTACGCAGGCCATGCGGATGTATGTGGATAGCTCTGCATACATCTTTATGACGGTGTACCGACTGCAACAAAATTCAACATGTTGCGTTTGATGCAGGTCAGTGCAGCGTCATAACGACGCATGCGGAGGCATCCGCATACATCCACATACATCCACATGGCCTGAGTTCCCAATGATAAAGATAGGGTACGCAGGACGCATGCAGATGTAGGCGGAACTAAAGGAAGAGGTGCAGCAGTGGGCGGAGCTTAGCGGAAGAAGAAGGCTTTCATACTTAGCGCTGCCAAACGCAAGTATGAAACCAGTCATAGCCTAGTTATTAACACAATTTTGCTGTTAAAAAAATCCAGGCCAGATAATTAAACTGGGGGATCTCCGTCACAGGCCTCACCTTTCTGAGAGCTAAAAACTAGGGCAATTGTGGGGCTCAATTGAACAGTTGTTGCAGTGTCTTAGCCTAGTTATTGACACAATTTTTGCTGTTAAAAAAAATCCAGGCCAGATCATTAAAACTGGGGGATCTCCATCATGTGCCTCACCTATCTGTGGGCTGAAAACTGGGGCATTTTTTTTGGGCTCAATTGAACTGTTTTTATTGTGTCTTAGCCTGGTTATTAACACCAGTTTGCATGCAAAAAAAAAGGTATTACCTACATACCAGATATTTTAAACTGTGTTTTTCCCAAGCATGGAAAATATTGTAGTCCGTTTAAAACGGGCAAGGCATAAGCCAAGGGATGGGGAAGTGGATGTGATGGTGATGGCAACAACAAACACCCACATCTTCTTGCTCGACCTTCCTGTCACAATTACTAGGGTACCGCAGCACACCACTATCTAACACAGAACAGTGTCAAATGATTATTGGTTGGATAGCAGATAATGCTTCCTGTCACATTGCAGCCACCACCACCCTGTCTTCCACATGATCAACATCAGATACATGTATATTTATTGTCTTCCAACATTAATATATATTTAGCATATAGATAATCAAAATAATAAGCCCACAAAAGGAAATCTGTGCTTTGTTTATTTCTTTACCAGCAAATCCACTCCGTGCATCATAGTTTCCATAGGGATCATCAGCCAATCCATAGAGTCCCATGTAGATTATCCCAAGGTGTCAAAATCGCAGAGCCAATAGGATTCATTCCCAATAATGGCACCAAAAGAAATAAAAGTCCTATCCATGGACTCAATACATTGCGACCCACCTGGTTTTACCAATAGAACACCTCCTTTCTTATCAAACTATACCTGCATCATCCATCTGCGTCAACCAACAAGGTTCACCACCGGGTCGCAAGTCTCATTGTCGTCGCACAGAGAGCACACAAGCGCACCGCATTCCGGACAAATGCCCATCACATGATCGCAACGAGGGCATGCCCAGTAACACACACGCATACGTCACCCGCCAGCCGCATCACGTGACCGCGACCCGATCGGATCACCTAGGTAACGCCAGAAAGTAATGAATCCGCATTTATCTTATTATCAAGTATAGTGCCCCGGCATCAAATCTATGGGAGGGACATATATAAGGCTCTAAAAGGTGGCGAAAACCTCATTATTAATTCAATAACACACAAGTAAACAGCCAATGTTATCACAAAAATGATAAATAAAAAAATGGGAAATATAATGAGACAGTCGGGAGGCAAAGCGAGAGAAACTAAATATAACACATCTATATCATATACTACTTTCATGTAGACCTTCAAGTGTCTCAATCCATCAGTCCACCGACTGTCCCACCAATTTTCTAAAAAAAGAAAAAGAAAAAAAACATATATATTAAAATACAATCACATGTATCAAACATAATTAAAAACATCATAACCACCAATGAGGAACACTGCTAGAAAAGTACATAATCAATTTTTAGAGGGTACATGTCTATAGGTTGAAATCTATATTCAGACCCCTAGGTTGTAGAGATCCGAACGTATAGATCCACCTCAATTCTTTCCTTTTGAGTATCTGTAATCTATCCCCTCCTCTCCTTAAAATTGGAACACAGTCAATGACCCTAAATCTTAATTGATTTACCAAATGTCTATTCTTCAAAAAATGTTTTGTGGCCGGCAATTCAGTAAGTCCCGTCCTAATAGTGCTCTTGTGCTTGCTGATACGGGCCCTCTCTTCCATGGTAGTCTCACCCACTTATGTCAAACCATAAGGGCACGTAATCATATATACAACGTAACTCGACGTACAAGTATATCTCTCTTTTAGAAAGATCTTTTTACCAGTGTGAGGGTGATAGAAAAATTCCCCCTTCAGCATATTGTTACAGCAGGCACAGCTTAAGCATGGAAAATTACCAAGTCTGGCTGTGCTCAAAGTCCATTGAATAGAGACTTTTGATGTACCAATGTCCGATTTAACTAATTTATCTTTCAAATTACGTCCCCTCCTGAAAGACATCTTAGGATATGATCTAAAACCCAAAACCAATGGCAAGCCACATTGTAAAAAAGCCCAATGTTTCTTTAGGATCCTACCAATCTGATTACTTGCTGAATTATAGGTCGACACAAACAGAATACATTCACATCATAGTTTTATAGATGTCCTATTGCAAATACTCTCATGTGAGGATTTCCAGGCCCTCACTTTGTACCTGTCCACTTCTTCTCTAGGTATCCCCTCGCTATAAACTTAGAACACATTTCATCTAACCGTTGATCAACTCTATCCTCATCAGACACTATCCTTTGGACTCTTAACAACTGACTCCAAGGTAGTGAACTGACCATCCTCCTTTGATGATTACTGTCAAACAGCAATAAACCATTTCTATCGGTTTCCTTTACATAGATATCATTTTTCAATTTATCTCCATCCTTGTATACCAAAGTATCCAACAATTGTACTTGAGTTGTTGAATGTGTCAAAGTAAATTGCAATTCCAGATATACCTCATTAAGATCCTTCTGAAAATTACCCAACTCTTCAGAGTTACCATCCCAAATAAAAAAAAACATCATCAATATAGCGCCACCAGGTTCTGATGTGGTGCCAGAGGATGGAATTGTACACAAATCTGTCCTCAAATACCACCATATAGATGTTGGCATACGTGGAGGCCATATTGGACCCCATGGCGGTACCTCTTAACTGCAGGAAATACTCATCCCCAAAGAGGAAATAATTCCTCCTGAGGATGAACTCCAGCAGTGTCAGTACAAGCTGTGCACACTCCGGAGCCACGTCAGAGCCTGATGGCGCACAGGAAACAGCCTCAAGACCCTTGTTATGCTCAATCGATGTATACAAGGATACTACATTGAAAGAAGCCAGAATGGTAGATTCAGCAAATGTCACATCATTGATTTTATCAAGAGAGTCATTTGTGTCTCTAATATACGACCATGCCGAATCAGCATAGGGACGCAATATTCGATCCAAAAAAATAGAAGTCCTATTAAATAAAGAGCCCCTCCAAGATACAATCGGTCTTCCTGGGGGGTTAAATCGATCCTTATGAATTTTAGGTAGTACATATAACACAGGAACAACCGGAGTATCGACAATCAAGTACTCAGACAACTTATGGTCAATGAGTCCTATGGCAAAGGAGTCAATGACCACAAGTTGTAACTCCCTCTGAAAATGAAGAGTTGGATTGCATGATAATTTCTCATACACACACTGATCATTCAGCTGTCATAATATCCCAGCCCTGTATTTAGAACTGTCCATGATTTAATTTTGTGCCATGTCTGTGATCTGCTTTTTCTCTACAAAATTAAACAACTGAATGAACATCCTCCAAGGCCAGTGATTCCATAATTGTTGCCAGGGGTTGTATATAGAGCATGTTTCATTACTCTCTTATTATTATTCTGTGTAAGACTGAAACCTGAAAAAGTTTGTGGAGCAAATTAATGCATTGATGTTACAAAATGTCCAAGTGAAGAACCAAAAATCAACATTAGGCTACCATATACAAGCTGAAAGAGACTATGCTGGGGACCTCATTATAAAGTTTGCAGCTATTGTCATTTCTAGAGATAGGGAGTACAATTTTCACCATTTTACAATGTGCAAAGTTTTAAAAAAATTATCCAAGGGGTCTGTATCAGACAAGCTGAAAGAGGCCATGATTGGGACCTCACAATACATTCTGCAGTTATTACAAGAGGTAGAGGTAGGGAGTACAAGTTTCACCATTGTACAATGTGCAAAGTTTTCAAAAAGTTAAAAACATTACCCACGTGGTGTATACATACAGTTAGGTCCATATATATTTGGACAGAGACAACATTTTTCTAATTTTGGTTATAGACATTACCACAATGAATTTTAAACAAAACAATTCAGATGCAGTTGAAGTTCAGACTTTCAGCTTTCATTTGAGGGTATCCACATTAAAATTGGATGAAGGGTTTAGGAGTTTCAGCTCCTTAACATGTGCCACCCTGTTTTTAAAGGGACCAAAAGTAATTGGACAGATTCAATAATTTTAAATAAAATGTTCATTTCTAGTACTTGGTTGAAAACCCTTTGTTGGCAATGACTGTCTGAAGTCTTGAACTCATGGACATCACCAGACGCTGTGTTTCTTTCTTTTTGATGCTCTGCCAGGCCTTCACTGCGGTGGTTTTCAGTTGCTGTTTGTTTGTGGGCCTTTCTGTCTGATGTTTAGTCTTTAACAAGTGAAATGCATGCTCAATTGGGTTGAGATCCGATGACTGACTTGGCCATTCAAGAATATTCCACTTCTTTGCTTTAATAAACTCCTGGGTTGCTTTGGCTTTATGTTTTGGGTCATTGTCCATCTGTAGTATGAAACGACGACCAATCAGTTTGGCTGCATTTGGCTGGATCTGAGCACACAGTATGGCTCTGAATACCTCAGAATTCATTCGGCTGCTTCTGTCCTGTGTCACATCATCAACAAACACTAGTGACCCAGTGCCACTGGCAGCCATGCATGCCCAAGCCATCACACTGCCTCCGCCGTGGTTTACAGATGATGTGGTATGCTTTGGATCATTAGCTGTACCACGACTTCAACATACTTTTCTCTTTCCATCATTCTGGAAGAGGTTGATCTTGGTTTCATCTGTCCAAAGAATGTTCTTCCAGAACTGTGCTGGCTTTTTTAGATGTTCTTTTGGCAAAGTCCAGTCTAGCCTTTTTATTCTTGATGCTTATGAGTGGCTTGCACCGTGCAGTGAACCCTCTGTATTTACTTTCATGCAGTCTTCTCTTTATGGTAGATTTGGATATTGATACGCCGACTTCCTGGAGAGTGTTGTTCACTTGGTTGGCTGTTGTGAAGGGGTTTCTCTTCACCATGGAGATTATTCTGCGATCATCCACCACTGTTGTCTTCCGTGGGCGCCCAGGTCTTTTTGCATTGATGAGTTCACCAGTGCTTTCTTTCTTTCTCAGGATGTACCAAACTATAGATTTTGCCACTCCTAATATTGTAGCAATTTCCCGGATGTTTTTTTCTGTTTTGGCAGCTTAAGGATGGCTTGTTTCACCTGCATGGAGAGCTCCTTTCACCGCATGTTTACTTCTCAGCAAAACCTTCCAAATGCAAGCACCACACCTCAAATCAACTCCAGGCCTTTTATCTGCTTAATTGAGAATGACATAATGAAGGGATTGCCCACACCTGTCCATGAAATAGCCTTGGAGTCAATTGTCCAATTACTTTTGGTCCCTTTAAAAACAGGGTGGCACATGTTAAAGAGCTGAAACTCCTAAACCCTTCATCCAGTTTTTATGTGGATACCCTCAAAAGAAAGCTGAAAGTCTGAACTTCAACTGCATCTGAATTGTTTTGTTTAAAATTCATTGTGGTAATGTCTAGATCCAAAATTAGAAAAATGTTGTCTCTGTCCAAATATATATGGATCTAACTGTAGATGACCACTAAGTACTTGTTGCAGGAGCAGTAGGAGGAAGAGAAGGAGGAGGGAGGAGGTGATTTCCTGAACAAAATGGGTTTGGATGATAAGGGATGGATGTTAAGACAACTTCCAAAAAACATTTGCACTGCATTTACATAACGTTTCTGTCATCTGTTGAACTTGCAAATTCAGAGGAAATCCAGTACTTGTTCAATTTTTGAAGAGTCAGCCTGTCTGCATTTTCTCTTGACAGTCGTGTGCGCTTATCTGCTATGATTGCACCAGCCGAACTTAAAAGCCGCTCAGTCAACACACTTGCACCACCAATGCGTACAAGGAGAGGTCGGGCCAAGTGCTCAGCTTGGACAAAAAATAGTTAAAGGGCGCTAAAGAATTAAGAAGGACCCTGGTATGGTAACTTAAGTAGTCTATCACCATTATGGTCAACTTCTCTCTCCTCATCATAGTTACACCCACAGAGAATTCTTGCTGATGTGTGGGTTTCATGAAAATGGCCCAGTTGTGGACATTTTTCCCACCCCTGAGTTGCACCTGGTGTGCGTAGCCCTCCCCTGTAATCCTTGTTAGTGAAAAGAGCCGGTACCTCTGCCAGCATCATTGTCTGAGGATTATCTTTTAGCAAGCCTACCACTATGGCCCTCCAGTATGAATGCACTGAAAATGGCATGTCTGCCTCCGACATGAGAGAAGGAAATGTCTCCTTGTATTGTGGGTTAAGAAAGGTGCACAGAAAGTATTTCATGTTGGACAAAATGTGTTTCACGCGATGGTCTTGAGAAAGTAATCTGGACATGAACTGTGCCATGTGTAGCAGACTACAAAGAATCAAGCGTTCAGTGTCCTCAAAAGGAAGAACACTAACCATCCACTCCTCCTCACAAAGCATAGCCTCCTCCTCCTCTTCTTCTGGCGATCCATGCTGGACATGCATGAAGCTGGGATTGCGAGTCTCCTCTGTAGCGCAGACCTAAAATCTCCTGTTCTTCTTCCTCTTGTTTCTCATCGTCACCCAATGTGGCCTGGGAATATTGTGTGAGGCTGGGCTTTGTGCCTTCAGCCACTGTAAAATATTGCTCCATTATCACCAGCTCGGTATTCAATGCTTCCTCTTTGAGATTCTGCAGTGAACGTTTTCATAAACAGAGCAGCTGGATGGTAAGTGCTCACCATCTTGGTGCCGTAATCAAAGTTTTTAAGAACCTCACATATGTTAGCGATCCACACCCTTCTGCAGTTATGCTTGGGGGCTGAGTGTTACTGTGATGGGCACTGAGAAGCTTGAGATTAGATACTGACCTCTGCTGCTCACTAAGCCTTGCCAAAATATGATAGGTCGAATTCCAGTGTGTTGGCAGGTCAAAAATCAGTCGGCGACAAGGCAAATTCAAGCGCTGCTGTAACAAAGCTAGACCGGAGAAAGCCTGAGGTGACTTTCGGAAATGTACGCTGACCTGGCGCACCTTAGTAAGTAGATTCGGCAAGTCAGGGTATGTTTTCAAAAACCAAGTTATGCCCATTATCACACACAACCAAACCTGCTTGGAGGTTCATTTGGGAGTCAAACTGATTGGTCTGTGATACTATGCCTTTCAACAGCTCGGCTACATTGTGAGCTTTATCACCTAAACAAATGAGCTTCAGCAAAGCATGCTGCTGCTTCACCAAGGCAGTGCTGTAGACTTCCCAGCTAGGGAGTGATGGGGAGGCTAGTTCCTCTAAAGGATGGTGAGGAGGAGGAGAAACAGGAACTGGAATACAAGGAGACTTTAACCCTAATGGAAGTTGGGTTCTCTATTCTTGGTGTGGGTAAGCTGTGTGGTGTCCCAGCATCTGACTCTGTCCCAGAATCTACCATGTTAACCCAGTGTGCATTCAGGGAAATGTAGTGTCCCTTTCCACAAGAAATTGGCCATGTGTCAGTGGTTAGGTGGACCTTTTCTGTTACTGGTTTGTTGATTGCACATCTGATATTGTTTAACACATGCAAATGTAACGTGGAGACAGTACACTGGGAGAAATAGTAGCTAGTTGCCACCGCCATGAGGTAGCAGAAAGATTCAGGGCCGCTTCACCAAGGCAGTGCTGTAGACTTCCCAGCTAGGGAGTGATGGGGAGGCTAGTTCCTCTAAAGGATGGTGAGGAGGAGGAGAAACAGGAACTAGAATACAAGGAGACTTTAACCCTAATGGAAGTTGGGTTCTCTATTCTTGGTGTGGGTAAGCTGTGTGGTGTCCCAGCATCTGACTCTGTCCCAGAATCTACCATGTTAACCCAGTGTGCAGTCAGGGAAATGTAGCGTCCCTTTCCACAAGAAATTGGCCATGTGTCAGTGGTTAGGTGGACCTTTTCTGTTACTGGTTTGTTGATTGCACATCTGATATTGTTTAACACATGCAAATGTAACATGGAGTGTTATGGACCTAGTGGTTAGGAACACTTGAGATGACCTGATAGGTAAACCAGAAATATAAGACAAGCTCTGGGGACGTGGAAACTTTACTGACCGCAACCCTGATCCTATCACACACACTATAGGCAGCCGTGGAGCGTACCTAACTCTCCCTAGACGCCTCTTCACAGCCTGAGAACTAGCTACCCCTAGAGAAAAACAAAAGCCTCACTTGCCTCAGAGAAATTTCCCCAAAAGTAAAGTCAGCCCCCAGAAATAATGATGGTGAGTTCAGAGGAAAATACAAACATAGGAATGAAAACAGGTTTTAGCATAGGAGGCCTGTTGTGAATTCCGTCTGGGCTCCCTCTGGTGGCCTTTAGCGATACTGCGGGTCTGGAGCTGGGCTCAGCTGTCTCATTTCCTGCTATGCTGGTTCCTATTTAACTCCACCTGGACCTTTACTTGTTGCCTGCTGTCGTTGTATTCAGTACTGTTTCTGACCTCTCCTGGATCTCCCTGGTGACCTGTCTCTTTCTGAGAAGCTAAGTCTTGCTAGTTCTTTTTGCTCATTATTTCCTTGAATATGTTTCTCAGTATATGATGTGTTCAGTCCAGCTTGCTTATATGTGATTTTTCGCTTGCTGGTAGCTCTGGGGTGCAGAGTGCGCCCCTCACATCGTGAGTCGGTGTGGGGGTTATTGTACTTTCTGCGTGGATTGTTTTTGATAGTTTTTGTACCGACCGCACAGATCCCTTGCTTTCTTCTGACTATTTAGTGTTAGCGGGCCTCATTTGCTTAAACCTGTTTTTCATTCCTACGTTTGTATTTTCCCCTTAACTCACCGTTATTATTTGTGGGGGGCTGTCTAAACTTTGGTGTTATTTCTCTGAGGCAAGTGAGGCTTTGCTTTCTCTCTAGGGGTAGCCAGTTTCTTAGGCTGTGAAGAGGCGTCTAGGTATTTAGGTAACGCTCCACGGCTGCCTTTAGTGTGTGTGGATAGGATCAGGATTGCGGTCGGTATAGTTCCCACATTCCCGGAGCTTGTCCTACAATTCAGGTTTACCTATCAGGTCAGTTTTGTGATCCTACCACCGGATCATAACAGAGGCCCACTAGTACTAAATAGTAAGAAGATAGCAAGGGAACTGTGCGGTCAGTATAAAATATTACAAAAATATCCACGCAGAGAATACTAAAGACCCTCACACCGACTCACGAAGTGAGGGAGCAACTCTGCTCCCCAGAGCTTCCAGCTAGCAAGAAAATAGCATATAAGCAAGCTGGACTGAACTTAACATATACTGAGAAACATTTTCCAAAAGCAGTGAGCAAAAATGAACTAGAATGAACTTAGCTTCTCCAAGAGGAGACAGGTCACACGAGAAGTCCCAGAGAGATCTGAACCAATACTGAATACAACGACAGCTGGCAACAATTAAAGATCTAGGTGGAGTTAAATAGGCAGCAGCACAGCAGAAAACGAGGCAGCTGGAGCCCAGCTAAAGACCAGCAGTATCACTCAAAGCCACCAGAGGGAGCCCACAAACAGAACTCAACAAAGTACCATTCATGACCACAGGAGGGAGCCCGAGAATGGAATTCACAACAGTGGAGACAGTACACTGGGAGAAATAGTAGCTAGTTGCCACTGCCATGAGGTAGCAGAAAGATTCAGTTCCCACATGTCTAAACGGCAACATTTCCAGGGCTAGAAATCTGGCAATGTGGGTGTTTAGTGTTTGGGCCTGTGAGTGGGTGAGTGGCTATTTCTGGTTACTGTTAAACGTCTGGGGCAGGGAAAACTGAACGCTGCAAAGGATAATGAACTGGATGTGGTAGCTAACTGTTGTGGGCAGGAGGCTTCAGCAACTGCTTCATGGACAGCAAATTGGGAAGGCCGTAACAAAGGGGAAAGGGGCAGTGGTTTCACCCTCAGACACAGATTTTGTACACAGGTGTTCTGCCCACCTACTTGAATGCTTGGCTACCATGTGCTTTTGCATGCTGGTGGTTGTCAGGTTGGCAGTGTTCTTGCCTCTTCTTAGCTTGGTTTGGAAGATGCTACAAATTACAGTTGTTTTGTCTAAAGAAATTTCAGAAAAATACTGCCATACAGTGGAACAATGCACCCTTGGCCTGTTATCTAACCAAGTGGATGGGCTCTTTGGAACAGTTGACCAAGTTCTCCCTCTGGTCAAACTACTATGCCTTCTTGCCTGTTTTTGTGCTACAGATCAATCCCTCTCTGCTCTGCTGTGCTCGCTAGGCATGCCAGGTTGGATAAGTGGCCTCATCTTGGACAATGCCATCTTCCAGTTCATCAATCTGATCCTCTTTCTGAGTTGAGATTTGAGGCTCACTTGATGGCAACTGTGTATCATGATTATCCTCCACCTCTTCAGACATGAATTAACCTTCTCCAACATGGCTTTCTCCTGGCCGTGGGTGCTCAAATTTGTGGGCATCTTTGCACTCCACCTCCTCATGACTCTCTTTAATGGTGCATATTGGGATGCATGAAAAATTACTATGAAACATAACCAGTTCCTTAGAGTGGCCAGCGTTGAGATCATAAGTCTCTTAGGGCTCTTGATGGTGGGAGGAAGGAGGACCAGGTTGAGGATTCAGAGGCCCAGCCTCTTGGCTACTGAGACTGGACCATGTGGAAGACTTCATGGTGATGCTTATCAACACACTGGAGCCTTTGTCTGCCATCCAACCCACAACATCCTTGCACTTGTCTGGTTCATCAGTGGTGTAGCGCGCTGACCAAATTTTGGCTGGAAGCTAGAATGATAAACGGTCACCTTCTGATTGGTCTTACGACCTTGGCGGGCACCACCATATCCACATCCCTTAACGTCACCCTTTCTCATATTGAATGTGTTATACTTATGAAACAAAATTACCTGGCTTTATTTTTCACAAGTGCCATCACAAGGTGTTATGTACAAATTCACTGTATCTAGCAATGCGTGGCTATTTTTTTCAGATGTCAGCTTTATTACATATGGCAACAGCAGAGTCATGAAAATTACAGGTAAATAGTCACATTTGCACAACTCAGCTCAGCATACTTTGTGCCAGTTGCACAACTGCTAGATAAAGATTTATTAAACCAATAGAAAATTAATATTTTTTACATCGCCTTGCTAACACACTGCAACAGCGAACTAATAAAAATTATTGCTACTGGTAAATTGTGATGTTTGCTTATCTCTGCACGGATTGTGCCAGTCGCACAACTGATAGATAAATATACTCTTTTTTGTAAACCAATATAAAATTAGTATTTTTTTCTATCACCTTGCTGACACACTGCAACAGCGGACAAATGAAAATTATTGCCACTGTTAAATTGTAACATTTGCTTATCTCTGTCTGGATTGCGCCAGTAGCATAACTGCTAGATAAAGATATGCTATTTATTAAACCAATAGAAAATTTGTATTTTTTTTATCACCTTGCTGACACACTGCAACAGTGGACTAACAAAAATGATTGTCACTGGTAAATTGTGACATTTGATTATCGCAGCAGAGATTGCGCCAACTTGGGCACAACTGCTAGATAAAAATACACTATTTATTTAACCAATATACATTTTGGGGGATTTTTTAGATCGCCTTTATGAGACACGCCAACAGCAGACTCATGGAAATTAATGTTAAATAGTGTCGTTTCTGTAGCTCAGCAGGTTTTGCGCCAGTCTCACAACTGCTAGATAAATATTAGCTATTTAAGCAATAGGCGATGAATATTATTTAGCAATTAGCTTTTAAAAAGCATGTGACTATATGAGTCACATATTATTTAGCTGTAAAACATAGGAATTGCAGGAATATTATGTAGATAAAAAATGTTTTGTCTATGCTGATACGAACTAATATCATTTGCCTCTAAAAAGAGCTGATTTGTATATTATGGTAGTGAATGAAAGCCTGCCTATCTCTCCCTAATGCCACAGGCTGTTCCTAATTCTAAACTATACAACACAATGCAAAATAGCATAGATCTGCAGCATGTACTTGCAATGATGATGTGATAATACCCAGGTGCCTGCCTTTCACTCTCCTTCATATTAAATCTCTCCCTACGCTATCTCCACCTAACAATGAACCAATCTTCAACCTCATGAGCTCTTAAAAGAGCTTTTTGGAATCACAAAATCTCCCTTTCACTCATGTACACAGATCAGCCGGCCTGGTCCCTTTGCAGAGAAACAGCCCCAAAGCATGATATTGTCACCCCCATGCTTCACTGTAGGTATAGTGTTCTTTCGATGCAACTCAGCATTCTGTCTGCTCCAATCACGACGGGTTTTGTGTCTACCAAACAGTTCTACTTTGGTTTCATCAGACCAAAAGAAATTCTCCCAATACTTTTTTGGATAATCCAAAGACTCTCTAGCAAACTTCAGATGGGCCCGGATATGTGCTGGCATAAGCAGGGGGACACATCTGGCACTGCAGGATCTGAGTCCCTGGTGGCGTAGTGTGTTACTGATTGTAGCCTTTGTTACGGTGGTCCCAGCTCTATGCAGGTCATTCACTAGGTTCCCCCATGTGGTGCTGGGATTTTTGCTCACCATTCTTGTGATCATTTTGACCCCAAAAGGTGAGATCTTGCGTGGAGCCCCCAATCGAGGGACATTATCAGTGGTCTTGTATGTCTTCCATTTTCTTATTATTGTTGATTTCATCACACCATCGGCTTGCCTATTGCAGATTCAGTTTTCCAAGCCTGGTGCAGGGCTACAATTTTGCTTCTGATGTCCTTCAACAGCTCTTTGGTCTTCACCATAGTGGAGTTTGGAGTGTGTCTTTTATACTGATAACAATTTCAAACAGGTTCCATTACTACAGGTAATGAGTGGAGGACAGAGGAACCACTTAAAGAAGAAGTTACAGGTCTGTGAGAGACAGAAATCTTGCATGTTTTTAGGTGACCAAATACTTATTTTACACCATAATATGCTAAATAAATCTTGCCAAATCAGACAAGGTGATTTTCTGGATTTGTTTTCTCATTTTGACTCTCATAGTTGTGGTCTACCTATGATGTCATTTACAGGCCTCTCCTCTTTTTAAGTTAACAAACATTGCTCACATATTTTGTGACCATATCTTCTTACCTAGACAACTTTGAGTAATTTTTTGCAGTTAGCTGATTATGAAAATGAGTATCCTTTCTTTCAGCAAAAAAAGGAGTTCAGATTTTAATAGTTCACCCTTTAGAAAGTAAACCGAGCATGTTTCATTGATTATTTATGTGTTGTAATTACAATTGTGCTATAAAGTTTTGATAAATAAACCATTAAATTCAAATACAGAATAAATAATTTCAGCTGAAATAAGAAAAAAAAACATTTTGTATTTTTGGTATCAGGCCTGTCACTTTCCGTGCCTACATGGTCTAACAGATAGGTAGGTCATTTGTCACACATTATAAAAGAAACAATTCAGGGCTTTTCATCTGGAAATCCTAGGATGTCTTGCTGTAATTCCTGTTCTAATTCCATTTTGCTTAATCATGTAGATTAGCTGTCAGCAAACTACATGTATATGTCAAACTTTTTATGCATTTATTTATATTTTATGTCTTTTTTCCTGATGACTAAAAACATTGAAAATAAAGTCAAAATTATGCAAGCATTAATCAAATAAAGTTCCTCCTAATCTTGGATGACAACTCACTAGGATAATGTGAAGTTATCTCTCTGTGCTTTAAAGTACATTTGCTCCAGTTTGTGGGGTGAGTTATTGTGTCCAAAGTTATCTTGACTGGAAGTTCAAATGTCACAACAAGACATGATTACAGCTTCCTATGGGGTTGTTGCCTTTAGAAGCCAACTTATTTTCTTATTAACCAGGAAACAGAAATCTAATTTCTCTCAACACTTTAATTTAGCTTTGGGACTTTGTTGTGAACTCTGTTTTTGGGCTCCCTCTAGTGGTCACAAGCGGTACTGTGTAGTGTTGTCTTTCTGCAGGTGGGCAACATCTGCTGGTTCGTTATCCTTGGTTGGTTTCCTATTTAGTTCACCTGGATACTCAGTTCCTTGCCTGCTCTCAATGTATTCAGTGCTCTTCAGATTCCTTGTGACTACCTTGCTCCCAGTCTCTCCAAGACAAGCTAAGTTTTTGTTTGATCATTTTTTGATTATCAGCATTTATTATGTTTTTAGTCCAGCTCGCTAAAATGTGATTTCCTCGCTTGCTGGTTGCACTAGGGGACTGAGTTTCTCCCCCCCACACCGTTAGTTGGTGCGGGGGTTCTTGTAATCTCAGTGTGGATATTTTGTAAGGGTTTTTTACTGACCGCACAGACCCCTTTTACTATTTTCTGCTATCTAGTATTAGTGGGCCTCATTTGCTAAATCTGTTTTCACCCCTGTGTATGTGCCTTCCTCTTACCTCACCGTTATTATATGTTGGGGGCTTCTATTTCTTTGGGGATTATTTCTCTGGAGGCAAGAGAGGTCTTTCTTTCTCTCTAGGGGTAGTTAGCTCCTTAGGCTGGCTCGAGACGTCTAGGATTTTTTAGGCACGTTCACCGGCTACTTCTAGTGTGTTTGGATAGGTTCAGATTTGCGGTCAGTCCAGTTTGCCACCTCCCTAGAGCTTGTCCTATGTATGTTACTTAGCTGGAGTAATTTGTGATCCTCAACCACTAAGGATCATAACAGGACTTGCTTTGTCAGGTTTACCAATATTTGATTACCTGATAAGTTTTTCTTACCAGGTCCTTATATCTTGTAGTTCCACAGAGTTCAGCTGGGTTATTCCACGCTACCACATGTGAAATTCCTGAACAGTGGTTATCATATCTGCATGGGAAATAATTCTGCATATTTGCACATAAGGCTTATTTCAGACATTCTTGCTTATATTTATTTAAAAATGTTATCTGTATTTTATTTATTCAGAGCTTCATATTCTATGGGTCTGTTCAAAGCTTTGTTTTTGTATTTTTTGTGGACAATGTGCCCCCAACCCAAAAAATACCTGAGGCCTGTCCAATTTCGATCTAAGCCACTCTTCTCATCTTTACTATATCAGTATGCTGTCTTTTACTCATGCATGTTTGATAAGAAGAGCTTGAGAAAACATGACTTTTTTTATCAGTTTTTGAGAAAAATTTATTAAACACAGATGGTAAAAATGGACACATGGTGTAATGTTGTAACTGTAGATGATTTGGGAAAGGGGTCCTGAAACTATCCCTATGCCCAAAAGGTACTTCTAAAAGTGAGGAGGTTTTGGGCCACCAGCCTTACTGTTCTCCTGTTATTCCCTAAGCTAGTATATAAACACGAAAGTAACATTCAGAACACTCACCAAAGGTAGAGAGGTATATAAGGAATGGTAAGAATGTACAAACCAAATCAGAATAGAACAGTGAGGAAACATACACCCAAAAAGAGCAACCAACAATCTCCAGCATTAACAGTGATCTCCAACTCAGCACAGCGTCTTCAAGGAGCTAGGAAGTAAACTTTCACTGGCTATAAAGAGAAGGTCTGGCCAGATTTTATAGCCAGAGGAAATGACCAGGTTAGGAACAGCTGTGTGATGGTTTCTAACCAGCAACCAAAGGGTCGTTAACCTGTTCAGCACCAAAGGAAACAAAATCCATTTAACATAAAAAACAAACATGCAGGTTAATTGGAAGATCTGCGATTCACAATTTCGTAGTGATCTTCTAACCCCAGATCTCCCGGAAGGATGTGACCCACTCGATACACATAGACCAAACACTGATGAAAAACCAATCAAGCACACTGATGCAAATAGGCTCTGTATATGTACAAGAATAAGTGTATGTCTGAATAACAGTCACAGTGCAAGAGACTAGAGTTGGTGTTAATTCATTAGCCAGACTCAATCCATCAGGTATACCAGCAATCTTGGCCACTGGACATGAGTCCTAAGAAGGACCTTTTTCCTGATGGCATCCATGGCTCTCTTTTGGATTAACCGACTTAAAGTGATGCCATTTTTTTGCTGTGATGCACATGTGATGTCGAGCCAGGTCGGCTAATGAAAAAAAGAGATACTAATGCCAATGCCATTAAGTAGGAGTCAGTTCCCAGGTTTCCCAACCAGCGACCACAGATTACTCACATGGCTTCTGTTCTGAAACCTGTGAATCCTCTAGCACTGACTCTACAAGAGACCTGTATCAATCTCTAAAACCACAGAGACCAATTAATTAAAGCCTCTCTCCTGTGTCAACAGTTGGGTGCAATGCAAAAGTGAAAGTAAAATGTATGCAGTAATCCAAAGTTATCTGTCTTAAGGTACCTTCACACGAAACGACTTTGTAACGATATCGCTAGCAATCTGTGACGTTGCAGCGTCCTGGCTAGCGATATCGTTGTGTTTGACACGCAGCAGCGATCAGGATCCTGCTGTGATATCGCTGGTCGCTGAATAAAGTTCAGAACTTTATTTGGTCGTCCGATCGCCGTGTATCGTTGTGTTTGACAGCAAAAGCAACGATACCAGCGATATTTTACACTGGTAACCAGGGTAAACATCGGGTTACTAAGCGCAGGGCCGCGCTTAGTAACCCGATGTTTACCCTGGTTACCAGTGTAAAATGTAAAAAAAACAAACAGTATATACTTACATTCGCATCCCCCGCCTTCTGCTTCCCAACACTGACTGAGCGCCGCAAAGTGAAAGTGAAAGCACAGCACAGCGGTGACGTCACCACTGTGCCCTGCTACTGCCGGCGCTCAGTCAGTCAGTGCAGGAAGCGGACGCCGGGGGACGCGAATGTAAGTATGTGCTGGTTGTTTTTTTACATTTTACGCTGGTAACCAGGGTAAACATCGGGTTACTAAGCGCGGCCCTGCGCTTAGCAACCCGATGTTTACCCTGGTTACCCGGGGACCTCGGCATCGTTGGTCGCTGGAGAGCGGTCTGTGTGACAGCTCTCCAGCGATCAAACAGCGACGCTGCAGCGATCGGCATCGTTGTCGCTATCACTGCAGCGTCGTTTCGTGTGAAGGTACCTTTACAGAATATTGCCTAGTAAGGATTCAAAGGATTATATAAAATATATAAACAATCCAACTATTTTTGGCTGACAATCCAAAGATCAAGATAATAGGAAACAGCCATTAAAGGTATAAACAGGCTGGAGGCAGTGTTTGTATAGAAATCTACACACAAGGCTTGAGTAAGAGACCTGGTAGGATTTAAATAGCAAACCATGAGGACATCAATAGCAGTCCAAGAAAATAATATTTGGGTCCAGTAATGCAGGGTTATTGACCAGCAAAGTCAATAAAAGACTAGGCAATTATGCATTAATTGTAGTTCCCAGTTATTTTGTATGTAACTCTTTGCCTAGCGATGTACCTTCATTTACCTGCTTTTTCCTACTACTACCTGTTTCAGATCTGGATTGACTCACACTAGCTAGTTGCAACCATTTTCTTCTATGGAAAGGTTGCTACTATCTAAATTTATCAGCCACATTTTAAAGAAATTCTGATACCTTATAACATCTAGATATTAAGATAGAATTTATTCAGCTTGGATAACTGTGGCCTTTAGAAAGTACCTTTGTCTGTTTTGATGATTAATCATCATTACAAGGTAACAGCAATTTGTGAGCTACCTGTGATGTGAACATCAGTACATGGATTTGTAACATTTGGATAAACTGGCAGAATTTAAATCAGTTTGTAGCTTACGATATTAGGGTTCATATGAATCAGTTTTGTCCCATTGCATACCAGCCCCTTCCTCCTTGGCATAATTGCCTGTTTTATATACTTATTTATTCTGACACGGTGCAGTGAAATGCTTTCTTTTCTTCTTGTTCCAAACTTTACGTGATCTAATATGTCATTTCTATTTTGATCTATTTGTGGATAAATATAGATCTTAATTGATTGCAGCTTACCTATATATTTCACTAGTAATAGTATATAATTATCAAACTTACCATTTATTTTAATAAACTTGCTAACCTGCAATTTATTTACAGTAACTATAGGATGAGGCAAGTCAAAAAATCCACACCCCAAAAAAAAAAGTGGACAACATACTATCTTCAAGCAGTACATTTATAATGTATCTTAAATTTAAGAATAGATTAGGATACTCTAGCATGATATAAAATTATCTGTATTTATAAATCCATAAATAATGTTAAATTATGAGTTACCAGTAGTGTTGAGCATTCCGATACCGCAAGTATCGGGTATCGGCCGATACTTGCGGGTATCGGAATTCCGATACCGAGATCCGATACTTTTGTGATATCGGGAGTCGGTATCGGGATTAATATCAATGTGTAAAAGAAAGAATTAAAATAAAAAATAGGGATATACTCACCTCTCCGACGCAGCCTGCACCTTACCGAGGGAACCGGCAGCCTTCTTTGCTTAAAATGCGCGCGTTTACTGCCTTCCGTGACGTCACGGCTTCTGATTGGTCGCGTGCCGCCCATGTGACCGCGACGCGACCAATCACAACAAGACGTGACGTAATTTTCAGGTCCTGAATGCCTAATTCTAGGCATTCAGGACCTGAAAATTACGTCACGGCTTCTGATTGGTCGCTTGCCGCCCATGTGACTGCGACGCGACCAATCACAACAAGCCGTGACGTAATTTTCAGGTCCTGAATGCCTAGAATGACGTCACGGAAGGCAGTAAACGCGTGCATTTTAAGCAAAGAAGGCGGCCGGTTCCCTCGATAAGGTGCAGGCTGCGTCGGAGAGGTGAGTATATCAATATTTTTTATTTTAATTCTTTATTTTACACATTATTATGGATCCCAGGGCCTGAAGGAGAGTTTCCTCTCCTTCAGACCCTGGGAACCATCAGGGATACCGTCCGATACTTGAGTCCCATTGACTTGTATTGGTATCGGGTATCGGTATCGGATTAGATCCGATACTTTGCCGGTATCGGCCGATACTTTCCGATACCGATACTTTCAAGTATCGGACGGTATCGCTCAACACTAGTTACCAGTGGTAACCTCAAACTCATGGATGGAAAGAGAAAGAGATGCAATATACAGTAAGAGGTATGTGAGCACTTGGCCGCCACAATTATATAGCATGGTTAGACATCTCGTTCTGTGTACTCAGGGCAGCGTGGTGGCTCAGTGGTTAGCACTGCACTGGAGTCCCATGTTTAAATCTCACAAAGAACAACATCTGAAAGTAGTTTGTATCTTCCCCTGGTGTTTGCGTGGGTTTCCTCCCACACTACCCTAATAGGGACAGCGAAGATGATGTTTGTCAAGCGCTGTGGAATATGATGGCACAATATACTCTGAGTAAAATAAGTAAATAACCTAAGGTTCTGAAAAACCTTTTGTTGCAATTACATCTAGCACTTATTTGGGAAGACAAGATTTTGATGTGTGCGAATTGACACCAATTCAGCCCAAAGAGCTTTTGTGAGGCACTCATTTTGGAGAAGAAGATGTGATAGAAATATATATATCATGTAGATCTCACTTGCATGTATACTCCTCTATAATCATATATACTCATATACTCACAGCTAATATATACATTATAATCAATGGCTTAAAATGGCTGACAATGAACTGATATAAGCCAGACGGATTGTATGGGGGTTTTCCATCTCAAAAGCGGAAGTTGGGTCAGATGTCTGAAATAATGCCTAGAATATAGCTGAATCTTGCTGAAACGGCAGACCAACAGTGTCAGATGTCTCAACTCTGTCCTACATGCAGAGAGCTCAATTCTAGTTGCTTAATCAGCTTAATCAGCAGTCATATGAGCATTAATCACAATATTCCATATATGTTTAGATAACCAATGACAGAGGAGCTAGACAATATGGTAATTAACTAACCACCCCTGACAACCCCTAACCACTCCTTTCTATGTGAAAATATAAAACTATGTATGTACAATAAAGTACCAGTATTGATGGAATGTTGTTCTGTCACAGTTGTGTACAGTCCATTCTTGATGAGCGCTCAAAATACTCAGTCTAATTGGGAGCGGCCGCAGCACACACAGAGGGATAAATTTATCCAACCCAAATATTTCCATAACATAATGGCGCCCAACAGCGAGGCATGGATGAAACGCCCACGGGGACCCACTACTGACCGGAGAGACGGAGGTGTAGCCATGGCCTTGGTTCAAGGGATGGAGACTGCGCCGCTCCATAAGTAAGGTAAGAAAATGTTATCATCTTACCTGAAAGTCCCCTGTGCCCAGTCCGGGTCTATACCTCTTGCCGGTCAGGTGTGGTCACCAATTCCCAGGTAGTGTAAAAAGTCCGTAGCCACGAATCCAAACCCTGGGAGGTGTCTGCTGTGTGCCGTGTATGTGTTCTGTGTTTGTGAAAAATCCGGGAGAGGAAGGAAAAGTGACTTGTTTTTGGTGGCTGGGTAACAGACCGCAGGAGGTCAAATCGCTCGATAAGTTATTGCAGGATTCCCGTGCATAGGAAGGACAGGTACTCCTGGGGCAGTCCCATGTTCCAGGCACGGGTAGTGATAACTTAGAGGGCTACTGCAGATTCCCGTAGTGCCGGCGATCCAGTTAGGACGTCCGGACCGGGGTGGTAGATTTCCCGCTTGTTGTGCTTCTCACTCACTCAGGCGGCCCGGGCGCAGGTGCGTCCAGTGCGATTGGCAGTAGTCTGTTCCCAGCGCAACCTGCATGTGTCACAGAATTTAAAAGGGCATCTCTCGGATTGTCTATCTGTTTCTGTCTGTCAAGTGTTGCTTCTTTAAGAAGCATGAAATAGTAAAAGAAAGTTTTGTTTTTTTTTTCCTTCTCTCATGAACTTCCTCTTTTTTCAGCTGAAGCAGAGATGCATTGTAAATCACACTGTCACATCTGGTTTTTTTTCCTGACTGTTTTCAGCTGCAATGCTGGCTATGTGTAGCTATTTGTGAAGAAGTGATTGTATCTATCATTTTTGGTGCGACATACGTGTTTTCAGATACGTGATTTTAGTGATATTGGATACAGCAGCATATAAAAGAGGAAGTGTGTCTCTGACTGTATTTGAGCGCAGAGATTCTAAAAGAAAAAAGGAGAAGAGAAAAGCTGTTTTAATTTTTAATTTTTTTTACTCTCTTAAAGGGTCTTTTTCTTTTTGCGGCATTTTAAAGTTTTTTAATTAAGTTTTCCTCAATCTTCAATCCCTTTACCTTTTTTACTTTTTTTTGGGGGGGAAAGTTTTTTTTCGCCTTCCTTTTGTATCAAAATTTTGAGTTTTTGGTTGTGAACTAAGTTTTTGATGGTTTTTCTTATCGTTTTGGGTTTTTCTTAGAGTTTTATATACTCATTTTTAGAAGTTTTTTTTTAGTACCTTTTTTTTTTCATTTTTGTGTGTTTTTCATTTTTTGCTTTTGCCATGGGGAATAAAGTGGCCAAGCAACAGGAGAGTCTTTTATTTCCTGATGAGCATACAGCCCCTAGATAGTGGCAGAACACGAAGGTGTTAAGTATGTGAAAATTTTGGAAGGTATAAAGTACGTGAAATTCATTAGAATGGCAGATTTCAAGCTGCGGATTGGCATGACGTAGAAAGGAAAATAAGGGAAGTTAGCTGATGTTAGATTGCTGAATACTAATACATGGTATGAAGTGGCAGCAGAGCTTACATCGTTTAGGTGGTACAGAAAGTTATGTGAGCAAACCAGGAAGTGATTTTTGTGGGTATGAGACGGGAGAATCTGCGCAGTCTGCTTTTAGCAGAATCCATGGTATAGGTAGTTTTTTTTTTTTTTTTTGCACAGTATGTGGCGCGCCCCGTCTCTCCCTACAGGGAGAAGGCATAATTGCTCCTCTCTATTATTCTTGTTGTTCTCCTCTATCCTCCTTTTTTTCCCTCTGTCACTCTTTTTCTCCTCATTCTTCTCTCTCGCTCTCTTTTCCTCTCCTCTTCCTCCACACTTTTCTCTCTCTCCCCCTCTCTATCTCTCTCCTTCACACCTTCCATCTTCTCCTCCCTCTCCTCACCCACGCTCTCTCCTCCTTCTCCACTCCCCCACCACACCTATCTCCTCCCTCTTCTCCTCACCCATCTCCACTCCTCCTTCTCCACACCCATCTCCACTCCTCTCTTCTCCTCCCTCTCTTCCTTCTCCACACCCACCTCCACTCCTCTCTTCTCCCCGTTTCTCTTTACCACACCTTTCTATCTCTCTCTCTTCCTTTGTCTCACTCATCAACCCCTCCCTCTTCTTCTTCCTCTTTTTTCCTCTTTGTTGCCGGCTGGGCCAACGCCCAATTCAAACAATATGGTGCTTACAGCACAAGGTTTCCCTTCTATGCCCCTGGCACAGTCCAGCCATTGCCAGTTGTGATATCAGGGAAAGAAAGTGAAAATCCCCCTACACACAATGCAGTGGGCAGCCCCCAGACATATCAGGCAGCAGACAGCTCAGCCCTGGGTGCAGAGGGGGAAGGAATAATATCAGAACGAGCTCACTGACAGATCCTCCATTACCTCATTTCACAGTCAACAATATTTTAACCCTTAAGGTTTTACATGAACTTTGATATCACCATGTATTGATAATGTACAACTTCAGCACCGGTCAGAGCTGCCTACATTCACACCAACATAGAACTATAAGCCTAATCCATCACAGCTTCATCAAGGGGGGAGACATCCTCATATAAAAAGCAACTTCTAAGTCCAAAATCAGTCAGTGTATGACCCCAGTACAAGCTATCACAACTATTCCTCTGATGAAGATGAAGAGGGAACATCATACATGCTGTCCAGTACTAGAAAGGAAACCCACAGGCACCAAGAATACAGGGGCAGATAGAGGCACCACCATTACACTATGTGCACTGCACTTCAAGTCAGGTGACAATCTTCCAGACCCAGGGATGCATCCTATGCCATTTTACCGAAGAAAGTAGCAGAAGCAGCAAACATATGCAGCCACCTGGAATGATCTCTGGGCCATGAATGGAAATAGAAGCAGGTGATGCACTCTGGCCAATCATGAAGGAACAATTCAAACTTCCAGCAGAATTAGATGTACATGCTTGGGAGTCAGGGCCACAGCTAATATAACAGCTCAGAGAGTGGGCCAAAGGCAGATTGGCAGGACAAGCCAAAACCAAGAGCCAAGATAAGACAGAGTCTGTAAAGAAGTTTCATGGCAGAGTAATGCAAGTATTCCAAGACTTGGGCTTCACCATTCAAGACCAGATACACAGGCAAATGTTGGCACAGGTCTTTGTGCATGGACTGAGACCAATCAAAAAACCACTGATAGTGGCTAGGCCTAGGAACAGGTCAATAGCAGTGGACTGACCCAGAAAAAATGTTTTATGTGCGCCTAGGAGACTGTTTATTGCCGATTGTCACCAAAACTGCCGCCATTATAGCACCACAAAGAGCGCAAAGAAGGAAAAAGGTGTCGTGCTGCTGAGAACGCCAGAAGGGAAGCCAGAGGTGAAGATGCTGCAAAGTGCCGATCAACACACCGGAAGAACCGCTGCAGACTCCAGAGAGGAGACACCGACCTCAATAAGGTTAGCAAAGGGGAGAAGCTATGTTGGAGCAGGGGGAAGAAGTGATGGCAGATGCAGCCACAGCCCCTGTAATGCCCCAAGACCTTGGGTTGGATGCAGCCGCCGGTCTCATGGCACCCCCGGGCCTCGCCACGAATGCACCTGCAGGCCCCGTCTTACCAGCGCAGCTTCAATCAGCAGGCCGGACCCTGCTGCCGCTACAGTACCCATCATGCCGTTGTCCACAGTAGCCAAAGGGATTAAGTCCCAACCAGGGGTGCAGAAGACAGCCCCTCTCATGGTGAACACTGACCTGGAAGCGCAACCACCCTACAAAGACAGAAGAAGTGTCAAGTGTTACATCTGTGGCAAGTTTGGCCATTTCCAGAACCAGTGCAAAGCACCCGCGCCCCCGAAGAGACTGGACCCATGCAACCCAAGAGTTGGTCCAGAGAAACAGGTCAAGGAAGAAGTGCAGAAAGCAGTGAAGTACCCCATCCAAAGGACAGGGGCAAGCAAGCCAGGTCCACAAGACACTACGCTCCTGACATGTAAAACCTCATCTGCAGGACCAATGCCTCAAATTACCCCGAAAGTGGGTGGCGTTGTCAGATCTTTTCTTCTGCACACTGGTGCAGCCAGAAGTGTGATGAGACCTGTGGAACTCGCTGATCCCACCTGCCTATCAGAATCCTCTGTGTCTCGCATGGGCATTGATGGTCAAGTCAGACATTCTCAGCTTACAAAGTCACTGAGCGTGTGCACTCAGCCAGGACACTCTATCCTGCCCCAGTTTGTGGTGTCAAAGACCTTCCACTCAACCTGCTGGCAGCGAACCAACTGCAGAAGCTGAAGGCAACCACAGTGTTTCAGGAAGATGGGACAGTGACACTTTCTTCATACCTGACCCAAGAATAGTCATGCTGGCGGCCCTATAAGAACCTTAAACAACTGATGAGGCCTACCCAAGGAGGTACTGGATGTAGTACCAGAAAGTCTATGGTCTAAGGGACCCCAGGTCATGGGAAAACCTCAAGTTGCCCCAGTACAGGTGTCACTCAAGCCATATACCCCGTTCCCTCGTAAGGCCCAGGCCAGGCCTAGAGTCAAGCTGCCTCTGACCAACTGAAGGTCTACCTGGAAATAGGAATCATTGTTGCTCGCACATCGCCTTGCAATACCCCGCTTTTCCTCGTCAAGAAAAAGACTGTAAAAGGAGAGCCAGCCAAGTTCAGAATGGTTTATGACCTGAGAGCTGTGAATGACGCCACGGTGTTTGAAACTGCAATTATGCCGAATCCGCACACTCTGCTCTCAAATGTGCCTGCCACAGCAAAAGTGTTCACAGTGAACAACCTGGCTAATGTTTTCTCCAGTGTTCCCCTTCATCCGGAAGACTAGTTCCTGTTTGCCTTAATGCACCAGGGGGGACACCACACATGGACAGTGATGCCACAGTGGGCCCAGAACAGCCCTTCACAGTTTACCAAAGCAATGTCCACAGTCCTCACCAACTGGGTCACAGACCATGCAGAAGTAACCCACCTACAATACATGGACGATCTACTCCTTTGTGCAATTGACTTTGACACATGTAAAGCCCATTCCTTGTATCTCATACTCTACCTGGTGGAGCAGCACTGCAAGATCTCAAAGAACAAGGTCCAGTGGTGTCTGAAGCAAGTTACGTTCCAGAGACACTGTATTGCTCACCAGGCGAAACGCCTGACAGATGACCAGAAGACCACAGTGGAGAAGATGGTTCCTCCAACAACTCCGAAGGTGCTACAGGCCTTCCTTGGTCTAGTTTCGTATTGCAGAGCCTGGATCCCTGATGCCTCAGACCTAATGCAGCCTCTGTGTGAATATGTCAGCATGACCCCGTTCCTCCAGACAGATGTGGCCTTCAGTTCGTTCAAGAAGTTAAAAGGCTCTGTAGTCTCTGCCAGCACTAGGCCTATCCGACTACGAGAAGCCATTCCGTCTCTACTTGATGAGAAAAGAAGGCCTTGCTACTGGAGTCCTGACGCAGCTTCAGGGGGAAAAGCAGAGACTTTCGGACTACTTTTCAGCTTGCCTGGATCCAGTTGCAAGGGGAGCCTCTTCCTCCCGCATGAGAGCAGCAGTTGCAGCACACGCCCTCCTGGACAGGACTACTGACATCAGTGGAAAAATCATTGGAAATCCTGGCTCTGCATGACATCTCGGCAATCCTCAACCAAACCCAGCTAAAACATCTCTCCACCGCCAGGCATCTTCGCCTCCAGTGCTCTCTACTCCTGCCCGACAATGTCACCAACTGCAGATGCACAGTCCTCAATCCGCCCACTCTACTCCCACTCCCAAGGGGGGATACAGATACGGATCCTCAGATAAAAAGTCTGATCAAAATCTGCGTGATACCTTCTGCAGGGATCTGAATTTGCTCCGGACGGATGACCATGATTGCTTCAGCATCATGCAACAGGAAACAGCAGGACTACCCAAGGTGGCAGAAGAGCCACTGACCAACCCAGGGTTGATCCTCTCTGTGGATGGCTCCAGATTTGCAGATGATGAAGGCAGTGCAGTGACCAGCAATCAAGAGATCCTGTGGTCCAGAAGTCTGCCGCCCAGTCTGTCAGCCCAGGAAGCAGAACTGATAGCGCTGATGAAGACCTACCAGATGGCAGAAGACAAGACTGAGAAAATGTATACCGATTCGAGGTACTCGCATGGCATAGCACACGACTTCGGACCCATCTGGGCTGCAAGGGACTTCATCACAGCAAGTGGAACAACCGTGAAGCATCATGGAGCCATTAAGGACCTGCTGAATGCACTTCAACTTCCAAAAGTGGTGACAGTACTAAAAGTCAAAGCGCGTGGAAAACTAAGCACAGTAGAGGCACAAGGCAACAACATGGCGGATATGGCAGCCAAAGAAGCAGTCAAGGGAAGACAATATGGAAAAGTGGAAGAGGTCGTAGAGCCGGACGGCTACTACAGGACGGCTGAAGACAGGAAACCTGACAAGATGACATCTTGGGATCTGCTCAAAAAAGCTGCAAGAGCAAGCCCCAAAGGACAAGAAGGAATGCTGGATGCAGAAGTGAGCAACACATGAAGAAGGAAGGGTATACTCAATGGACTACAAACCTTGTTTACCCCGAAGCATGTACCGTATGGTGGTCCAGTGGGCACATGGGCCAAACACACAGATTAAAGACACAGATGAATGATCCGATTGGTGCTTACTGGTTCGCCCCAGAAATCTCCACCCTAACAGCCAAGTTCATAAACAGCTGTCTGACCTGTGGCCAATGCAACCCTGGAAGAATGGAGAAAGTTCCCATACATCATCTTGCCAGACCACCGTACCCCTCCCAGAGGATCCAGATAGACCGCATCCAAATTCCGCCAAGTGGAGGTTTCAAATATGCCCTTGTGGCCATGGACATGTTCTCAGGATGGCAGCCAGAAGCTTTCCCAATGAAGAACCAGTCAGCAAAGACTACTGCAAAGAAGCTACTCTCAGAGACGAGATATGCAACTATGGGGTCCCAGAAGTGATAGAGAGTGACCAGGGACCCGCATTCATAGCAAACCTCACACGAGAGATCTAGTCAGCAGTAGGGTCAGACTTAGGCCTACACACTCCCAATTACACTACTCAGTGTTAGGCACACTCCCAGAGGCCCAGAAAAGCTGTTACCATATGAAATTTTGTTTGGGTCTAGTCCTAGGTTAGGGGTATCCTTTCCCTCAGCAGCTGATTATGCAAAATGATACTTTGTCTGCTTATGTAAATTGAACTCACCAAGAAACTTGCTAACATCCATTCTCGAGTTTTTTTCTTCATTCCCAGAACCAGATTCAGTGTCCGGTACGCACTCCTCAAAGCCAGGAGACTGGGTGTTGGTGAAAAAGTTTGTAAGGAGAACACCGCTCAATCCCAGATTTGATGGTCCTGTTCAAGTGCTGCTGATGACACCAACCTCTGTGAAACTGGAGGGAAGACCCACTTGGATCCACTCATCGCATTGCAAGAAAGCTCCCCTACCAGAAGATGACATCCAAGCCAGAATGATGTTGCGGCCTGACCGAAATAGATGACCCACCTGATAAAGACTACACATCGCTCACTACACATGCTATTGACTAAGAGACTGATTGCAACGAACCCCCGTTAGGGATAGATCTCCTGACCGCCCATTTGCGAAAAGTCTGTACGGAGTGGGGCACAGGCGTTAGGCTTGTGTCAGTTCGCCGACAGCACAAAAGAGTTGCAGCACTTTGGGACAGGAGGCTAGGATTAGGGCAAGTGATATCTAAGGGGGGCTTGTGATAGAAATATATATATCATGTAGATCTCACTTGCATGTATACTCCTCTATAAGCATATATACTCATATACTCACAGCTAATATATACATTATAATCAATGGCTTAAAATGGCTGACAATGAACTGATATAAGCCAGACGGATTGTATGGGGGTTTTCCATCTCAAAAGCGGAAGTTGGGTCAGATGTCTGAAATAATGCCTAGAATATAGCTGAATCTTGCTGAAACGGCAGACCAACAGTGTCAGATGTCTCAACTCTGTCCTACATACAGAGAGCTCAATTCTAGTTGCTTAATCAGCTTAATCAGCAGTCATATGAGCATTAATCACAATATTCCATATATGTTTAGATAACCAATGACAGAGGAGCTAGACAATATGGTAATTAACTAACCACCCCTGACAACCCCTAACCACTCCTTTCTATGTGAAAATATAAAACTATGTATGTACAATAAAGTACCAATATTGATGGAATGTTGTTCTGTCACAGTTGTGTACAGTCCATTCTTGATGAGCGCTCAAAATACTCAGTCTAATTGGGAGCGGCCGCAGCACACACAGAGGGATAAATTTATCCAACCCAAATATTTCCATAACAAAGATCTAGCTGAAAATTGACTTTCAAATTAATCCAAAAGCTGTTTAATCCAGTTGGGGGGTCAGGACTTTTTGAAGGCCAGTCATGTTACTTCACATCAAACTAATTAAACCAGAAATGTATGAATCTCACTACAGAGGCATGTAGAAGTTTGGGGACCCCTGTAAAAATTACTCTTATTGTGAACAGTTCAGCTATCTCAAGATGAAATGAGCTCTAAAAGGGCAAAAAGTTAAACATGATAGATTTATTTTGTTTTTTAGGCAAAAAATATTCATTTTTATACATTTTATAAATTACAAAAAGGAAAAAGGGCCAATGGAAAAGTTTGGGCACCCTGTATGGATAGTATATAGCAGCACCACATTTTGCAAGTATCACAGCTTGTAAACGCTTTTTGTAGCCCGTCAAGAGGCTTTCAATACTTGGCTGAGGAATTTTTATCCATTATTCCATGGAAAATTTTTCTAGCACTGTGAAATTTGTGAGCTGATGGCTGAAACACAACTGTTATTATCCGGTGACCTTGGAGCCGCATGAGACTTTCTCAGGAGTAGGTGGAACCTGTACTGACCGCAAACCCTAAACTGTCACCGCAACTAGAAGTAGCCGTGGGGTGTACCTAACACATCCTAGACACCTCGACACAGCCGGAGGACTAAATACCCCTATAGATGGAAATGGGAATTCTATCTTGCCTCAGAGCAGAACCCCAAAGGATAGGCAGCCCCCACAAATATTGACTGTGAGTATTAGAGGAAAGACACACGCAGGCAGAAATCAGGATTTAGCAAAAGAGGCCACGCTAGCTAAATAGGAAAGGATAGGACAGAATACTAAGCGGTCAGTATTAAAACCCTAAAAATATCCACAGCAGATAATACAAAAATTCCACCATCTAACTAAAGACATGGAATGTATATCTGCATCTCCTGAGAATCCAACTTGACTGAAATATCCAAACACAGTCTAAGCTGAACAAGAAAAAACATTGAATAGTACTGAATTGTAAAGTACACAGCATGTGTGCTGTAGAAACAAAACCAGACACTTATCTTTGCTGATTTGGCAGCAGGGCAGGAGGAACCAGACAGAGATGCAAATCCTCCAAGAACAATGGACAACTGGCAAGGGCTAATGAATCCTGCACACCTAAATATCCCAGTCAGAGCCGCAATCAGCAGGGACACCTGCCCAGGATTGCAACCCAGGGACAACTGGATTACTTCCAACAACCACCGGAGGGAACCCAAGAGCAGAATTCACAACAGTACCCCCCCTTTGAAGAGGGGTCACCGAACCCTCACCAGAGCCCCCAGGCCGATCAGGCACGGACCAAATCAGCAGCATGGACATCAGAGGCAAAAACCCAAGAATTTATCCTCCTGGCCATAACCCTTCCATTTAACAAGGTACTGAAGCCTCCGCCTCGAAAAGCGAGAATCCAAAATCTTCTCAACCACATACTCCAACTCCCCATCAACCAACACAGGGGCCGGAGGATCAACAGAGGGAACAACGGGCACCACATATTTCCGCAATAAAGATCTATGGAAGACATTATGGATAGCAAAAGAAGCCGGAAGGGCCAATCGAAAAGACACCGGATTAATAATCTCAGAAATCCTATAAGGACCAATAAAGCGAGGCTTAAACTTAGGGGAAGAAACCTTCATAGGAACATGACGGGAAGACAACCAGACCAGATCCCCAACCCAAAGCCGGGAACCAACACACCGACGACGGTTAGCAAAACGTTGAGACTCCTCCTGAGACAATACCAAATTGTCCACCACATGAGCCCAAATCTGCTGCAACCTGTCAACCACAGAATCCACACCAGGACAGTCAGAAGGCTAAACCTGCCCCGAAGAAAAACGAGGATGAAAACCAAAATTACAAAAGAAGGGCGAAACCAAGGTAGCCGAACTAGCCCGATTATTAAGGGCAAACTCGGCCAATGGCAAGAAAGCCACCCAATCATCCTGATCAGCAGACACAAAGCATCTCAGATAAGTTTCTAAAGTCTGATTAGTTCGCTCAGTCTGGCCATTTGTCTGAGGATGAAATGCGGAAGAAAAAGACAAATCAATGCCCAGCTTAGCACAAAAGGCCCGCCAAAACCGAGAAACAAACTGGGTCCCTCTGTCGGACACAATATTCTCCGGAATACCATGCAAATGAACCACATGCTGAAAAAAAAACGGAACCAAATCAGAAGAGGAAGGCAATTTAGGCAAAGGCACCAAATGGACCATCTTAGAGAACCGGTCACATACAACCCAGATGACAGACATCTTCTGGGAAACCGGAAGATCAGAAATAAAATCCATAGAAATATGCGTCCAAGGCCTCTCAGGGACCGGCAAAGGCAAAAGCAACCCACTAGCACGGGAACAACAAGGCTTGGCCCTCGCACAAGTCCCACAGGACTGCACAAAAGAACGCACATCACGCGACAAAGAAGGCCACCAAAAGGACCTACCAACCAAATCTCTGGTACCAAAAATACCAGGATGGCCAGCCAACACAGAACAATGAACCTCAGAAATCACTCTACTAGTCCATCTATCAGGAACAAACAGTTTCCCCACTGGACAGCGGTCAGGTTTGTCAGCCTGAAATTCCTGAAGAACCCGTCGTAAGTCAGGGGAAATGGCAGAAAGGACCACCCCTTCTTTCAGGATGCCGACCGGTTCAAGGACCTCAGGAGAATCAGGCAAAAAACTCCCAGAGAGGGCATCAGCCTTAATATTCTTAGAACCCGGAAGATACGAGACCACGAAATCAAAATGGGAAAAAAACAAGGACCATCGAGCCTGTCTAGGATTCAGCTGCCTGGCAGACTCGAGGTAAATCAGATTTTTATGATCGGTCAAGACCACAATACGGTGCTTAGCTCCCTCGAGCCAATGTCGCCACTCCTCAAACGCCCACTTCATAGCCAACAACTCCCAATTGCCGACATCATAATTGCGTTCAGCGGGTGAAAACTTACGGGAAAAGAAGGCACACGGTTTCATCAAGGAACCAACAGGATCCCTCTGAGACAAAACGGCCTCTGCCCCAATCTCAGAATCGTCAAACTCAACCTGAAACGGAAAAGAAACGTCTGGTTGACGCAACACCGGGGCAGAAGTAAATCGGCGTTTAAGCTCCTGAAAGGCAGAGACAGCTGCAGAGGACCAATTCGTCACATCAGCGCCTTTCTTCGTCAAATCGGTCAAGGGTTTAACCACACTGGAGAAGTTAGCAATGAAACGGCGATAAAAATTAGCAAAGCCCAAAAATTTCTGATGGCTCTTCACAGATGTGGGTTGAATCCAATCATGAATGGCCTGAACCTTAACCGGATCCATCTCTATAGATGAGGGAGAAAAAATAAAGCCCAAAAAAGAAACCTTCTGCACTCCACAGAGACATTTAGACCCCTTCAAAAACAAAGCATTATCACGAAGGATCTGAAATACCATCCTGACCTGTTTCACATGAGACTCCCAATCATCGGAAAAAATTAAAATGTCATCCAAATATACAATCATGAATTTATCAAGATAAGTCCGGAAGTGATCGTGCATGAAGGACTAAAAAACAGATGGAGCATTAGAGAGCCCGAATGGCATCACAAGGTATTCAAAATGGCCTTCGGGCGTATTAAATGCAGCTTTCCATTCATCACCCTGCTTAATACGAACAAGATTATATGCCCCCCGAAGGTCAATCTTAGTAAACCAACTAGCCCCCTTAATCCTAGCAAACAAATCAGAAAGCAGAGGTAAAGGGTATTGAAACTTGACCGTGATCTTATTAAAGAGGCGATAATCAATACAGGGTCTCAAGGAGCCATCCTTCTTAGCAACAAAAAAAACCCTGCTCCCAACGGTGAAGAAGATGGCCGAATATGTCCTTTCTCCAAAGACTCCTTAACATAACTCCGCATGGTGGTATGTTCAGGCACAGACAGGTTAAAAAGTCGGCCCTTAGGAAACTTACAGCCTGGAATCAAGTCAATCGCACAATCACAGTCCCTATGCGGTGGAAGGGAACTGGACTTGGGCTCATCGAATACATCCTGAAAATCAGACAAAAACTCTGGAATTTCAGAAGTAGAAGAAGAGGAGATTGACATCAAAGGAACATCATTATGAACCCCCTGACATCCCCAACTAGTCACAGACATAGACTTCCAATCCAACACAGGATTATGTGCCTGCAACCACGGAAAACCCAGCACAATAGCATCATGTAAATTATGCAACACCAGAAATCGACAATCTTCCTGATGGGCTGGCGCCATGCACATGGTCACCTGTGTCCAGAACTGGGGCTTATTTTTAGCCAAAGGTGTAGCATCAATGCCCCTTAAAGGAATAGGGTTCTGCAAAGACTGCAAGGGAAAACCACAACGCCTGGCAAGCTCAAAGTCCATTAAGTTCAAGGCGGCGCCTGAATCCACAAACGCCATGACAGAAAATGATGATAATGAGCAGATCAAGGACACAGATAATAAAAATTTAGGTTGTACAGTACTGATGGTAATTGAACTAGCGATCCTCTTTGTACACCTAGGACAGACTGAAATGACACGAGAAGCATCGCCACAATAAAAACACAACCTATTCTGACGTCTGAATCCCTGTTGTTCCGTTCTAGATAGAATCCTATCACACTGCATTGACTCAGGCATCTGCTCTGAGGACAACGCCACAGCGCACACAGTTCTGCGCTCCCTCAAACGCCGATCAATCTGAATGGCCAGAGACATAGAATTACTCAGACCGAAAGGCGTGGGAAACCCCACCATAACATCTTTAACGGATTCAGAAAGACCCTTTGTGAAAATTGCCGCCAAAGCATCATCATTCCATTTAGTCAACACAGACCATTTTCTAAATTTCTGACAATACAATTTTGCCGCTTCTTGACCCTGAGACAGAACCAACAAGGTCTTCTCCGCTTGATCCACAGAATTTGGTTCATCATATAATAATCCTAAAGCCTGAAAAAAGGCGTCTACATTAAGCAAGGCCGGATTCCCAGATTCCAGGGAAAATGCCAATCCTGAGGATCACCACGCAGCAGGGAGATTACAATTTTAACCTGCTGAATAGAATCACCAGAGGATCGAGGTCTCAGAGCAAAAAACAGTTTACAGTTGTTTTTAAAACTCAAAAATTTGGACCTGTCCCCAAAAAACAAATCAAGAGTAGGAATCTTAGGCTCTAAAACTGGAGTCTGAACAATATAATCAGAAATACCCTGCAACCTAGCAGCAAGCTGGTCTACACGAGAAGCTAATCCCTGAACATCCATGCTAGCACAAGACTCCTCAGACACCCAGAGAAAAAGAGGGAAGAAAAGACAAAGCAGGCTACAGAAAAAAAATGGCTCTTTCTTCCCTTCTTCTGAGATGCATTTAACTCATTGTTGGCCAGTTGTACTGTTATGATCCAGTGACCTTGGAGCCGCATGAGACTTTCTCAGGAGTAGGTGGAACCTGTACTGACCACAAACCCTAAACTGTCACCGCAACTAGAAGTAGCCGTGGGGTGTGCCTAACACATCCTAGACACCTCGACACAGCCGGAGGACTAAATACCCCTATAGATGGAAATGGGAATTCTATCTTGCCTTAGAGCAGAACCCCAAAGGATAGGCAGCCCCCACACAAATATTGACTGTGAGTATTAGAGGAAAGACACACGCAGGCAGAAATCAGGATTTAGCAAAAGAGGCCACGCTAGCTAAATAGGAAAGGATAGGACAGAATACTAAGCTGTTATGGTTCTCAATGGCAAGAGAACATAGCCCAGCATACATAGGAACTAGCTCTTGGAAGGATGGAAACTTAAACTGACCATGAACTAAACCTGCCGCACAACTAACAGTAGCCGGGTAGCGTAGCCTGCGTTTTATCCCTAGACGCCCAGCGCCGGCCGGAGGACTAACTAATCCTGGCAGAGGAAAATATAGTCCTGGCTCACCTCTAGAGAAATTTCCCCGAAAGGCAGACAGAGGCCCCCACATATATTGGCGGTGATTTAAGATGAAAATGACAAACGTAGTATGAAAATAAGTTTAGCAAAATCGAGGTCCGCTTACTAGATAGCAGGAAGACAGAAAGAGTACTTTCATGGTCAGCTAAAAACCCTATCAATACACCATCCTGAAATTACTTTAAGACTCTAGTATTAACTCATAACATCAGAGTGGCAATTTCAGATCACAAGAGCTTTCCAGACACAGAAACGAAACTGCAGCTGTGAACTGGAACAAAATGCAAAAAAACAAACAAGGACAAAAGTCCGACTTAGCTGGAAGTTGTCTGGTAGCAGGAACATGCACAGAAAGGCTTCTGATTACAATGTTGACCGGCAAGAAACTGACAGAGGAGCAAGGTTAAATAGCGACTCCCACATCCTGATGGGAACAGGTGAACAGAGGGGATGATGCACACAAGTTCAATTCCACCAGTGGCCACCGGGGGAGCCCAAAATCCAATTTCACAACAGTACCCCCCCCTCAAGGAGGGGGCACCGAACCCTCACCAGAACCACCAGGGCGATCAGGATGAGCCCTATGAAAGGCACGGACCAGATCGGAGGCATGAACATCAGAGGCAGTCACCCAAGAATTATCCTCCTGACCGTATCCCTTCCATTTGACCAGATACTGGAGTTTCCGTCTGGAAACACGGGAGTCCAAGATTTTTTCCACAACGTACTCCAACTCGCCCTCAACCAACACCGGAGCAGGAGGCTCAACGGAAGGCACAACCGGTACCTCATACCTGCGCAACAATGACCGATGAAAAACATTATGAATAGAAAAAGATGCAGGGAGGTCCAAACGGAAGGACACAGGGTTAAGAATCTCCAATATCTTGTACGGGCCGATGAACCGAGGCTTAAACTTAGGAGAAGAAACCCTCATAGGGACAAAACGAGAAGACAACCACACCAAGTCCCCGACACAAAGCCGAGGACCAACCCGACGCCGGCGGTTGGCAAAAAGCTGAGTCTTCTCCTGGGACAACTTCAAATTGTCCACCACCTGCCCCCAAATCTGATGCAACCTCTCCACCACAGCATCCACTCCAGGACAATCCGAAGATTCCACCTGACCGGAGGAAAATCGAGGATGAAACCCCGAATTACAGAAAAAAGGAGACACCAAGGTGGCAGAGCTGGCCCGATTATTGAGGGCAAACTCTGCTAAAGGCAAAAAAGCAACCCAATCATCCTGATCTGCAGACACAAAACACCTCAAATATGTCTCCAAAGTCTGATTCGTCCGCTCGGTCTGGCCATTAGTCTGAGGATGGAAAGCAGACGAGAAAGACAAATCTATGCCCATCCTAGCACAGAATGCCCGCCAAAATCTAGATACGAATTGGGTTCCTCTGTCAGAAACGATATTCTCCGGAATACCATGCAAACGAACCACATTTTGAAAAAACAGAGGAACCAACTCGGAAGAAGAAGGCAACTTAGGCAGGGGAACCAAATGGACCATCTTAGAGAAACGGTCACACACCACCCAGATGACAGACATCTTCTGAGAAACAGGAAGATCCGAAATAAAATCCATCGAGATGTGCGTCCAAGGCCTCTTCGGGATAGGCAAGGGCAACAACAATCCACTAGCCCGAGAACAACAAGGCTTGGCCCGAGCACAAACGTCACAAGACTGCACAAAGCCTCGTACATCTCATGACAGGGAAGGCCACCAGAAGGACCTTGCCACCAAATCCCTGGTACCAAAGATTCCAGGATGACCTGCCAACGCAGAAGAATGAACCTCAGAGATGACTCTACTGGTCCAATCATCAGGAACAAACAGTCTACTAGGTGGGCAACGATCAGGTCTATCCGCCTGAAACTCCTGCAAGGCCCGCCGCAGGTCTGGAGAAACGGCAGACAATATCACTCCATCTTTAAGGATACCTGTGGGCTCAGAATTACCAGGGGAGTCAGGCTCAAAACTCCTAGAAAGGGCATCAGCCTTAACATTCTTAGAACCCGGTAGGTATGACACCACAAAATTAAACCGAGAGAAAAACAACGACCAGCGCGCCTGTCTAGGATTCAGGCGTCTGGCGGACTCAAGATAAATTAAATTTTTGTGGTCGGTCAATACCACCACCTGATGTCTAGCCCCCTCAAGCCAATGACGCCACTCCTCAAAAGCCCACTTCATGGCCAAAAGCTCCCGATTCCCAATATCATAATTCCGCTCGGCGGGCGAAAATTTACGAGAAAAAAAAGCACAAGGTTTCATCACGGAGCAGTCGGAACTTCTTTGCGACAAAACCGCCCCAGCTCCGATTTCAGAAGCGTCGACCTCAACCTGAAAAGGAAGAGCAACATCAGGCTGACGCAACACAGGGGCGGAAGAAAAGCGGCGCTTAAGCTCCCGAAAGGCCTCCACAGCAGCAGGGGACCAATCAGCAACATCAGCACCCTTCTTAGTCAAATCAGTCAATGGTTTAACAACATCAGAAAAAACAGCAATAAATCGACGATAAAAGTTAGCAAAGCCCAAAAATTTCTGAAGACTCTTAAGAGAAGAGGGTTGCGTCCAATCACAAATAGCCCGAACCTTGACAGGATCCATCTCGATGGAAGAGGGGGAAAAAATGTATCCCAAGAAGGAAATCTTTTGAACCCCAAAAACGCACTTAGAACCCTTCACACACAAGGAATTAGACCGCAAAACCTGAAAAACCCTCCTGACCTGCTGGACATGAGAGTCCCAGTCATCCGAAAAAATCAGAATATCATCCAGATACACGATCATAAATTTATCCAAATAATCACGGAAAATGTCATGCATAAAGGACTGAAAGACTGAAGGGGCATTTGAAAGGCCAAAAGGCATCACCAAATACTCAAAGTGGCCCTCGGGCGTATTAAATGCGGTTTTCCACTCATCCCCCTGCTTAATTCGCACCAAATTATACGCCCCACGAAGATCAATCTTAGAGAACCACTTTGCCCCCTTTATGCGAGCAAACAAATCAGTCAGCAGTGGCAACGGATATTGATATTTAACCGTGATTTTATTCAAAAGCCGATAATCAATACACGGCCTCAAAGAGCCATCTTTCTTAGACACAAAGAAAAAACCGGCTCCTAAGGGAGATGACGAAGGACGAATATGTCCCTTTTCCAAGGACTCCTTTATATATTCTCGCATAGCAGCATGTTCAGGCACAGACAGATTAAATAAACGACCCTTAGGGTATTTACTACCCGGAATCAAATCTATGGCACAATCGCACTCCCGGTGCGGAGGTAATGAACCAAGCTTAGGTTCTTCAAAAACGTCACGATAATCAGACAAGAATTCAGGAATCTCAGAGGGAATAGATGACGAAATGGAAACCAAAGGTACGTCCCCATGCGTCCCCTTACATCCCCAGCTTAACACAGACATAGCGTTCCAGTCGAGGACTGGGTTATGAGATTGCAGCCATGGCAATCCAAGCACCAAAACATCATGTAGGTTATACAGCACAAGAAAGCGAATAATCTCCTGATGATCCGAATTAATTCGCATAGTTACTTGTGTCCAGTATTGTGGTTTATTACTAGCCAATAGGGTGGAGTCAATCCCCTTCAGAGGTATAGGAGTTTCCAGAGGCTCTAAATCATACCCACAGCGTTTGGCAAAGGACCAATCCATAAGACTCAAAGCGGCGCCAGAGTCGACATAGGCATCCGCGGTAATAGATGATAAAGAACAAATCAGGGTCACAGATAGAATAAACTTAGACTGAAAAGTGCCAATTGAAACTGACTTATCAAGCTTCTTAGTACGCTTAGAGCATGCTGATATAACATGAGTTGAATCACCACAATAAAAGCACAACCCATTTTTTCGTCTAAAATTCTGCCGTTCGCTTCTGGACAGAATTCTATCACATTGCATATTCTCTGGCGTCTTCTCAGTAGACACCGCCAAATGGTGCACAGGTTTGCGCTCCCGCAGACGTCTATCGATCTGGATAGCCATTGTCATGGACTCATTCAGACCCGCAGGCACAGGGAACCCCACCATAACATCCTTAACGGCATCAGAGAGACCCTCTCTGAAATTCGCCGCCAGGGCGCACTCATTCCACTGAGTAAGCACAGACCATTTACGGAATTTTTGGCAGTATATTTCAACTTCATCTTGCCCCTGAGATAGGGACATCAAGGCTTTTTCCGCCTGAAGCTCTAAATGAGGTTCCTCATAAAGCAACCCCAAGGCCAGAAAAAACGCATCCACATTGAGCAACGCAGGATCCCCTGGAGCCAATGCAAAAGCCCAATCTTGAGGGTCGCCCCGGAGCAAGGAAATCACAATCCTGACCTGCTGAGCAGGATCTCCAGCAGAGCGAGATTTCAGGGACAAAAACAACTTGCAATTATTTTTGAAATTTTGAAAGCAAGATCTATTCCCCGAGAAAAATTCAGGCAAAGGAATTCTAGGTTCAGATATAGGAACATGAACAACAAAATCTTGTAAATTTTGAACTTTCGTGGTGAGATTATTCAAACCTGCAGCTAAACTCTGAATATCCATTTTAAACAGGTGAACACAGAGCCATTCCAGGATTAGAAGGAGAGAGAGAGAGGAAGGCTGCAATATAGGCAGACTTGCAAGTGATTCAATTGAAAGCACACTCAGAACTGAAGGAAAAAAAAAAAAAAAAATTTTTCAGCAGACTTCTTTTTTCTCTCCTTTCTCTGCCAATTAATTTAACCCTTTGCGGGCCGGTCAAACTGTTATGGTTCTCAATGGCAAGAGAACATAGCCCAGCATACATAGGAACTAGCTCTTGGAAGGATGGAAACTTAAACTGACCATGAACTAAACCTGCCGCACAACTAACAGTAGCCGGGTAGCGTAGCCTGCGTTTTATCCCTAGACGCCCAGCGCCGGCCGGAGGACTAACTAATCCTGGCAGAGGAAAATATAGTCCTGGCTCACCTCTAGAGAAATTTCCCCGAAAGGCAGACAGAGGCCCCCACATATATTGGCGGTGATTTAAGATGAAAATGACAAACGTAGTATGAAAATAAGTTTAGCAAAATCGAGGTCCGCTTACTAGATAGCAGGAAGACAGAAAGAGTACTTTCATGGTCAGCTAAAAACCCTATCAATACACCATCCTGAAATTACTTTAAGACTCTAGTATTAACTCATAACATCAGAGTGGCAATTTCAGATCACAAGAGCTTTCCAGACACAGAAACGAAACTGCAGCTGTGAACTGGAACAAAATGCAAAAAAACAAACAAGGACAAAAGTCCGACTTAGCTGGAAGTTGTCTGGTAGCAGGAACATGCACAGAAAGGCTTCTGATTACAATGTTGACCGGCAAGAAACTGACAGAGGAGCAAGGTTAAATAGCGACTCCCACATCCTGATGGGAACAGGTGAACAGAGGGGATGATGCACACAAGTTCAATTCCACCAGTGGCCACCGGGGGAGCCCAAAATCCAATTTCACAACACTAAGCGGTCAGTATTAAAACCCTAAAAATATCCACAGCAGATAATACAAAAATTCCACCATCTAACTAAAGACATGGAATGTATATCTGCATCTCCTGAGAATCCAACTTGACTGAAATATCCAAACACAGTCTAAGCTGAACAAGAAAAAACATTGAATAGTACTGAATTGTAAAGCACACAGCATGTGTGCTGTAGAAACAAAACCAGACACTTATCTTTGCTGAATTGGCAGCAGGGCAGGAGGAACCAGACAGAGATGCAAAACCTCCAAGAACAATGGACAACTAGCAAGGGCTAATGAATCCTGCACACCTAAATATCCCAGTCAGAGCTGCAATCAGCAGGGACACCTGACCAGGATTGCAACCCAGGGACAACTGCATTACTACCAACAACCACCGGAGGGAACCCAAGAGCAGAATTCACAACACACAACACCAAAGCATGATTGATACACACCAATGCTTAATACTTGGTAAGATGTTCTTTTCCTGAAATTCTGTGCACTTTCTCATCCACACATACCTTTGATCATTGTGGCTAAAGAGTTCTATTTTAACCTCATCAGTCCACAAGACTTGTTTCCAAAACGTATCAGGCTTGTTTAAATGTTCTTTTGCATACTTCTGACACTGAATTTTATGGTAAGGATGCAGGAGTTGCTTTCTTCTGATGACTCTTCCATGAAGGCCATATTTGTGGAGGTGTTTTTGAACAGTAGAATAGTGAAGAGCAAGCACTAAAATAGTCAGGTGCTCGTTACTCGAGTCAAGAAAACCATAATGCTCAGGTACTCAACCCGAGTAAAGAGAATAAAGGAAGTTAATGGGAAACTCAAGCATTTGTCAGGCGGATCTCCCCCTGGAGGTCTGGAGGGGTCTAAAAATTGCTGAAATTGATAGAAACAGTGTTGAAATGGCATAGGAACAGCATGTGGAAAATCCTTGGAAGCATCTCTGAATTTCATGTCGGTGCTGAGAACAATGCTATCAGAGTATTGCTCAACTTTTACAGACTAAGGGTACTGTCACACAGTGGCACTTTGGTCGCTATGACGGTACGATCCGTGACGTTCCAGCGATATCCATACGATATCGCAGTGTCTGACACGCAGCAGCGATCAGGGACCCTGCTGAGAATCGTACGTCGTAGCAGATCGTTTGGAACTTTATTTCGTCGCTGGATCTCCCGCTGTCATAGCTGGATCGTTGTGTGTGACAGCGATCCAGCGATGCGTTCGCTTGTAACCAGGGTAAACATCGGGTTACTAAGCGCAGGGCCGCGCTTTGTAACCCAATGTTTACTGTGGTTACCAGCGTAAAAGTAAAAAAAAAAAAACGTACATACTCACATTCCGGTGTCCTTCAGGTCCCTTGCCGTCTGCTTCCCGCTCTGACTGACTGCTGGTCGGAAAGTGAGAGCAGATCACAGCGGCGACGTCACCGCTGTGATCTGCTTTCACTTTACGGCGGCACTCAGTCAGTGCGGGAAGCAGACGGCAAGGGACCTGAAGGACACCGTAATGTGAGTATGTACGGTTTTTTTTTTTTAACTTTTACGCTGGTAACCACGGTAAACATCGGGTTACTAAGCGCGGCCCTGCGCTTAGTAACCCGATGTTTACCCTGGTTACCCGGGACTTCGGCATCATTGGTCGCTGGAGAGCGGTCTGTGTGACAGCTCCCCAGCGACCACACAACGACTTTCCAACGATCACGGCCAGGTCGTATCGCTGGTCGTGATCGTTGGAAAGTTGCAGAGTGTGACAGTACCCCAACAATAAAGCGCTCAAAACCAAAGATAAAATGGATTTTACTGGAAAAAGTGTTAGGAACCATTTTTTCCAGGATAATGATAATGACTTATTTATAAGGCAAAATAAATAAGAGAATAAAATGCTCCTACACAACTTGGGCTATATCCACAAGTAGTGATTTTGCTGTGTTTTAGCACATTTGCCTTGCTTTCAATGGTGAAAAAAACATTCACCAGGAAGTGTAATTTTAATATTTTTCAACCTCGTCTAGCCATGTGGTGTGTGAGATATGATTAGACACATCCTGTTTAATTTATTAAAAAGGGACTCTGAAAGTCACAATTTTTTTTTCAGGGCCATTAGGCAGCCATCATTATTTGTAGAGGGCCATAAGGCAGCCACTTAGTATTGTTAGAGGGTCAGCAGTTGGCCCTCACTCTAATTTTTAAAGAGCTTGTAGACAGATGAAAACAAGATAGAGCTTTTTGGTAAAGCACTTCATTCTGTTTACTGTAAATGGAATGAGTCCTACAAATAAAAAAACACAGTAGTTACAATGAAATATAGTCAAGGTTCAAAAATATTTTGGGGTTGTTTTGCTGCCCCTGGCACTAGATGTCTTGGCTATTTGCAAGGCATCATAAAATGTGAAGATGCCCAAAGGATTTTGGGTCGCAATGAAGTGTAAAAAAGCTGGTTTTGCATCCTAAAACATCAGTCTTCCAGCAGGAAAATTACCCCAAACATGATACCTCAAGAAGCACCCAGAAATAGATGGAAACAAAGCACTGGAGACATCAGAAGTGGTAATTCCAGCTCCAGTAGCATAAGGGTATGTCTCCACGTTCAGGATTGCATCAGGATTTGGTCAGGATTTTCCATCAGTATTTGTAAGCCAAAACCAGGAGTGGGTGATAAATGCAGAAGTGGTGCATATGTTTCTATTATACTTTTCCTCTGATTGTTCCACTCCTGGTTTTGGCTTACAAATACTGATTGAAAATCCTGACCAAATCCTGATGCAATCCTGAACGTGGAGACATACCCTAAAGTCTCCAAACACTACGTCTTACAGCTGCTACAGTGAAACTGCAAATGGACACATTAAGTCAGTTAATTTTACATTCTTTGATGAATTTATAAGTACAGATCACTGTAAAAAACATGAATCTGTCAATGATGTATGGATAAAAGAAATCAAGTTATAGACTGTGGAAGCAGATGATACCTAGTACGTATCCCTACACTAAAAACAGCTAACAGCAGTATTAATAAGGAATAGAATAAATGTTGCCTTGATATTCTTTTTTTAGGTTTTAACAGCAAGGATTATAACTAAGGGTGTGTGTCCACGATCCGTAATCACGACGTAATCATTGCACACATCCGGAATCTCCGCACCCCATACATAGGGCCCTGTGATTTAACAGACATGCTGCATTCTAAAAAAACGGGCCGCATGTCCGTAAACGCAGGGCCACCGGATGCGTGTTCGCATAGATTTAATAAAATCCCCTCCACTATGCTGTAACATCTGGATGCTGCGGGTTGAACTCTGCAGCTGTACGCAGCTTTCAATCCGCAGCTAATCTGGATGTTATCCTGAACATGGATGGACACATACCCTTATAAGGCAATAAACTCTGACTAGATGCCTGTAATATGCTATCCCTACTGCGACAGATCACTCTAGATGAATGGCAAATAAGAGCGCTATTATTGCATATTATAGAAGAGATTTGAATAGGTCCTGAAAAATTTTTTTCTTGTTCGTGGCATAAAACTCTGGAGGAACACAAACAAACCTGCCAACTTTGATGAATTTATGAGTACAGATCATAGAAAAAAAAAACATGAATCTGTCAATGAGAGCATGGAAAAAGCAATCAAGTTATGGACTGTGGAAGAGATGTATGTGATTAGAATGAACAAACGATTCCAGCAAATGATACCTAGCACCTATCCCTACACTAAACAGTGTTATTAATAGGGAATAGAATTGATGTTACCTTGATATATATATATATATATATATATATATATATATATATATATATATATATATATATATATTTAGGTTGCAGCAGCAAGGATTATAATTTATAAGGCAATAATCCCTGACTAGGTGCCTGTAATATGCTACCCCTGCTGCGACAGCTCACTCTAGATGAATGGCAGATATGAGCGCTATTATTGCATATTATAGAAGAGATTTGAATAGGCACTGAAAAGATTTTTTCTTGTCCGTGGCAAAAAACTCGCGAGGAACACAAACAAGCCTGCCAGCTTTGATGAATTTCTGAGTACAGATCATAGTAAAAAACATGAATCTGTCAATGAGAGCATGGAGAAAAGCAATCAAGTTATGGACTGTGGAAGAGATGTATGTCATTAGAATGAACCAACAGTTCCAGCAGATGATACCTAGCACCTATCCCTACACTAAACAGTGGTATTAATAGGGAATAGCATTGATGTTACCTTGATATATATTTTTTAGGTTGCAGCAGCAAGGATTATAATTTATAAGGCAATAATCCCTGACTAGGTACCTGTAATATGCTACCCCGGCTGCGATAGTTTACTCTACACGAATTGCAGATAAGAGCGGTATTATTAGAGAATAGAATCTATTTGAATTAGCCCTTTAAAAAGCTATTGGTTTAACATAGCAGCATCAAGGACTGTTATTTCATCAACGTTCAGCAGCTTGATATGGAGGAGACCATAATTTTCTGTACTTACTGTACAAAGTCTCCTGTGTACCTGTGAAATCTTATATGCAGTCTGAGAACCCCATGTGCATAGGTTGAAAAACATTTAACCCTGGGGGTGCACATATATATCAAAGAATGTCATAGGTAGGCTTCTCAAAAATCCTAATGTGGGCATCATAAACACCTTTAAAAAATTTAGAATGAGGGTAGCATAATCACCCTGTTGATATCATGGTGGTGGAGGAGGAGGATAAGGAAGAGAATGGCACAAAAAAGATGAAACCCTGGAGTGTATATCCATGCTTGAGTGGGAAGGGGTGCATGGGAATAGACAATAAAAAACACTGGATTTGAGTTTATGTTCCTCTGCTGTCATCCGGTAGTGTTCAGAAGTCTTGATCAATCCAGCCCTTGTTAATTTTTATAAGAGCCAGCCTGTCAGCATTTTCAGTTGACAGGCTTATGCGCCTGATGGTTACAATATTGTGTCACTAAAACCCACTCTGACCAAAATGCTAGAGGCAGGGAAGGCCAGGATCTCCAAAGCAGAGATAGTCAGTTCATGCCACATGTCTACCTTTGATATCCAATAGTTGTAAGGCACAGAGGAATCACTGAGGACCCAAGTATGGTCGGCAAGGTACTCCTTTAGCATCTTCCAAAACATTTCCCTCCTTGCCAGAGTACAGCATCAGTGCCTGTGCAATGGGTGGGTCTGAGAAAACTGTCCCAGACCTTCTTCATTTGGTATGTGTCTCTCTTGTCTCTTGGTTGCCCAAGGAAGTGTGATCTCTGCCACCAGTATTATCAGATGGGAACTTTTTAAATAATTTTTCAACTAGGCCCTTGTGGTACTGCAACATTTTATTACACCTCTTGGCTATGGGAAGGAGAGATTGAAAGTTCTCCTTGTAGCATGGCTCTAGAAGGGTAATCAACCAGTATTTGGTGTTGGTCAATATGTGTATAAAGTGAGGGTCATTGGAAAGGCAGCGGAACATAAACTCAGCCATGTGTGCAGACTTAAATCAACCAAGACTTCCGTGTCTCCACCAAGAGGACTATCAATCTTCTCCTCCTCATCCTCGTTCTCCTCCTCATCTTCCCTCGTCTCCTTGTCTTCAGGAAATCCATGTTGAACAGATAGTGTGGTAGCAACAAGCTCCTGTTCCCCCTACTCATCCTCCTCATTATCACCAATCTGTGTTGATAAAATAAGATGAAGTTGGGCTGTGTAGCATCCTCCTGTATTGTATTTTGCTCCATCTCAACTTGCTTCAACTGCAAACTGCTTCAACTGCTACCTCCTCTTAAATTGTTAGCAGTGAGCTTTTCAGCAGACAGAGAAGCAGGATGGTTATGGCGTCATCAATGCTCACTATCTTGGTTGAGTCGTCAAAGTTTTGGAGAACCGTAGAGATGTCAGACATCCATGTCCACTCTTTAGCTCTTATACACATACGTTGACCAGAAAACCAATGGGCATGTTGCAGCTGGTATTCAACAACTGCCTTCTTCAGCTCACAAAACCTTGACAACATATGTAACGCTGAATTCCAAAGCGTGGTGACATCGCACACGAGTCGGTGAGCTGGAAGTTGAAAACGCTGCCACAGCACTGGGACTTGCGGAATTGTTCACACACGGCATACTTTCACAAATAGCTTATTCAGATCTGGGTCAATATTGAAAAACTACAGAACCACTAAGCTGAGCACTTGGTCCAAGCATGATACACTAAGCTTCATAACTTCCACCAGATTAGGGCCACTGTCACACACGACCATCACCCCCTGATGAAGGATGCACCGAAACATGTGTCAGGGTGAGCGCCACACAGCCTGCAGGACTCAATATGATCCAAGTATTTCCCTAGCTACAAATTTGGGCATAGTATCTCTTATACTGATATCTTCTAAGTTTAGTAGTGATGGACTATGTACACCTCACATATAGAGCATGTGCAATATTATATTACATTTAATTTACCATGACTTCAAGGGAATGTGCGATTATTGACATCACACCACTTACTTATATCTATTGATTGAGGTACTTTTTGAACCATCTCTATAGATACATGCATTGGCGCTACCATTGAATTGTTTGTCACAACAATAGTACCACTTAACATTGTTTTCTCCTGTCATTTGTCCTGCAGCTACAATTGTCTTGGCAGAACCTTTATTGGTTCATGGTTCACATTTCATACGTGTGAAGGTTCTCTTTTTCTTTGCCACTACATACTCAATTGTACAAAAATAAAGGCTTTTAATTGTACATTTTCTATGTTTATGATCAGGTTTTTATATTGGTTTTTGTTTCCTTCCGTTTGGTCTATCCAATGTGAGATAGCGCTCCCTAAGTGCATTGGGGGACACTGGCTTGGCAACGGGATTCAATCACCCAGGCATGGTTTCTCACATAAACAGTCTATTCCAGTTTATTAACTCCGCATAAACCACACACTGGACAGTTCATTATGTACATCCAGGAACATATCATCATGACTATCTGTTAGGGCTAGTGGAATGCACCAAATTATAAGAGAGATGGTATAAGGTGCGTTCGCAGCCCGGGGTCCACTGTGCAGAGATGGAACCTGCTGCTGAGTAATGACGGACTATATGGCGGTACAATGTGGATACACACATGGGTTAACTTCACCCTGTGTGAAGGAAGCAAACCCTGTTGCATCACAGGGCCGCGGTACCGCACCAAGAGCGCAAGCAAGGAGTCTCGGGACTCTATCCCAAGGCACTGGATTAGAGTACTTACAGACCACTTGCACTCGACACCGCAACTGGGGTGTCAAAGTAACAGAAACTTAAAGCACAAGAGTGCGTGCTGTGCTGCTTTGGTGGACGCCACTAACCACCCAGACTTGGGATAGGAAAGCGCTCTATAAGCGCACGGCGCCGCACTAGCGGCTACAGCAGTAGACGCTGTATCGTGTGTCTTTATGTTGACAGCTAGTCGGGCGCTAGACAGCAAGCATCCACCTTTCGCGAGCAGTCATACACAAGGGAGGGGATATTAAAGAACAACTTGCACTCATCAACACACACGTATACAAATGTACACTAGCGCATGGCCGTGCGGTCATGCGAAGCTTATATAGCTGCAGCATGTACAGGACCTTCCAAAAAGGACCAATGGAAAGCTGCCACAGAAGTTCCGCACCTTCAGGACCTTCCTGGAGGACCAATTGGATCAGCTGCAGTATCTGAGCATGTGACCTTCGGTCTCCAATGGGAGATCTTGCCCTGGGCATGCTCAGAAGGGAAAAAGCAGGACTTAGTCCCAAAAGCATCTGCTCGCCGCTGCCCAGCATTGGCTTTAATGGCAGAAGCTGGAAAAGCAGCAGTAACTCTATGCACAGAGTGAGACTGAGCAAGACACCTGGACCGACGTCTCTGCTGAGCAGACTCCACCGCGGCTGGAGAAGAATGGGAGACCACAGCGGAGATGGCTCGAAATTCCCCCTGTGCAGAGGCGGGAACTCGACACCTAACATGGCCCCCCTCCTTGGACCTCGCTACGCTTGAAGGCAGCAATGAGCTCTGGAGCTCGAATGTGTTCAGCAGGCTCCCAGGACCTGTCCTCTGGGCCATAACCCTTCCAATCCACCAAATAGAATTTTTTGCCATGTACCACCTTGCACCCCAAAATAGCGTTCACCTCGTAATCATCTGTAGATGAACCCGATGTCCCGGCAGATGACTCGGAAAACCAGGACATGTATACAGGCTTCAAGAGGGACACATGAAAGGTGTCAGTGATACCCAGGCGTGGAGGAAGGGCCAGACGGTAGACCACAGGGTTAACCTGTTCGAGGACCTTGAAGGGACCCAAGTAGCGAGGTGCAAACTTAGTGGACTCAACTCGCAGCCTGATGTTACGGGCGGAGAGCCACACCAAGTCGCCAGGAGCAAAGGTCGGAGCGGGACGCCGATGAGCATCGGCGGAGGACCTCATTCTCTCCTTGGAGGCCCGAATAGCATCCTGAGTGCGATCCCAAATGTCCTGTGCCTCCACAGCCCAGTCTGCCACCCTGGAGTCAGCGGAAGACACAGGCATGTGCACAGGGACACGTGGATGCTGGCCGTAATTTAGGAGGAATGGAGTCTGACCGATGGAGTCGGCTACAGCGTTGTTAAGCGCAAACTCTGCCCACGGTTGAAAGGATGCCCATTCATCCTGCCTGGCAGAAACAAAATGTCGTAAATATGTGACCAGGGTCTGGTTGGCCCACTCAGTCAACCCATTCGTCTCGGGATGATAAGCCGAAGAGAGATTCAACTCAATACTGAGAAGACGACAAAGCTCTCTCCAGAATCGAGACGCAAACTGGGGACCCCGGTCACTGACAATTTTGTCCGGCATACCGTGTAGGCGAAAAATATGTTTGATAAACAACACTGCCAGAGCCCGTGCAGAAGGTAGCCGTGGAAGAGGCACCAAGTGCACCATCTTGGAAAAATGGTCGGTTATCACCCATATAATGGTGCAGTTACGAGACTTGGGTAAGCCCACCACAAAGTCCATCCCGACCATCTACCAGGGCCTGTCCACCACTGGCAGGGGGGAGAACCAGCCCAGCTTGCCGTTGCCGAGAAGACTTGTTTTTGGCGCAAGAGACACACGCCCGAACATAGTCTGCAACGTCGCGAGCCATATGCAGCCACCAATATGTCTTCGCCATTAGCTCAGATGTCCTTTTGGACCCAAAATGTCCACCCACACTGGATGAGTGAGCCCAAGAGAGAACCTCTGGACACAGATTGGATGGTACAAAAGTCTTGCCCGGAGGCACAGACTCGAGCGAAACCGGGGCCACAGTTCTCTGACTCTTGGTGGAGACAATAAGCCGAGGCTCCTCTTCCTCCTCCTCAGATGATACAACGGAGCGAGAGAGAGCATCGGCACGAATGTTCTTCTCCCCGGAAAGAAAATGGAGGGTGAAATGGAACCAGGAGAAGAACAAGGACCACCTTGCCTGACGAGAATTTAACCGCTGGGCTTTCTGCAGGTACACCAAATTCTTGTGATCTGTGAAGACTTGGAAGGGAAAACGAGCTCCCTCCAAGAGATGTATCCTCTCCGAGAAGGCCAACTTCATGGCTAGCAACTCCCTGTCCCCGATGGAATAATTCCTCTCTGCTGGTGAGAAGGTCTTAGAAAAGAAGAAGCAAGGATGCTTACGACCTTGAGCATCCTTTTGGAAAAGGACTGCTCCAGCATAGACAGATGAGGCATCCACCTCCATTATAAATGGCTTATCTACATCGGGGCGATGTAGGATGGGAGCGCTAGCGAAGTGTGACTTAATGGAGTTAAAGGCCTTGGAGACCTCCTCAGACCACAATTTGGGATTTGCTCCCTTCTTGGTGAGGGCAACCAAGGAAGCTACCAAAGTTGAGAAGTTTGGAATGAACTGGCGATAGTAATTAATGAACCCCATAAAGCGCTGCACCACTTTAAGAGAATGGGGTTCCTGCCAGTCCATCACAGCCTGTAGTTTGGCAGGATCCATAGCCAATCCCTAGGCAGAGATGATGTATCCCAGGAAAGGTAAGGATTCCTGCTCAAACACACATTTCTCCAACTTTGCGTAGAGGGAATTTGTCCGCAAGAGGTCGAAGACTCTGCAAACATCTCTCCGGTGGGAGTCAATATCTGAAGAGTAGATGAGAATATCATCCAGATAGACTACGTCTGAGGTGGAGAGCATATCCCGGAAGATGTCGTTCACAAAGTCTTGGAAAACGGCTGGGGCATTACAGAGCCCGAAGGGCATCACCAGATATTCATAGTGCCCATCCCTGGTGTTAAAAGCCGTCTTCCATTCGTCCCCCTCACAGATGCGAATCAGGATGTAAGCACCCCGCAGATCTAATTTTGTAAATACCCTTGCTCTCCGAAGCCTATCAAAGAGCTCAGATATCAGGGGCAGAGGATACTTATTCTTAACGGTGATGGCGTTAAGACCCCTGTAATCTATGCATGGACGTAGATCTCCATTCTTCTTCTGCACGAAGAAGAACCCAGCCCCTGCAGGTGACACTGACTTCCTAATGAATCCTCTTGCCAGATTTTCCTGGATGTACTGTGACATTGCCTCTGTCTCCGGGAGAGATAACGAATAGACTTGACCCCGGGGAGGCTCAGCACCAGGCAAGAGGTCAATAGGACAGTCATAGGGGCGGTGAGGCAGAGGGGTCTCCGCAGCTCTTTTGGAGAACACGTCCGCATAGGGCCAATATTGCTTGGGGAGAGAGGATAGATCTGCGGGTACCTCAGTAGTAGCAACCTGAACACATTCCCTCTGACATCTACCCCCACAAGATTCACCCCATCCCAAAATTCTGCCTGTGGACCACTCAATATGAGGAGAATGGTACCGTAGCCAAGGCATCCCTAACAGGATCTCGTCGATTCCCTCAGGAATGACGAGCAGAGATATAATCTCCAGATGAGATGGCGACATGGACAGAGTGAAAGGGATGGTCTGGTGTGTTATCTGTGAGGGCATTGTCGACCCATTTACCACTCGTACGGTCACTGGTTGAGCTAACATTACCAGGGGAATTGCGTGACGTTGGGCAAAGGCAGATGACATAAAATTGCCCTCCGCCCCAGAATCCACGCAGAGCTCTACCGAGTGGGAAAATGGACCTATAGTAATTGTCCCCTTAAAGGACAATTTGGAGGCAAACGTCGCCGTGTCTAGTGTACCTCCACCTACTACCACTAGACGCTGACGTTTCCTCGACCGCTGGGAACATCTGGTGGCAAGATGTCCTGACTGCTGGCAAACATGACAAACCTGGAGTGCACGAGCGGTCCGGGACTTAGATCCTGCTTGTGACACTTCCATGGTTTCATGTCACTCAGAGGCCTGGACTAGAGATTCCAAAGGCTTGGCGAAGGTGGGAGCCAGCCGAAACCTCTGCCTACACTGGGTTTGCTCTAACCTCCGCTCATGAAAACGGAGGTCAATACGAGTGGACACTGCTATTAACTCCTCCAGTGTGGTGGGAATCTCCCTAGTGGCCAGAGCGTCCTTCACATGGTCAGCCAGCCCCCTCCAAAATATTGGAATAAGGGCTTTATCTGACCACTCCAGCTCAGACGCTAGGGTGCGAAAGTGGATGGCAAAATGGCTGACCAAGGACGAGCCCTGAGTCAATGCCAACAGTTGGAGCGCCGTATCATGGGTGATACGAGGTCCTAAAAAGACCTGTTTCAGAGTGCTCAGGAACAATGAGGCACTCTGCACCACATGATCGCCACGCTGCCACAGCGGCGTAGCACACTCCAACGCCCTGTCCGACAGGAGAGACACAATAAATCCCACCTTAGCCCGCTCTGTAGGGAAACGTGTGGCCAGAAGCTCGAGATGTATAGAGCACTGACTCACGAAACCCCTACAAGACTTACTATCACCAGAAAATTTTTATGGCAGCGGGAGGCGAGATAGAGTCGGAACAGGGGTGGCAGTGGACAAGGTTGCTGCAGCCACGCTAGCAGCCTGAACAGCAACTGCGGTTACATCCACAGCTGAGGTTGTGCGCTCGAGAGCCACCAACCTACCCTCCAGCTGCTGGATGTACAGCAAGGATTGCTGTTTGTCCGTCATTACTAGCCAGACCCTGGCACTAGTGTAATGTTAGGGCTAGCGGAACGCACCAAATTATAAGAGAGATGGTATAAGGTGCTTTTGCAGCCCGGGGTCCACTGTGCAGAGATGGAACCTGCTGCTGAGTAATGACGGACTATATGGCGGTACAATGTAGATACACACATGGGTTAACTTCACCCTGTGTGAAGGAAGCAAACCCTGTTGCGTCACAGGGCCGCGGTACCGCACCAAGAGCGCAAGCAAGGAGTCTCAGGACTCTATCCCAAGGCACTGGATTAGAGTACTTACAGACCACTTGCGCTCGACACCGCAACTGGGGTGTCAAAGTAACAGAAACTTAAAACACAAGAGTGCGTGCGGTGCCGCTTTGGTGGACGCCACTAACCACCCAGACTTGGGATAGGAAAGCGCTCTATAAGCGCACGGCGCCGCACTAGCGGCTACAGCAGTAGACGCTGTATCGTGTGTCTTTATGTTGACAGCTAGTCGGGCGCTAGACAGCAAGCATCCACCTTTCGCGAGCAGTCATACACAAGGGAGGGGATATTAAAGAACGACTTGCACTCATCAACACACACACGTATACAAATGTACACTAGCGCATGGCCGTGCGGTCATGCGAAGCTTATATAGCTGCAGCACGTACAGGACCTTCCAAAAAGGACCAATGGAAAGCTGCCACAGAAGTTCAGCACCTTCAGGACCTTCCTGGAAGACCAATTGGATCAGCTGCAGTATCTGAGCATGTGACCTTCGATCTCCAATGGGAGATCTTGCCCTGGGCATGCTCAGAAGAGAAAAAGCAGGACTTAGTCCCAAAAGCATCTGCTCGCCGCTGCCCAGCATTGGCTTTAATGGCAGAAGCTGGAAAAGCAGCAGTAACTCTATGCACAGAGTGAGACTGAGCAAGACGCCTGGACCGACGTCTCTGCTGAGCAGACTCCACTGTGGTTGGAGAAAAACGGGAGACCACAGCAGAGATGGCTCGAGATTCCCCCTGTGCAGAGGCGGGAACTCAACACCTAACACTACCAGTTTGTTCATGTAGCAGATGAACCTCTCTGTTGTATATTACAATACCCCTTGTCTGGGGTTACCTTACAGGAGCACTGCTTCTCACACTGACTCCTTGTCAGTCCTGGCTTCACCAACACAGAAGCCGTCCCAGGTAGTGATTAGCGAGTTCTAAAATGCTTGGGTCGAGCAGATTGGAATACTGGGGTACTTGGGTAGAACAGTGAGCCCAATGTAAGTCTATGGGAGACCTGAGTATTTTTACCGTGATCCCCCCGGGGTTTCTTTTAGAGTCTAAAAACATCTGAAAATGATGGAAACACTGCTCAAGTGGCACAGGAACCTCATGGGGATCGCCCCTGGAAGCATTTCTGACTCCTAGTTCACAGCTGTAAATTTTATTTTCCGAGATTCATGCCATTTTTCCTGGTGCAACAAAAAACACACTAAAACTAAACCAAAATGGATTTTGCTGGGAAATATGTCAACGCACATCCTTTGCAGGTTAATAACTTGCCTGTAAGGTCAAATAATTAACCCCAGACAGAAAATGTCCTACCCCAGTTAGCATTAGTTCAGACGCAACGTTTTTGAAGCGTTTTTCAAATTTAACATTGCTTTAAACCACTACAAATACATTCACTGGGAAATGTCATTGTAACATGTAACAACCCCAGCTGGCCATGTGGTGTGTGACACATAAGCAGACCCATCTTGTTTCATTTATGAAGGAGGGACTCTTAAAGTCACAGAGCCTATTTTTACTTGTGCATCAGGCTGCAATAATCTTCTTAAAGGGCCATTATTAAACAGTGGGTCTCTTAAGCTGTTGTAGCCTATGCTGTGAGCAGATGGGCTGCCAGGAATCACGACACACCACATATCCCTTTCATAAGATGTCCAGGGGGGACTCCTGAAAAAGAGTTGCATTGAATTCAAGACCTGCCCTGCTACCAATTCATATGCACCCCAATAAGCCTTTGAACCCATATACTGGATGGGCCCATGAAAATCCACTTCACAAATATGCATTTTGTACTCCGTACTCCTTTGTTTTACACATTGGCAGCAAAGCCAGCCCTGCTGCATAGTCAGTCATTTGCACCCCATTACGCCTTGGAACCCACATACTGGATGGGCCCATGAAAATCCACTTCACAATATGCATTTTGAACTCCGGTACTCCTTTGTTTTACACATTGGGAGGAAGGCCAGCCCTGCTGCATAGTCAGTATTATGCACCCCATTACGTCTAGGAACCCACATACTGGATGGGCCAATGAAAATCCACTTCCCAATATGCATTTTGTACTCCGTACTCCTTTGTTTTACACATTAGCAGCAAGGCCAGCCCTGCTGCATAATCAGTTATATGCACACCATTACACCTTGGAACTCACATACTGGATGGGCCCAGGAAAATCCACTTCACAATATGCATTTTGTACTCCCGTACTCCTTTGTTTTACACATTGGCAGCAAGGCCAGCCCTGCTGCATAGTCATATGCACCCCATTACGCCTTGGAACCCACATACTGGATGGGCCCAGGAATATCCACTCCACAATATGCATTTTGTACTCCCGTACTCCTTTGTTTTACACATTGGCAGCAAGGCCAGCCCTTCTGCATAGTTATATGCACCCAATTGCGCCTTGGAATCCACATACTGGATGGGCCCAGGAAAATCCACTTCACAATATGCATTTTGTACTCCCGTTCAGCTTTGTTTTACACATTGACAGCAAGGCCAGCCCTTCTGCATAGTTATATGCACTCCATTACGCCTTGGAACCCACATACTAGATGGGCCCAGGAAAATCCACTTCACAATATTCATTTTGTACTCCCGTACTCCTTTGTTTTACACATTGGCAGCAAGGCCTGCCCTGCTGCATAGTCAGTAATTTGCACCCCATTACGCCTTGGAACCCACATACTGGATAAGCCCAGGGAAATCCACTTCAGAATATGCACTTTTCACTTCTGTACTCTTTTGTTTTACACATTGGCAGCAAGGCCAGCCCTGCTGCATAGTCATATGCACCCAGTGGCGTAGGAAGGGGGGTGCGGGGGGGGCGGGCCGCCCCGGGCGGCACAATGCGGGGGGCGGCACAATGCGGGGGTGAGGTCGTCAGTCTGGCGTATCTAGGGGGGGGGGGCAGCCGGGGCATGCGCCCCGGCCGGGGGGCGCAGTCGGGCCGCCTAAAGCGGCGGTCCGCAGTGTCCCCCCCGGCGGCTGCATTCTGCCGCCCCCGCACTGGGAGTCAGCTGTTCGCTGTGCCGACTGTCAAGCTGACAGCCGGCACAGAGAAGCTGCGGCGCGCCGGCTCCCAGTGTTCAATTGTACTCGTATCTGAGATGCGAGTACAATTGATGAAGCTCTGACTGCCGGGTCAGAGCGACGCCAGCAACGTGATCAGGTCATGTGATCACGCTGCTGACGTCACTCACCTGCGCGGCAGAAGCAGAGCAGGAGACACAGAGCGGTGCTAAGTGCTCCAGTGGAGCTGAAGACACCAAAGGTGCAGGGGGGGATTTACTGTGAGTGGGGATGGGGGGGGGATTTACTGTGAGTGGGGATGGGGGGGGGATTTACTGTGAGTGGGGATGGGGGGGGATATATTGTGGGGGGATTTACTGTGAGTGGGGATGGGGGGGGGATTTACTGTGAGTGGGGATGGGGGGGATATATTGTGGGGGGGATTTTATGTGAGTGGGGATGGGGGGCATATATTGTGGGGGGATTTACTGTGAGTGGGAATGGGGGGGATTTTATGTGAGTGGGGATGGGGGGCATATATTGTGGGGGGATTTACTGTGAGTGGGAATGGGGGGGATATGTTGTGGGGGGATTTACTGTGAGTGGGGATGGGGGGATTTACTGTGAGTGGGGATGGGGGGATATATTGTGGGGGGATTTACTGTGAGTGGGAATGGGGGGCATATATTGTGGGGGGATTTACTGTGAGTGGGGATGGGGGGATATATTGTGGGGGGATTTACTGTGAGTGGGAATGGGGGGCATATATTGTGGGGGGATTTACTGTGAGTGGGGATGGGGGGATATATTGTGGGGGGATTTACTGTGAGTGGGAATGGGGGGCATATATTGTGGGGGGATTTACTGTGAGTGGGGATGGGGGGATTTACTGTGAGTGGGGATGGGGGGGATATATTGTGGGGGGATTTACTGTGAGTGGGGATGGGGGGGATTTACTGTGAGTGGGAATGGGGGGATTTTATGTGAGTGGGGATGGGGGGCATATATTGTGGGGGGATTTACTGTGAGTGGGGATGGGGGATATATTGTGGGGGGATTTAATGTGAGTGGGGGTGGGGGGATTTAATGTGAGTGGGGATGGTGGGATATATTATTGGATGGGGGATACTTAATATGGGTGGAGATGGGATTTATTGTGGGGGGAGATTTAATGTGAGTAGGGAGGGGGGATTTAATGTGAGTAGGGAGGGGGGATTTATTGTTGGGGGGAGATTTAATATGAGTGGAGATGGGGGGATTTATTGTGGGGGGAGATTTAATGTGAGTGGAGATGGGGGTATTTATTGTGTGTGGGGAGAATTGGAGTGGAGATGGGGGATTGAATGTGTGTGGGAGGAGATTTGTCATGGGGATGGGGGGATTTAATGTGTGGGGGAGATCTAAGGACACAAAATGAAGAGCAAAGGGGGAGATGGGGGGGCATATATGAGGAAACAGTATGGGGGGATGGGTGCAGACAGTTTGGGGTCAAACGGGGGAATGTATGCGGACACAGTATGAGTAGCGATGTGAAAAACTTATGTGGACAGAGTACGGGGAGTGAGGGTGTTGGGATGTGTGCATGCGTAGCATGGGGGACAGTGTAAGGGCACAGCCAGGAGGGGATAGTATACCAAGGAGGGGGAGTGTGATGAGAGAGTACAGTTTAAATACTGGGCCCTATAGGGGGGACTCAGTGTGAGAGGACAGTGTGAAGAGGGGTCCGGTATAGAAAGGGGAGGTCAGTGTGAAGAGCATGTACCATAAGAGGGACAGTGTGGGGGTCATATTTTATGCAGACAATATAGTGAGGGGCAATTTTTTATTCAGGAGCATTATAATGACACTTGTATCTTTAAGGGCGTCATGTGGAGATTTTCTGCAAAAGAGCGGAGAAGATGGAAGTCTGCAGAGACGGCTGTGGATGAGAAAACTCATCATGGGGTCTGGACAAGATGAAGAAAAGAAGGAGAACGACTCCAGAGACGACATCATCTATAAGGTACCTGGATGTAAAGGTTATGTGTGATACTGACTAACTCATGTTTTTATTTATGTTAGGAGCATTAAAGGGGATGTCCAGGTTTGTGATGAGTCTGCAGTCATTCTTTGTGACTGCAGACTTCTGAATTCTCCCAGTGCGCCCTGCACACTGTCAGGATTCTCTCGTGCCGGCGATTTACATACATGCAGTCACGTGCTGACTAGACATGTGTGGCCTCACTCAATGAAAACGAACTGAGCGAGGCTGGGCACGTCTAGTCGGAATGTGGTCAGAAGTATACAAATCACATACTTGTGCTGACATGACCGTCCACCGGCAAGGGAGAATCCTAAAAGTATGCAGTGCATTCGATGTGAGAATTCAGAAGCTGCGATGTCAGGATTCAGCTCTGCAGGTTCCAGTAGTTGACACATGGACACTTCACTCATATGCGGCTTTCATACTCATGGTCCTGTAACAACAAGCTTCTCTTCTGCTTCTCTCAGTTTTTACTGAACATTGGGAGCTTAAGGGAGAGGAGCTCGTCGGTACATGACTAAGGCTACTTTCACACTAGCATCGGGAAAGACCCGTCGCTGTGCGTCGGGCCGACGTTCCCGACGCTAGCGTGGTCTCCGCCGCACAACGGGGGCAGCGGATGTATTTTTCCAACGCATCCGCTGCCCCATTGTGAGGTGCGGGGAGGTGGGGGAGGAGTTCCGGCCGCGCATGCGCGGTCGGAAAAAGCGGACCGTCGTGAGCAAAAAACGTTACATGTAACGTTTTTTTTCTCACGACGGTCCGCTACCACACGCCCAAGCGTCGCAAAACGGACGTGACGTTTGGCAATGCGTCGCAAATGCGTCGCTAATGTTAGTCTATGACGAAAAATCGTATCCAGCAAGAACTTTTGCTGGATGCGTATTTTCGGCAAAACGACGCATTTGCGACGTATTGCAGTTAACGCTAGTGTGAAAGTAGCCTAAGTGTGCAAATCGCATACATTCTGGGGAGGGGGGGGGCGCCAAACTCGGGAACAGCCCCGGGCGGCAAAAGCTCTAGCTACGCCCCTGTATGCACCCCATTATGCCTTGGAACTCACATACTGGATGGGCCTACGAAAATCCACTTCACAGTATGCATTTTGTACTCCCATACTCTTTTGTTTTACACATTGGCAGCAAGGCCAGCCCTGCTGAATAGTCACTCATAGGTACCACATTACGCCTTTGAACCAACATACTGGATGGGCCCACGAAAATCCACTCGTATTTTTTAATGGTATCCCTCTTTTCAGAATTATATACAGGGGAATTTGGCAAATTTTTTTGCCATGTTTTTAATGCTAAGATTCAGATACAGCTTTAAAAAAGGCTAACACTTGCAATACAATTCAATTTTATTGCAAACTACAAAATTCAAGGAATTTTATGATTGAATAGTGTGAGTGCGTACACCTTTGTATATGTTAACATACAAAGGTTAATAAGTACATATAAGGATTAAATAAATATTGTAATTACATAAATGTGAAGATTAACTACATACAGTATACTTAGATCATCACCAAGAAGCTTTTAAACATCATCCGTCTGGAATATCAGAGAAGCAACACCAAGACAGAGAACCCCTTGGAGATTACCTACACTGAATGGGCGTCCCCAATTATGCAGGTATCAGCACACTATACATGTACATGTACCCCAGGTTTGGCATCTGTCTTAGTCATGTTTCTCTGGTCTTATATAGTGACTAAAGGTACCTTCACACTAAACGATATTGCTAGCGATCCGTGACGTTGCAGCGTCCTGGCTAGCGATATTGTTGTGTTTGACAGGCAGCAGCGATCAGGATCCTGCTGTGATATCGTTGGTCAGAGAAGAAAGTCCAGAATTTTATTTCGTTGTTGGATCACCCGCTGACATCGCTGGATCGCAGGGCAGCGCATAGTAACCCGATGTTTACCCTGGTTACCAGCGTAAATGTAAAAAAAAAAAACACATACATTCCGGTGCCCGGCGTCTGCTTCCCTGCACTCTTCCTGCATCCTGTGTAAGTGCCGGCCGTAAAGCAGAGCGGTGCCGTCACTGCTCTGCTCTGTGGGAGATGCCGGAGATGTTCGGCGCTGACACAGGATGCAGGAGGAGTGCAGGGAAGCGGACGCCGGGCACCGGAATGTGAGTATGTGGGGTTTTTTTTACATTTACGCTGGTAACCAGGGTAAACATCGGGTTACTAAGCACGGCCCTGCGCTTAGTAAACCGATGTTTACCCTGGTTACCAGGGGACTTCGGCATCGTTGGTCGCTGGAGAGCCGTCTGTGTGACAGCTCTCCAGTGACCACACAGTGACTAAACAGCGACGCAGCAGCGATAGGCATCGTTGTCTGTATCGCTGCAGCGTCGCTTAGTGTGAAGGTACCTTTACACTATGTAGCAACTCTAGTTTCACCCAGACATTCAAGTGGCCACATTTCAAGGTTGGATGAAACTAAGATATCATAGAGTCATCAGACAAGGGGCCATAAACCCCTAGAAAACAAAAGCCACAAGGATTTAGATCAAACCACCACCAGCATAGTTTCAGTAAACCTTAATGTTTTACAATGACAAACAGCAAACATATAAAGGCTTAGAACTGTTTGTGAAGTGAATAAACAAACATTTATCAAGACTGTCACTATGAGCATTGTCTGTCACATCTGTAAATGTTTTACAAGAAATGCAGCTATGTGTGCTTCTGAATGCATTCAGTATACAGTATTTCAATCTTGTTTACAAATCGCCATTTGTATATTCACCATTTGCACGTTTGAGGCAGCCGAAGTTAAGGGTCTCAAGGAGAGAAACCAATATAGTGGACAAAGCTATATCTTTAAATAATTACTGAGCCAAACTAACAGCTTTGCTTTATCAAATTTATATGAAGTGTATTGTGTCCAATGTGAGCAACCAGGCAATACAAAAAGGAGCTTTTTAAGGGAGCTCTTTAAGGTACACAAATGTTATAAAATCTTTGCCAGCAAGGATGAGAGTTCATCAATGTTGGGTACCTTTTTTAAAAATATACTATTGCCATCACAGCCCCCCTTGCTCAAACTTCACCAGCCTATAGCAGTACAAAGCACATTCACCCTGGTGATCTAGTGGCAGTTAAAGAAGAGACATTGCAGGAGACAGAGTTACGAATTAGGCCCAATGTAGTTGTGTGTGTCTCTGAGACATGTAATGCAGTGCATGATCTGCCAAACAATTCCCCAATGGGGGTACCTTTTTTAAAAATAGACTAGTGCCATCACAGGCCTCTTGCCCAAACTTCACCAGCCTATAACAGTATAGAGCACATTCACCCTGGGTTTCTAGTTGCAGGTAAAGGACACAGTGCAGGAGACAGACTTAAGAAGTAGGCCCAGTGTAATGTAATGCCCAATTCCCCAATGTGGGGTCCTGTTTTTACTAATTAAATAGTGCCATCACAATAAACAATTCTCCAATGGGGGAACCTTTTTTTAATTACCAGAAAATGTATAATGCCCGTCAGAAGATCGGTGTAACAGATGAGCATGTTTGACTCGGCCTAAAAAATGCCTGTCAAAAATATGTTGCCAAACCAAAAACACACGTATCTGTCTAATGGGCAAAGTGCAACATATTCGTGAGATGCTGAATTATAAAAAGCAGATCAGTGTTGGAGGAAAACTAAACAAACTGATGGATGCTTGTGAAAAACTAAGTTTAAAGAGGAGTGCACAGTATGTAACTATAAACACACCCGTGGCAAAAACTTCTTAATCTTCACCCATACATATTACCAATAATATCCAAATGTCACGATAGAAAATTATTTGTTCTAGTGTAACAAACACTGTTAAAGGAATGCCACTAAACGTAGATAACCATGACCCTGGGAAACACCAGATTTCCTCTTTACAAGATATGGAGGATGATGGTATTGATGACGACTTTGAAATTTACCACATCAACACCAAGAAGATGAAGATCACAGCTGCAAAAAATGTGAAAAAAAGGCCATGAATGACTAGGAAAATCATTTTCCCTTGGGCCAACTTTCCCTCTTACTAAAGTGGTACTGAATGATGCATACACAGCTCTGTATATTTAGTGTGAGATGATTGAAATATGATGTACCGTATATACTCGAGTATAAGCCGACCCGAGTATAAGCCGACCCCCCTAATTTTGCCACAAAAAACTGGGAAAACTTATTGACTCGAGTATAAGCCTAGGGTGGGAAATGCAGCAGCTACCGGTAAATCTCAAAAGTAAAAATAGATACCAAATATAGTAAAATGAATTGAGACATCAGTAGGTTAAGTGTTTTTGAATAACCATATTGAATCAGGAGCCCCATATAATGCTCCATATTAAAATATACCCCGTATAATGCTGCACAAAGGTTAATAATGGCCCCATAAGATGCTCCATAGAAACATTTGCCCAATATAGTGCTGCATAAAGGTTGATGGCCCCATGAGATGCTCCACACATTATGGCCCCATACGATGCTCCACACATTATGGCCCCATAAGATGCTCCATACATTTGCCCCATAAGATGCTCCATACATTTGCCCCATAAGATGCTCCATACATTTGCCCCATGAGATGTTCCATACATTTGCCCCATGAGATGCTCCATACATTTGCCCCATGAGATGCTCCATACATTTGCACCCATGAGATGTTCCATACATTTGCCCCATGAGATGCTCCATACATTTGCCCCATGAGATGCTCCATACATTTGCCCCATGAGATGCTCCATACATTTGCCCCATAAGATGCTCCATACATTTGCCCCATGAGATGCTCCATACATTTGCCCCATGAGATGCTCCATACATTTGCCCCATGAGATGCTCCATACATTTGCCCCATGAGATGCTCCATACATTTGCCCCATGAGATGCTCCATACATTTGCCCCATGAGATGCTCCATACATTTGCCCCATGAGATGCTCCATACATTTGCCCCATAAGATGCTCCATACATTTGCCTCATGAGATGCTCCATACATTTGCCCCATTTGCTGTGATTAAAATAAAAAAATCACATACTCACCTCTCTTCACTCAGGCCCCCGGCACCAGCGATAGTCACCTTCCACGTTCCATCGCTGCGCGCTGCTCTGTCTTCCATCCTCCACACTGAATGTTCAGGTAGAGGGCGGCGCGCACACTAACCGCGTTATCGCGCCCTCTGACCTGTACAGTCACAGCCAGAGGACGGAAGACAGAGCAGCGCGCAGCGATGGAACGGAGGACAGGTGACTATTGCGCAATGCTCCCCCTCCCCTGATGTACTCACCTGTTCCTGAAGCTGTCCCTGCATGTCCGAAGGTCTCCGGGAGCCGGCGGCATCGTCCTGTGTTCAGCGGTCACGTGGTACCGCTGAATAAAGTAATGAATATGTGTGCATATTCATTACTTTAAATGAGCGGTACCACGTGACCGCTGAACACAGGAAGATACCGCCGGCTCCCGGAGACCTTCGGACATGCAGGGACAGCGTCAGGAACAGGTGAGTATATCACAGCCGCCGCTCCCCCTCACCCGCCGACCCCACACCGACACTGACTCGAGTATAAGCCGAGAGGCTCACTTTCAGTCCCAAAAAGTGGGCTGAAAATTTCGGCTTATGTACGTGTGTTATCTGTGAGGGCATTGTCGACCCATTTACCACTCGTACGGTCACTGGTTGAGCTAACATTACCAGGGGAATTGCGTGACGTTGGGCAAAGGCAGATGACATAAAATTGCCCTCCGCCCCAGAATCCACGCAGAGCTCTACCGAGTGGGAAAATGGACCTATAGTAATTGTCCCCTTAAAGGACAATTTGGAGGCAAACGTCGCCGTGTCTAGTGTACCTCCACCTACTACCACTAGACGCTGACGTTTCCTCGACCGCTGGGAACATCTGGTGGCAAGATGTCCTGACTGCTGGCAAACATGACAAACCTGGACTGCACGAGCGGTCCGGGACTTAGATCCTGCTCGTGACACTTCCATGGTTTCATGTCACTCAGAGGCCTGGACTGGAGATTCCAAAGGCTTGGAGAAGGTGGGAGCCAGCCGAAACCTCTGCCTACACTGGGTTTGCTCTAACCTCCGTTCATGAAAACGGAGGTCAATACGAGTGGACACTGCTATTAACTCCTCCAGTGTGGTGGGAATCTCCCTAGTGGCCAGAGCGTCCTTCACATGGTCAGCCAGCCCCCTCCAAAATATTGGAATAAGGGCTTTATCTGACCACTCCAGCTCAGACGCTAGGGTGCGAAAGTGGATGGCAAAATGGCTGACCAAGGCCGAGCCCTGAGTCAATGCCAACAGTTGGAGCGCCGTATCATGGGTGATACGAGGTCCTAAAAAGACCTGTTTCAGAGTGCTCAGGAACAATGAGGCACTCTGCACCACATGATCGCCACGCTGCCACAGCGGCGTAGCACACTCCAACGCCCTGTCCGACAGGAGAGACACCATAAATCCCACCTTAGCCCGCTCTGTAGGGAAACGTGTGGCCAGAAGCTCGAGATGTATAGAGCACTGACTCACGAAACCCCTACAAGACTTACTATCACCAGAAAATTTTTATGGCAGCGGGAGGCGAGATAGAGTCGGAACAGGGGTGGCAGTGGACAAGGTTGCTGCAGCCACGCTAGCAGCCTGAACAGCAACTGCGGTTACATCCACAGCTGAGGTTGTGCGCTCGAGAGCCACCAACCTACCCTCCAGCTGCTGGATGTACAGCAAGGATTGCTGTTTGTCCGTCATTACTAGCCAGACCCTGGCACTAGTGTAATGTTAGGGCTAGCGGAACGCACCAAATTATAAGAGAGATGGTATAAGGTGCTTTCGCAGCCCGGGGTCCACTGTGCAGAGATGGAACCTGCTGCTGAGTAATGACGGACTATATGGCGGTACAATGTAGATACACACATGGGTTAACTTCACCCTGTGTGAAGGAAGCAAACCTTGTTGCGTCACAGGGCCGCGGTACCGCACCAAGAGCGCAAGCAAGGAGTCTCAGGACTCTATCCCAAGGCACTGGATTAGAGTACTTACAGACCACTTGTGCTCGACACCGCAACTGGGGTGTCAAAGTAACAGAAACTTAAAACACAAGAGTGCGTGCGGTGCCGCTTTGGCGGACGCCACTAACCACCCAGACTTGGGATAGGAAAGCGCTCTATAAGCGCACGGCGCCGCACTAGCGGCTACAGCAGTAGACGCTGTATCGTGTGTCTTTATGTTGACAGCTAGTCGGGCGCTAGACAGCAAGCATCCACCTTTCGCGAGCAGTCATACACAAGGGAGGGGATATTAAAGAACGACTTGCACTCATCAACACACACACGTATACAAATGTACACTAGCGCATGGCCGTGCGGTCATGCGAAGCTTATATAGCTGCAGCACGTACAGGACCTTCCAAAAAGGACCAATGGAAAGCTGCCACAGAAGTTCAGCACCTTCAGGACCTTCCTGGAAGACCAATTGGATCAGCTGCAGTATCTGAGCATGTGACCTTCGATCTCCAATGGGAGATCTTGCCCTGGGCATGCTCAGAAGAGAAAAAGCAGGACTTAGTCCCAAAAGCATCTGCTCGCCGCTGCCCAGCATTGGCTTTAATGGCAGAAGCTGGAAAAGCAGCAGTAACTCTATGCACAGAGTGAGACTGAGCAAGACGCCTGGACCGACGTCTCTGCTGAGCAGACTCCACTGTGGTTGGAGAAAAATGGGAGACCACAGCAGAGATGGCTCGAGATTCCCCCTGTGCAGAGGCGGGAACTCAACACCTAACACTACCAGTCTGTTCATGTAGCAGATGAACCTCTCTGTTGTATATTACAATACCCCTTGTCTGGGGTTACCTTACAGGAGCACTGCTTCTCACACTGACTCCTTGTCAGTCCTGGCTTCACCAACACAGAAGCCGTCCCAGGTAGTGATTAGCGAGTTCTAAAATGCTTGGGTCGAGCAGATTGGAATACTGGGGTACTTGGGTAGAACAGTGAGCCCAATGTAAGTCTATGGGAGACCTGAGTATTTTTACCGTGATCCCCCCGGGGTTTCTTTTAGAGTCTAAAAACATCTGAAAATGATGGAAACACTGCTCAAGTGGCACAGGAACCTCATGGGGATCGCCCCTGGAAGCATTTCTGTCTCCTAGTTCACAGCTGTAAATTTTATTTTCCGAGATTCATGCCATTTTTCCTGGTGCAACAAAAAACACACTAAAACTAAACCAAAACGGATTTTGCTGGGAAATATGTCAAGGCACATCCTTTGCAGGTTAATAACTTGCCTGTAAGGTCAAATAATTAACCCCAGACAGAAAATGTCCTACCCCACTTAGCATTAGTTCAGATGCAATGTTTTTGAAGCGTTTTTCAAATTTAACATTGCTTTAAACCACTACAAATACATTCACTGGGAAATGTCATTGTAACATGTAACAACCCCAGCTGGCCATGTGGTGTGTGACACATAAGCAGACCCATCTTGTTTCATTTATGAAGGAGGGACTCTTAAAGTCACAGAGCCTATTTTTACTTGTGCATCAGGCTGCAATAATCTTCTTAAAGGGCCATTATTAAACAGTGGGTCTCTTAAGCTGTTGTAGCCTATGCTGTGAGCAGATGGGCTGCCAGGAATCACGACACACCACATATCCCTTTCATAAGATGTCCAGGGGGGACTCCTGAAAAAGAGTTGCATTGAATTCAAGACCTGCCCTGCTACCAATTCATATGCACCCCAATAAGCCTTTGAACCCATATACTGGATGGGCCCATGAAAATCCACTTCACAAATATGCATTTTGTACTCCGTACTCCTTTGTTTTACACATTGGCAGCAAAGCCAGCCCTGCTGCATAGTCAGTCATTTGCACCCCATTACGCCTTGGAACCCACATACTGGATGGGCCCATGAAAATCCACTTCACAATATGCATTTTGAACTCCGGTACTCCTTTGTTTTACACATTGGGAGGAAGGCCAGCCCTGCTGCATAGTCAGTATTATGCACCCCATTACGTCTAGGAACCCACATACTGGATGGGCCAATGAAAATCCACTTCCCAATATGCATTTTGTACTCCGTACTCCTTTGTTTTACACATTAGCAGCAAGGCCAGCCCTGCTGCATAATCAGTTATATGCACACCATTACACCTTGGAACTCACATACTGGATGGGCCCAGGAAAATCCACTTCACAATATGCATTTTGTACTCCCGTACTCCTTTGTTTTACATATTAGCAGCAAGGCCAGCCCTGATGCATAGTTATATGCACCCCATTACGCCTTGGAACCCACATACTGGATGGGCCCAGGAAAATCCACTTCACAATATGCATTTTGTACTCCCGTACTCCTTTGTTTTACACATTGGCAGCAAGGCCAGCCCTGCTGCATAGTCATATGCACCCCATTACGCCTTGGAACCCACATACTGGATGGGCCCAGGAATATCCACTCCACAATATGCATTTTGTACTCCCGTTCAGCTTTGTTTTACACATTGGCAGCAAGGCCAGCCCTGCTGCATAGTCAGTCATATGCACCCAATTGCGCCTTGGAATCCACATACTGGATGGGCCCAGGAAAATCCACTTCACAATATGCATTTTGTACTCCCGTTCAGCTTTGTTTTACACATTGACAGCAAGGCCAGCCCTGCTGCATAGTTATATGCACTCCATTACGCCTTGGAACCCACATACTAGATAGGCCCAGGAAAATCCACTTCACAATATTCATTTTGTACTCCCGTACTCCTTTGTTTTACACATTGGCAGCAAGGCCTGCCCTGCTGCATAGTCAGTAATTTGCACCCCATTATGCCTTGGAACCCACATACTGGATAAGCCCAGGGAAATCCACTTCAGAATATGCACTTTTCACTTCTGTACTCTTTTGTTTTACACATTGGCAGCAAGGCCAGCCCTGCTGCATAGTCATATGCACCCCATTATGCCTTGGAACTCACATACTGGATGGGCCTACGAAAATCCACTTCACAGTATGCATTTTGTACTCCCATACTCTTTTGTTTTACACATTGGCAGCAAGGCCAGCCCTGCTGAATAGTCACTCATAGGTACCACATTACGCCTTTGAACCAACATACTGGATGGGCCCACGAAAATCCACTCGTATTTTTTAATGGTATCCCTCTTTTCAGAATTATATACAGGGGAATTTGGCAATTTTTTTTGCCATGTTTTTAATGCTAAGATTCAGATACAGCTTTAAAAAAGGCTAACACTTGCAATACAATTCAATTTTATTGCAAACTACAAAATTCAAGGAATTTTATGATTGAATAGTGTGAGTGCGTACACCTTTGTATATGTTAACATACAAAGGTTAATAAGTACATATAAGGATTAAATAAATATTGTAATTACATAAATGTGAAGATTAACTACATACAGTATACTTAGATCATCACCAAGAAGCTTTTAAACATCATCCGTCTGGAATATCAGAGAAGCAACACCAAGACAGAGAACCCCTTGGAGATTACCTACACTGAATGGGCGTCCCCAATTATGCAGGTATCAGCACACTATACATGTACATGTACCCCAGGTTTGGCATCTGTCTTAGTCATGTTTCTCTGGTCTTATATAGTGACTAAAGGTACCTTCACACTAAACGATATCGCTAGCGATCCGTGACGTTGCAGCGTCCTGGCTAGCGATATTGTTGTGTTTGACAGGCAGCAGCGATCAGGATCCTGCTGTGACATCGTTGGTCAGAGAAGAAAGTCCAGAACTTTATTTCGTCGTTGGATCACCCGCTGATATCGCTGGATCGCAGGGCAGCGCATAGTAACCCGATGTTTACCCTGGTTACCAGCGTAAATGTAAAAAAAAAAAACACATACATTCCGGTGCCCGGCGTCCGCTTCCCTGCACTCCTCCTGCATCCTGTGTAAGTGCCGGCCGTAAAGCAGAGCGGTGCCGTCACCGCTCTGCTCTGTGGGAGATGCCGGAGATGTTCGGCGCTGACACAGGATGCAGGAGGAGTGCAGGGAAGCGGACGCCGGGCACCGGAATGTGAGTATGTGGGGGTTTTTTTACATTTACGCTGGTAACCAGGGTAAACATCGGGTTACTAAGCACGGCCCTGCGCTTAGTAAACCGATGTTTACCCTGGTTACCAGGGGACTTCGGCATCGTTGGTCGCTGGAGAGCCGTCTGTGTGACAGCTCTCCAGCGACCACACAGCGACTAAACAGCGACGCAGCAGCGATAGGCATCGTTGTCTGTATCGCTGCAGCGTCGCTTAGTGTGAAGGTACCTTTACACTATGTAGCAACTCTAGTTTCACCCAGACATTCAAGTGGCCACTTTTCAAGGTTGGATGAAACTAAGATATCATAGAGTTATCAGACAAGGGGCCATAAACCCCTAGAAAACAAAAGCCACAAGGATTTAGATCAAACCACCACCAGCATAGTTTCAGTAAACCTTAATGTTTTACAATGACAAACAGCAAACATATAAAGGCTTAGAACTGTTTGTGAAGTGAATAAACAAACATTTATCAAGACTGTCACTATGAGCATTGTCTGTCACATCTGTAAATGTTTTACAAGAAATGCAGCTATGTGTGCTTCTGAATGCATTCAGTATACAGTATTTCAATCTTGTTTACAAATCGCCATTTGTATATTCACCATTTGCACGTTTGAGGCAGCCGAAGTTAAGGGTCTCAAGGAGAGAAACCAATATAGTGGACAAAGCTATATCTTTAAATAATTACTGAGCCAAACTAACAGCTTTGCTTTATCAAATTTATATGAAGTGTATTGTGTCCAATGTGAGCAACCAGGCAATACAAAAAGGAGCTTTTTAAGGGAGCTCTTTAAGGTACACAAATGTTATAAAATCTTTGCCAGCAAGGATGAGAGTTCATCAATGTTGGGTACCTTTTTTAAAAATATACTATTGCCATCACAGCCCCCCTTGCTCAAACTTCACCAGCCTATAGCAGTACAAAGCACATTCACCCTGGTGATCTAGTGGCAGTTAAAGAAGAGACATTGCAGGAGACAGAGTTACGAATTAGGCCCAATGTAGCTGTGTGTGTCTCTGAGACATGTAATGCAGTGCATGATCTGCCAAACAATTCCCCAATGGGGGTACCTTTTTTTAAAAATAGACTAGTGCCATCACAGGCCTCTTGCCCAAACTTCACCAGCCTATAACAGTATAGAGCACATTCACCCTGGGTTTCTAGTTGCAGGTAAAGGACACAGTGCAGGAGACAGACTTAAGAAGTAGGCCCAGTGTAATGTAATGCCCAATTCCCCAATGTGGGGTCCTGTTTTTACTAATTAAATAGTGCCATCACAATAAACAATTCTCCAATGGGGGAACCTTTTTTTAATTACCAGAAAATGTATAATGCCCGTCAGAAGATCGGTGTAACAGATGAGCATGTTTGACTCGGCCTAAAAAATGCCTGTCAAAAATATGTTGCCAAACCAAAAACACACGTATCTGTCTAATGGGCAAAGTGCAACATATTCGTGAGATGCTGAATTATAAAAAGCAGATCAGTGTTGGAGGAAAACTAAACAAACTGATGGATGCTTGTGAAAAACTAAGTTTAAAGAGGAGTGCACAGTATGTAACTATAAACACACCCGTGGCAAAAACTTCTTAATCTTCACCCATACATATTACCAATAATATCCAAATGTCACGATAGAAAATTATTTGTTCTAGTGTAACAAACACTGTTAAAGGAATGCCACTAAACGTAGATAACCATGACCCTGGGAAACACCAGATTTCCTCTTTACAAGATATGGAGGATGATGGTATTGAAGACGACTTTGAAATTTACCACATCAACACCAAGAAGATGAAGATCACAGCTGCAAAAAATGTGAAAAAAAGGCCATGAATGTCTGGAAAATCATTTTCCCTTGGGCCAACTTTCCCTCTTACTAAAGTGGTACTGAATGATGCATACACAGCTCTGTATATTTAGTGTGAGATGATTGAAATATGATGTACCGTATATACTCGAGTATAAGCCGACCCGAGTATAAGCCGACCCCCCTAACTTTGCCACAAAAAACTGGGAAAACTTATTGACTCGAGTATAAGCCTAGGGTGGGAAATGCAGCAGCTACCGGTAAATCTCAAAAGTAAAAATAGATACCAAATATAGTAAAATGAATTGAGACATCAGTAGGTTAAGTGTTTTTGAATAACCATATTGAATCAGGAGCCCCATATAATGCTCCATATTAAAATATACCCCGTATAATGCTGCACAAAGGTTAATAATGGCCCCATAAGATGCTCCATAGAAACATTTGCCCAATATAGTGCTGCATAAAGGTTGATGGCCCCATGAGATGCTCCACACATTATGGCCCCATACGATGCTCCACACATTATGGCCCCATAAGATGCTCCATACATTTGCCCCATAAGATGCTCCATACATTTGCCCCATAAGATGCTCCATACATTTGCCCCATGAGATGTTCCATACATTTGCCCCAGGAGATGCTCCATACATTTGCCCCATGAGATGCTCCATACATTTGCCCCATGAGATGTTCCATACATTTGCCCCATGAGATGCTCCATACATTTGCCCCATGAGATGCTCCATACATTTGCCCCATGAGATGCTCCATACATTTGCCCCATAAGATGCTCCATACATTTGCCCCATGAGATGCTCCATACATTTGCCCCATGAGATGCTCCATACATTTGCCCCATGAGATGCTCCATACATTTGCCCCATGAGATGCTCCATACATTTGCCCCATGAGATGCTCCATACATTTGCCCCATGAGATGCTCCATACATTTGCCCCATGAGATGCTCCATACATTTGCCCCATAAGATGCTCCATACATTTGCCTCATGAGATGCTCCATACATTTGCCCCATTTGCTGTGATTAAAATAAAAAAATCACATACTCACCTCTCTTCACTCGGGCCCCCGGCACCAGCGATAGTCACCTTCCACGTTCCATCGCTGCGCGCTGCTCTGTCTTCCATCCTCCACACTGAATGTTCAGGTAGAGGGCGGCGTGCACACTAACCGCGTTATCGCGCCCTCTGACCTGTACAGTCACAGCCAGAGGACGGAAGACAGAGCAGCGCGCAGCAATGGAACGGAGGACAGGTGACTATTGCGCAATGCTCCCCGTCCCCTGATATACTCACCTGTTCCTGAAGCTGTCCCTGCATGTCCGAAGGTCTCCGGGAGCTGGCGGCATCGTCCTGTGTTCAGCGGTCACGTGGTACCGCTGAATAAAGTAATGAATATGTGTGCATATTCATTACTTTAAATGAGCGGTACCACGTGACCGCTGAACACAGGAAGATACCGCCGGCTCCCGGAGACCTTCGAACATGCAGGGACAGCGTCAGGAACAGGTGAGTATATCACAGCCGCCGCTCCCCCTCACCCGCCGACCCCACACCGACACTGACTCGAGTATAAGCCGAGAGGGTCACTTTCAGTCCCAAAAAGTGGGCTGAAAATTTCGGCTTATACTCGAGTATATACGGTATTCTGTTTTGTCCATGTCCACTTTTTGAAAGCGAGCATAAAAGAAGGATTAAATAGTGGCATGACGTGTGATTTTGGTCAGTAAGGAGGTAATGTCAGGTACAGATAGGTAGATCTGCATGTCATCGGCGTACTGATGATATTGCAAACTGTGCCATTACATCAGCTCTTCCAGGCCCAAGGTGTACATGGAGAAGAGTAGTGGTCCTAAAACTGAGTCTTGGGGAACACCAAAAGACCGTGGTCGAGGTGAGGAGGTGGTGTGAGAGAGGGTGGTGTGATTTTTAAAGACTCTGCCAATAACCCCCAAAAGGCCATTTGCACTAACGACCATGCCCGCAGGGGTAGCAAAACTCCCATCCTATCCACCACAACCATGATCAGGCACATGGTTGCAAAGCACCCAACTTTGTTGGTTGAACACAATGCTCCATGAACAGTGTCTGCGGGTGATACCACTGCTTCTTCCTATGTTGTACGTGCAAGCCAATCCCCTGTCCATGGTGCATGCAAAGATGCCTCATGCCCTGCATCTACAGTTACACACAAACTCAATTAGCACCATCAGCAAGCACATCCACATCCTTGTCCCAGCGCAGCGTTCAGTTGTCCATTGCCCAGTCTTTGGAACACAAGCGGAAATAAGCAGTCATTGCCACAGTACTAAATTCACACATTTCTCGTCTGCTTGTCCTCAAAATGTTGCATTTTGAGGCCTGTGGAAGACGTAAGCTTTCCGCAACCTGATGCTGGTGACCATCATAAGGTTCTCAATACCCAGTTGCCACAATTTTTCCAGGTCTGCCGTCATGGCATTACACAAGCAAGCACATGTCCCACAACAATACCCGGGCCCTCTACAATGCTGTTACTGGGAAAGTGCACCTAAACACAGACATTTGGTCAGGTGCTTGTGGTCAGGGATGGTACATCTCACTAACGGCACACTGGGTTAACATAGTGGAATTTGGGACCCAGTCCGACCTTGGGATGGTGCTCGTCCTCTCAACCCATAGTATTGCAGGCCCTACTTCAATCTAGGTTGTCACCACAGTCTACAGCTCCTGCAACTCCTCCTCCTTCACACCCTTTTTGCCCTCCATCTCCGAAAGTAACACATGAGTCACATGCTGCAATCACTGCAGCTTTGCCTCAGGCGAGCGGCAACAGGCTGTGCTGTAGCTAATATGCTTAGGTGACAAACCGCACAATGATGAAGACTTGTGGACAGCTCTGAAAGAAAAGGCAGATCTGTGGCTGGCACCACTGAACATACAGCCAGGCATGATCATGTGTGACAATGGCTGGAACCTGGTGGCTGCTCTGTGTTGAGGCGAGCTCACACACGTGCCATGCCTGGCCCATGTGCGTAACCTCATTGTTCAACATTTTCTGAAAAGCGACACAGAGGTGCCAGATCTGCTAGGAAAAGTACGAGGCTCTGCATACCCATTTTAGAAAGTCAGCTAGAGCTTCATCCGCCCTTCCCGTGCTTCTGCAGCGCTTGCAGCTTCTGGCTCACCAACTTGTGTGAGATGTCCTCCCCATGCATTGCAACTCTTCACTGCATATTTTGGAAAGGATTTGTGAGCAGAAGAGGCCAGTTGTTGACTACCATCATCAACATGGCCGTTGGTATTCAGTTCTGACGTCACACATAAGATTTCAGGAGTGGACACGGATATCAGACATATGTACCATCTTCCAAAACTTTGAGGAATTCACCAGTATTTTTAACGAGATACAACACTGTTAGATATGAGGCCTGTATTTGTTAATTTTTTAAATTAAAATAGTGTACCGAACTGGGGTAACAGACTGAATAAAGCTGAGTGTAGGCCTGAATTCCACCTTTTGTGTTGTGGATTCTGTTTGTGGGCTCCCTCTGGTGGTTACTGCTGGTACTGGGTGACTTTGGTGGGTTGCGGCCTTTGGTTTCCACCTGTCCATCAGAGGCTGGGTGTTTCCTATTTTACCTGGCCTTTCTGTCATTCCCTTGCCGGCTATCAATGTATTCAGATGTGCTCTGTTTGGTTCCTGCCTACCTGCTCCCAGATCTTTCAGGATAAGCTAAGTGCTGATTTTCAGTTGTTGTTTTTTTTGTCCAGCTTGCTTATTATGTCTCTATGCTAGCTGGTAGCTCTAGTGGACTGAGGTTCTCCCCATGTGCCATGAGTTGGCACATGGGTTCTTGTAATCTCAGGATGGTTTTTTGATTAGGGTTTTTTGCTGACCGCTCAGACCCCTTTTGTATTGTTCTGCTTTCTAGTTTACAGCGGGCCTCAATTTGCTGAACCTATATATATCATCTCTATGTGTGTGCCTTCCTCTCATTTCACCGTCAATACATGTGGGGGGCAACTATACCTTTTGGGGTTCATTCCTCTGGAGGCAAGTGAGGTCTTTATTTTCTCTGCAGTACTAGTTAGCTCTTAGGCTGGTGCGTGGCGTCTAGAACCAACGTAGGCACGCTCCCTGGCTATCTCTAGTTGCGTTTGTCAGGCGTAGGGCAGCGGTCAGCCCAGGTTCCATCACCCTAGAGCTCGTCCGATATTTAGTATTACTTTGCTTGTCCCTTGCTATCCCTAGCCATTGGGATTCATGACAGTATAGCCGGCCCGCAAAGTGTTAATTGTTTGGGCTGAAGCAGGAGAAAAAGAAGTGTTTAAGGGAAATTTATTTATTTATTTTTTTTTTCCTTCAGAGTTTTGCTGCCTAGCCCTTAATTGCTGTCTAGCTGCTTCTTACCTCCTCTTAACCCTTGAATGGCTCTGATATTAGCTGTTTAACATGGATGTCCAGAGTTTGGCTTCCAGCCTGAGTAATCTCGCGGCAAAAGTTCAAAACATACAGGATTTTGTTGTTCACACTCCCATGTCTGAACCTAGAATTCCTATTCCAGAGTTCTTTTCTGGAGATAGATCTACCTTCCTGAATTTCAGGAACAATTGTAAATTGTTTCTTTCTTTAAAATCTCGCTCCTCTGGAGACCCTGCTCAACAGGTCAAGATTGTAATATCTTTCCTGCGAGGCGACCCTCAGAATTGGGCATTTGCATTGGCACCAGGGGATCCTGCATTGCTCAATGTGGATGCGTTTTTTCTGGCATTGGGATTGCTCTATGAGGAACCCAACCTGGAGATTCAGGCTGAAAAGGCTTTATTAGCCCTCTCTCAGGGGTATGATGAAGCGGAAATATATTGTCAAAAATTTCGGAAATGGTCGGTGCTTACTCAGTGGAATGAGTGCGCCCTGGCTGCAAACTTCAGAAATGGTCTTTCCGAGGCCATTAAGGATATTATGGTGGGGTTCCCTACGCCTACAGGTCTGAATGAGTCGATGGCTATGGCCATTCAGATTGATCGGCGTTTACGGGAGCGCAAACCCGTGCACCAGTTGGCGGTGTCTTTTGAACAGGCACCTGAGACTATGCAATGTGATAGAATTCAGTCCAGAAGTGAACGGCAAAATTATAGGTGGAAAAATGGATTGTGTTTTTATTGTGGTGATTCAGCTCATGTTATATCAGCATGCTCTAAACGCACAAAAAGGGTTGATAAATCTTTTGCCATTGGTACTCTGCAGCCTAAGTTCATTTTGTCTGTGACTCTGATTTTTTCACTGTCTTCCATTTCCGTCGATGCCTATGTGGATTCGGGCGCTGCCCTGAGTCTTATGGATTGGTCATTTGCTAAACGCTGCGGTTTTAGTCTGGAACCTCTGGAAGTTCCTATTCCTCTGAAGGGAATTGACTCTACACCATTGGCTATGAATAAACCACAGTATTGGACACAAGTGACCATGCACATGACTCCCGTTCATCAGGAGGTGATTCGCTTCCTTGTACTGTATAATTTACATGATGTACTAGTGCTTGGTCTGCCATAGTTACAAACTCATAATCCTGTCCTGGACTGGAAAACAATGTCTGTGTTAAGCTGGGGATGTCAGGGGGTTCATGATTATGCACCTCCGATTTCAATCGCTTCATCTACTCCTTCTGAGATCCCTGCGTTTTTGTCTGACTATAGGGATGTTTTTGAGGAGCCTAAGCTCAATTCGCTCCCTCCGCATAGAGATTGTGACTGTGCTATAGAATTGATTCCTGGCAGTAAGTTCCCTAAGGGTCGTTTATTTAATCTGTCACTGCCAGAGCATACTGCTATGCGGAATTATATTAAGGAGTCCTTGGAAAAGGGACATATTCGTCCATCTTCGTCCCCTCTGGGAGCAGGTTTTTTTTTCGTGGCAAAAAAAGATGGTTCCCTGAGGCCTTGTATAGATTATCGCCTTCTGAATAAGATTACAGTCAAGTATCAGTATCCATTGCCATTATTGACTGATTTGTTTGCTCGCATTAAGGGGGCTAGGTGGTTCACTAAGATAGATCTTCGCGGTGCGTATAATCTGGTGCGGATAAAACAGGGTGATGAGTGGAAAACCGCATTTAATACGCCTGAGGGCCATTTTGAGTATTTGGTAATGCCTTTTGGACTCTCCAATGCTCCGTCAGTCTTTCAGTCCTTTATGCACAATATTTTCCGTGAATATCTGGATAAGTTTATGATTGTGTATTTGGATGATATTTTGGTGTTTTCTGATGACTGGGAGTCTCATGTTCTACAGGTCAGGAAGGTGTTTCAGGTTCTGCGGGCCAATTCTCTGTTTGTGAAGGCTTCAAAGTGTCTCTTCGGAGTCCAGAAGATTTCTTTTTTGGGGTACATTTTTTCTCCTTCTACTATTGAGATGGATCCCGTCAAGGTTCAGGCGATTTGTGACTGGACACAACCTACATCTGTTAAGAGCCTTCAGAAGTTCTTGGGGTTTGCTAATTTTTATCGTCGGTTCATTGCTAATTTTTCCAGTATTGTTAAACCTTTGACTGATTTGACTAAAAAGGGTGCTGATGTTGCTGATTGGTCTCCTGCGGCCGTGGAGGCCTTTCAGGAACTTAAGCGCCGGTTTTCTTCTGCTCCTGTGTTGTGTCAACCAGATGTTTCACTTCCTTTTCAGGTTGAGGTTGATGCTTCCGAGATTGGAGCGGGGGCGGTTTTGTCACAGAGAAGTTCTAATGGCTCGGTGATGAAGCCATGTGCATTCTTCTCTAGAAAATTCTCGCCCGCCGAGCACAATTATGATGTGGGTAATCGGGAGCTTTTGGCCATGAAGTGGGCATTTGAGGAGTGGCATCATTGGCTTGAGGGTGCTAAACATCGTGTGGTGGTCTTGACTGATCACAAGAATCTCATTTACCTTGAGTCTGCCAGGCGTTTGAATCCTAGACAGGCTCGTTGGTCGTTGTTTTTTTCTCGTTTCAATTTCGTGGTTTCATACCTGCCAGGTTCAAAGAATGTGAAGGCAGATGCTCTTTCCAGGAGTTTTGTGCCTGACTCTCCTGGAGACTCTGGGCCTACTGGTATCCTTAGGGATGGGGTAATATTGTCCGCCGTATCCCCAGACTTGCGACGTGCATTGCAGGAGTTTCAGGTGGATAAACCGGATCGTTGTCCACCAGAAAGACTGTTTGTTCCGGATGATTGGACCAGTAGAGTCATCTCCGAGGTCCATTCTTCTGTGTTGGCTGGTCATCCTGGAATATTTGGTACTAGAGACTTGGTGGCCAGGTCTTTTTGGTGGCCTTCCTTGTCTAGGGATGTGGGTACCTTTGTGCAGTCTTGTGAAGTGTGTGCTCGAGCTAAGCCTTGCTGTTCTCGGGCCAGTGGGTTGTTGTTATCCTTGCCCATCCCGAAGAGGCCTTGGACGCACATTTCCATGGATTTTATTTCTGATCTCCCGGTTTCACAGAAAATGTCCGTTATCTGGGTTGTGTGTGACCGCTTTTCTAAGATGGTTCATTTGGTGCCCTTGCCTAAGTTGCCTTCCTCCTCTGAGTTGGTCCCTTTATTTTTTCAGAACGTGGTTCGTTTGCATGGGATTCCGGAGAATATCGTTTCTGACAGGGGATCCCAGTTTGTGTCTAGATTTTGGCGGACGTTTTGTGCCAAGATGGGCATTGATTTGTCTTTCTCGTCTGCATTCCATCCTCAGACAAATGGCCAGACGGAGCGAACTAATCAGACCTTGGAAACTTATTTGAGGTGTTTTGTTTCTGCTGATCAAGATGACTGGGTTGCTTTTTTGCCACTGGCCGAATTTGCTCTTAATAATCGGGCTAGTTCTGCCACGTTGGTCTCTCCTTTTTTTTGTAATTCGGGGTTTCATCCTCGTTTTTCCTCTGGTCAGGTGGAGTCTTCGGATTGTCCTGGAGTGGACGTGGTGGTGGACAGGCTGCATCAGATTTGGAACCAGGTGGTGGACAATTTGAAGTTATCTCAGGAGAAGACTCAGCAGTTTGCTAATCGCCGTCGCCGCGTGGGTCCCCGACTTCTTGTTGGGGATTTGGTGTGGTTGTCTTCTCGTTTTGTCCCTATGAAGGTCTCTTCTCCTAAGTTCAAGCCTCGGTTCATCGGTCCTTATAGGATCTCGGAGATTCTTAACCCTGTATCTTTTCGTTTGGATCTCCCAGCATCGTTTGCTATTCATAATGTGTTCCATCGGTCGTTGTTGCGGAGGTATGAGGTGCCCGTTGTTCCTTCGGTTGAGCCTCCTGCTCCGGTGCTGGTGGAGGGAGAATTGGAGTATGTTGTTGAGAAGATCTTGGATTCTCGTGTTTCCAGACGCAAACTCCAGTATTTGGTTAAGTGGAAGGGTTATGGTCAGGAGGATAATTCCTGGGTGGTCGCCTCCGATGTTCATGCGACTGATTTGGTCCGCGCCTTCCATAGAGCTCACCCTGATCGCCCTGGGGGTTCTTGTGAGGGTTCGGTGACCCCTCCTCAAGGGGGGGGTACTGTTGTGGATTCTGTTTGTGGGCTCCCTCTGGTGGTTACTGCTGGTACTGGGTGACTTTGGTGGGTTGCGGCCTTTGGTTTCCACCTGTCCATCAGAGGCTGGGTGTTTCCTATTTTACCTGGCCTTTCTGTCATTCCCTTGCCGGCTATCAATGTATTCAGATGTGCTCTGTTTGGTTCCTGCCTACCTGCTCCCAGATCTTTCAGGATAAGCTAAGTGCTGATTTTCAGTTGTTGGTTTTTTTGTCCAGCTTGCTTATTATGTCTCTATGCTAGCTGGTAGCTCTAGTGGACTGAGGTTCTCCCCATGTGCCATGAGTTGGCACATGGGTTCTTGTAATCTCAGGATGGTTTTTTGATTAGGGTTTTTTGCTGACCGCTCAGACCCCTTTTGTATCGTTCTGCTTTCTAGTTTACAGCGGGCCTCAATTTGCTGAACCTATATATATCATCTCTATGTGTGTGCCTTCCTCTCATTTCACCGTCAATACATGTGGGGGGCAACTATACCTTTTGGGGTTCATTCCTCTGGAGGCAAGTGAGGTCTTTATTTTCTCTGCAGTACTAGTTAGCTCTTAGGCTGGTGCGTGGCGTCTAGAACCAACGTAGGCATGCTCCCTGGCTATCTCTAGTTGCGTTTGTCAGGCGTAGGGCAGCGGTCAGCCCAGGTTCCATCACCCTAGAGCTCGTCCGATATTTAGTATTACTTTGCTTGTCCCTTGCTATCCCTAGCCATTGGGATTCATGACACTTTTGTAGGCCACAAATACATCAGATGTCTGACAGCGATAACACACTGGCAAATATGTTGTATTTTTAAATTTTTTTATGCTAAATAGTGCTGCATATAATTAGAGTATCAGACAGCAAAAAAAGTGGTACACCGGCCTACAATGCCCAAACTTGTAGCACGCAGATATATGAGGGCTGTCACGGAAATACCTCACTGGCAAATATGTGGCCTTTTTATATTTTTTGAAGCTAAATAGTGCTGTATAGAATAAGAGTATCAGACAGCAAAAAAAGGGGTACACCGGCCTACAATGACCAAACTTGGAGCACACAGATATATGAGGGCTCTCACGGAAATACCACACTGGCAAATATGTGGCCTTTTTTATTTTTTTATGCTAAATAGTGCTGTATATAATTTGAGTAACAGACAGCAAAAAAAGTGGTACACCGGCCTACAATGCCCAAAATTGGAGCACGCAAATATACGAGGGCTGTCATGGAAATACCACACTGGCAAATATGTGACCTTTTTATATTTTTTTATGCTAAATAGTGCTGTACATAATTAGAGTATCAGACAGCAAAAAAATTGGTGCACGAAGATATATGAGGGCTGTCATGAAAATAGCACACTGGCAAAAAATGTGGCTTGTTTTTTTTTTTTAATGCAAAATAATGTATAGAATTAGAGTATCAGACAGCAAAAAAAGGGGTCCACCGGCCTACATCGACCAAACTTGGAGCAAGCAGATATATGAGGGCTGTCACAGAAATACCACACTAACAAATATGTGGCCTTTTTATATTTTTTGAAGTTAAATAGTGCTGTATATAATTAAAATAACAGGCAGCATAAAAAAAGGGGTCCACCAGCCTACAATGACCAAACTTGGAGCACGCAGATATATGAGGGCTGTCACAGAAATACCACACTGGCATATATGTGGCCTGTTTATTATTTAAATGCAAAATAGTGCTGTATAAGAGTAACAGACAGTAAAAAAAGTGGTACAATGGCCTACAATGCCCAAATTTGAAGCACGCAGATATTTGAGGGCTGTCACGGAAATACCACACTGGCAAATATGTGGCCTGTTCTTTTTTTGAATGCAAAATAATGCTGTGTAGAATTAGAGTATCAGACAGCAAAAAAAGGGGTCCACTGGCCTACAGTGACCAAACTTGGAGCATGCAGATATATGAGGGCTGTCACGGAAATACCTCACTGGCAAAAATGTGGCCCTTTTTTAAAAATGCAAAATAGTGCTGTATAGAAATAGAGTATCAGACAGCAAAAAAAGTGGTCCACTGACCTACAATGCCCAAATTTGGATCACGCAGATATATGAGGCCTTTCTCGATGAATTTAAAACACAAAAAAAAGTGGCAGAAGGCTAGCACACAGAACTATGCTACGTATGCCTGACAAAATATGATTTTTTAGCAGGCCTCAGTCTGACAGAACAAACTATACTTTTGTTTTTTGGGGGTGAATTTTTGGGAAAAAAAATGCAACTAGTTATATAGTAAAGAAGCTGCAGCAGCAGACAGTTACGGAGCTTTGGGAGGGATGCAGTGGGAGCAATGGACGCACATACAGTGCCTGCAGGCCTTGAACTGATGTGGATATGCTGTGCCCTGCTACCTAGCGCTGCAATATTGGGACCCATGAATTAGCCCTGAAAAGGACTTTTGGTTTCTGAGGAGTTGTGGATTTAAGAGTTGCAGACCTACACTAACTCTAAAAACCACGATTCTGACCCTATCTCTGTAGCAGCTCTCCCTACTCTCGCTGAATCCTGAGATGAATGCAGCGAGCACGGCGGCACAAGGTCTCTTATACTCGGGATGATGCTGTGCGGCCAAGCCAATCACTGCACGACCACAACAAAGATGGCTGTGGCGTTTCATGGCCTGGCAGACAATCCCTGCACCGTGATTGGGTCTCTAAAGTCCGCCAAAACCGCTGGGTGGAGACACTAGTTACTGCCGAATAATCCCGGAAATGCTTGGTGCTCTCCATTAAATATTTTTTAAAAATTTACACCCCATGGGGAAACGTTTGTCAGGCCATACACTTAGTGTATTGGCATTACAAGTCTAGGAGACATGCTTCTATAAATTGGGAATAGTTTTTCATGAGACCTTCCTCCACCTCTAATCATTTTCCACCACTAGATCACCAGGGTTCACGTGTTCCGTGCTTCTACAGACAGTCAATTTTTTGGCAAGGGTGTCTGTGATCCCCATTAAATATTTTTTTAAAATTTACCCCCCATGGGGAAATGTTTGTCAGCTCATACACTTAGTGTATGGACATTACAAGTCTAGGAGACCCGCTCCTTTGTAATGGGACAGTTTTTTTTATGAGGCCCTTCTCTATGTTTCTTCCAAGGGGAATAGGGGTGCATGCAAATTTGGGTCAAGGCATCCCTTGCATTCAGTGCATAAGGAAACAATATGGCAGGACCAACTGAAGAATGTAAAGTGGGTTTACCTGTGGCCATCCAGTACCTAGGTTCAAAGGCTTATTGGGGTGCATGTGACTTGGTAGTAGGGCAGGCCTTTTAGTTAATACATAAGAAAACAGTATGGCAGGACCAACTGAAGAACGTGAAGTGGGTTTTCCTGTGGCCATCCATTACCTGGCTTATTGGGGTGCATATGACTTGATAGCAGGGCAGGCCTTGCATTCAATGCAACATTTTTTCTATAAGCCCTCCTGTACCTCTTGTGAAAGGGGTATTGGGGTGTGTTGTAATTGTTGGCAGCCCAGCCACTCACTGCATAGGCAATAACAGCTAATAATAGGCTTTGTGACTTTAAGAGTCATTTATAAATTAAACAAGATGTGTCTCCTTATGTATCACACACCACATGGCCAGCTAGGGTTGCTAAATGTTACAATGACATTTCCCAGTGAATGCATGTGTATTGGTTGAAAGGAATGTTAAAGTTGAAAAATGCATCTAAAACGCTGCGTGTGAACATTGCCCAAGTGGTGGAGGAACATGTTGGCCTGGGGTTAATTATTTTGCCTTATATACAAGTCATTATCCTGGAAAGGATGTACCTTAACATATTTCCCAGCAAAATCCATTTTGGTTTCATTTTTGTATGTTTTTTGGTGCACCTGTAAAAATGGAGTGAAACTCTGACAACATTGCTTATAGCTGTGACCCTGCGGTCAGAAATACTTCCAGGGATGATCCCCATGATGTTCCTGTGTCATTTGAGCAGTGTTTTCATCATTTTCAGATGTTTTTAGACCTTGAAGGGACCCCAGGGGGATCGCGGTAAAAATACTCAGGTTTCCCATAGACTTACATTGGGCTCATTGCTCGGGTCGAATACCTGAGTATTCCAATTTGCTTGACCCGAGCAACGAGCACCCGAGCATTTTAGTGCTCGTTCATCTCTGGTCCCCCCACATAACAACTGAAGGATGGGCATGGATGTCTAACATTTGTTCAATTTTCCAAGACTTTGAGGACTCCACAAACATGGTGAGCAGCGATTACGCCATCATCTGCGCAACAATCCAGCTTCAATTATTACTTAAACGGTTGTTGCTGACAATTAAACATGAAGCTTTGCATGCAGACCAGATGGAGATTGAGGGATAAATAAGACAGGGAGATACTACCCAAATCAGCCTTTTCTCATCAATGCAGAGCGGATAGTGGAACAATGAGGATGTGGAGGCTGAGGAGAAGGAGGAACAGGAGCTGGCAGAGGCTCGCACCCACACAAGCTTCGTCCCATCTCTCCTACATGGATGGGCTCAGGATGGGAATGAGGAGGAAAAGATGGAGGAGGAAAAGATGATGGAGAGTACTCATGGTGGAGATAGGGAAGTGTTGGCTGTAGTAACCTTGGCACATGTGGACGACTTCATGTTCCACTACCTTTCCCGTGGCCCTCATATTACATTCATCTTGGCAAAAAAGGGTACAGGTTGTTCAACCTGCTAGACCTATGCTACAAGGAGAACCATGCATCATCCAGGCCCTGCTTGCCAGGCATTTTTTACAAGGAGGGAACATTTTTAAAAGATGGTCAAGCAATACCTGGCCAACAAAACCAGCATACTCCCTAATTCCTCTGCGACCTTCAGCTATTGGGTCTCACCTTATATGAGTTGTCCTTCTATGCCTTGGAAATGTGGTGCCTTAACGCTACCGTCTTGCCTGAGCAAGATTTTATGTATGCCGGGTGGGTCAAAACAGACATTTTGCCTGTCAGGCTGACAGGTTTACTCTCATAACAATGAACAGCAGTACATCAAATATTTTTAATCTTCAATATTTAAATGAGGCCTGCCAGTTGTTGCCTTCAAGAGTATATGGATAACTGGATGACTCTACTTATAATGTTTTCCTGGATTTGGACTTCAATATGGGTGTAGGAGTACATCAACTACACTTTCTAAATATTTTAATGAGGCCCTCTAGTTTTTGCCTGTTAGGGTCTGTGGATGAACCTGCTTATAACTTTTTCCTGGCTTTCCATTGTGTGCAGAACCTTTATTAGTGTAGGCATACCACTACACTTTAGTGCCTTTGAAGTCTTTATGGATGACCCTGCTTGTAATTTTAGGCTGGCTCTGCACTGTGAAGAACTTATGAGTGTAGGAGTACCACAACAATCATTTTTCACATTATTTGAATGAGGTACTAAAGATGGTGATTTCAAGGGTTTATGGATGACCCTGCTTTTAATTTTTGGCACTTAGTGCCTAGCCTGTTATGACCCCAATGACAGAGGGTCTCAAAAATACATACCAGGTCTGCAAACACAAAAAACCAGCTCATAGGGCAGTGGTAACTGGGCTGACCATATATCTAATCCTAGCACCACAAATAGCAGCAGCCGGGGAACGTGCCTACGTTGGTTCTAGACGTCTCGCGCCAGCCGGAGAACTAACTAACCCTAGAAGGGAAAAGATAGACCTTTCTTGCCTCCAGAGAAAAGACCCCAAAAGTTGGATACAAGCCCCAACAAATAATAACGGTGAGGTAAGGAGAAAAGACAAACGTAAGAATGAACTAGATATTTAGCAAAGAGAGGCCCACTGACTAATAGCAGAATATAGTAAGATGACTTATACGGTCAGCAAAAACCCTATCAAAATTTCCACGCTGGATATTCAAGAACCCCCGAACCGTCTAACGGCCGGGGGGAGAACACCAGCCCCCTAGAGCTTCCAGCAGAATCAGGAATCACATTTAGTACAAGCTGGACAAAAAATAATAGCAATGCAAATAACCAAAAAGCAAGGAAGCAAGACTTAGCTTAATTTTGCAAGATCCAGGACCAGCAGACAGGAGCAAACAGAAAGGAACTGATTACAACGATGCCAGGCACAGGACTGAGAATACAGGAAGTTTATATAGCGACACCCCTGGACTAACGACCCAGGTGGGTGCCAAACTGAGGAAAGACAATCCCAGAGTCATATCACTAGTGACCACAAGAGGGAGCCAAAAAAGTCTAATTCACAACAGTACCCCCCCTTTAAGGAGGGGTCACCGAACCCTCACCAAGACCACCAGGATGATCAGGATGAGCAGCGTGAAAGGCACGAACTAAATCGGCCGCATGCACATCAGAGGCAACCACCCAGGAATTATCCTCCTGACCATAGCCCTTCCACTTGACCAGATACTGAAGCCTCCGCCTGGAGAGACGAGAATCCAAGATCTTCTCCACCACGTACTCCAACTCGCCCTCAACCAACACCGGAGCAGGAGGCTCAACAGAAGGAACCACAGGTACAACGTACCGCCGCAACAAAGACCTATGGAACACGTTGTGAATGGCAAACGACACCGGAAGATCCAAGCGAAAGGACACAGGATTAAGGATTTCCAATATCTTGTAAGGACTGATGAAGCGAGGCTTAAATTTAGGAGAGGAGACCTTCATAGGAACAAATCGAGAAGACAGCCATACCAAATCCCCAACACGAAGTCGGGGACCCACACCGCGGCGGCGGTTGGCAAAACGCTGAGCCTTCTCCTGTGACAACTTCAAGTTGTCCACCACATGATTCCAGATCTGCTGCAACCTATCCACCACGGAATCTACCCCAGGACAGTCAGAAGGCTCCACATGTCCCGAGGAAAAACGAGGATGGAAACCAGAGTTGCAAAAAAAAGGCGAAACCAAGGTAGCGGAACTAGCCCGATTATTAAGGGCAAACTCAGCCAACGGCAAGAAGGTCACCCAATCATCCTGATCTGCAGAAACAAAACACCTCAAATAAGCCTCCAGAGTCTGATTAGTTCGCTCCGTTTGTCCATTAGTTTGAGGATGAAAGGCAGACGAAAACGACAATTCAATGCCCATCTTAGCACAAAAGGATCGCCAGAACCTGGAAACAAACTGGGATCCTCTGTCAGACACGATATTCTCAGGAATGCCGTGTAAACAAACCACATTCTGAAAGAACAAGGGAACCAGATCGGAAGAGGAAGGCAGTTTAGGCAAAGATACCAAATGGACCATCTTGGAAAAGCGATCACATACCACCCAGATGACAGACATACCTTGAGACACCGGAAGATCTGAAATGAAATCCATGGAAATGTGTGTCCAAGGCCTCTTCGGGACAGGCAAGGGCAAGAGCATGCCGCTGGCACGAGAACAGTTCTTGCCTCCAGAGAAAAGACCCCAAAAGTTGGATACAAGCCCCCAACAAATAATAACGGTGAGGTAAGGAGAAAAGACAAACGTAAGAATGAACTAGATATTTAGCAAAGAGAGGCCCACTGACTAATAGCAGAATATAGTAAGATGACTTATACGGTCAGCAAAAACCCTATCAAAATTTCCACGCTGGATATTCAAGAACCCCAGAACCGTCTAACGGCCGGGGGGAGAACACCAGCCCCCTAGAGCTTCCAGCAGAATCAGGAATCACATTTAGTACAAGCTGGACAAAAAATAATAGCAATGCAAATAACCGAAAAACAAGGAAGCAAGACTTAGCTTAATTTTGCAAGATTCAGGACCAGCAGACAGGAGCAAACAGAAAGGAACTGATTACAACGATGCCAGGCACAGGACTGAGAATACAGGAAGTTTATATAGCGACACCCCTGGACTAACGACCCAGGTGGGTGCCAAACTGAGGAAAGACAATCCCAGAGTCATATCACTAGTGACCACAAGAGGGAGCCAAAAAAGTCTAATTCACAACACTAGCCTTTATGAGTATAGGAGTACCACTACAAGACTATTTCAACAAAATGTGTATGAAGCCCTCCTTTATGTCTAATACAGGGTGTATCTGAGTCCCTCTTCTATCTTTGGTAGTTTTTGCATCATTTTTAAATTACACTGAAATTTCAATTTGGGTTTACTTTAATTTTTTTTTAATCCTTTTTTAAATTTTGCCTTATATACGGCACAGTAATATATAACGTTTAACTTTTTTTCCTGTAAACTCCAATTTCTTGTTGATTTTGAATGAAGCGGAGTAAAAGAGTGACACTATCAGCAGCGATCTAGGAGTCAGAGATTCTTCCAGGAGTCTTTCTCATGCTGTTGTCCTTCCATTCAGCACTTTTTCCATCCATTTCATCAGTTTCTCTGTCACCCAGACCTCCATGTTGGTTCTGCTGGAAAAAAATCTCAGATTTACCATTGACTCCTATTAAACTCGTTACGCTAAACAAGCATCTAAGCATTAAGAATCAGATTGATTGCTCAGATTGATTAACGAGTGTACGAGCATTTTAATGTTTGCTCATCTCTATTACTGATAAAACTAACCATGTGTAAAAGTGCCAGAGCATAACCAGACAGCAACTTGGTCATGACTACTACTCTCGAGCACTTTATGAATGCTTCAACTTTTAATTTACTCCAAATTTGTCAACAATCTGCCGTTGGCTAAAAATTGTGCAATCTGAAATACCGTTATTGGCCAGTTTGATAGTTGAGGAAAACTGTAAGGTAAACTTGCATAGAGTTTTAAGTAATATTCAGAGGCTTGACATGACAGTCAATATATTTATATATACAGTAGATATGCTCCAAAATAATAGTCAGGCAACACTCCATAATAAAATTAAAAAGGTGACAGACTTTAATAGCCCATAAATGTTTCTGTTCTTACAAATAATAAACCTTTCTCATGGCTTTCGCTTTAAAGTGATAGATAGATAGACAGATAGATAATAGATAAATTGAAACATAAATAATAATAAACTATTCTTCCATCATTCCATTGATAAATTATGTAGATAATTTGCATAACAACCAGTCCAAGTATCTCTTTTATACTCTTGAAATCCAATCTTTTTTTATAATTCTTGTAACTGTCTTGTGTCTGTAGATTAAGAACAATAAGCTCAATCAGGAAATGTGATCCCTTTGGATGTGTTCGTAGTTGCATGCTGTCGGCTTAATTAATAATGCAAAGTAATTTCAGATAAGATAGTTTCCAGAATACATTTCCCATTGATAATGATTTTAGTTTATTATCTAGGCTGAAACATTACACATTAATTTTTTATTATAGATTTGAAGATCTGCTGGAAACGGTGTCACTGGACATTTCTGTTTGTTTTTAATGCTGGGTAACATTTTACAGGTGATTACAAGCAAAATTATTTTCTATGAAATTTTTTTCTAGTAAATGAGACATATTTACATTACATTACAACTTGACAATATATTTAAAATAAATACTATTACATTAAAGTAAATGTATTTATTAAAAAATACTATTAGATTCAATCATGTGAAATATATTCCGAAAGTCACATAGTAGGAACAAAATGGATGATGCATTATCATGCTGCAGGTTAGATGAAAAAAATCCTTAATAAAATATGTAGGAGAGTAAAGAAAATCTCCAGCATGAGTTCATAATTTAAATTTGTATTTAACCAGTGGCTCTAGTGCAAGAGGGGCCCCTGCTGCAAATACTAGGACAATGCCACTTAATTTGTCCCAATGTCTAACTGGATAAACCGAAAAAAATATATATTTGCGCTAGGGGGTGCCCTGTATAGATCAGTCTAATGGTCAATAAAATGTGATGAATAAAATATGAATAAAATCACAAATAATGCTGGATTAATAATAAAAGACTTTGAATAAAGAAGTCAAGACTTGTAGCACTGATATGACTATCTAACCTTTACCCGCTATCATGTAATATAGATCATGCCCCGCTACTTTAGCATATCCCAGGTGAATATTTTCACCAGAGAGTCTTCCTGTGATGTAAGGTTTATAATTCGGTGCTCAAATTAGAAGATCCGGGGGGCCTGTTCCAGCCGGTGACAGGCCACCCTCGGGAAAGTTCACCCGCGTGCAATGCCACTGTGAGAGTCGGTAGGTGCACTGAATGAACAGGACCTTTCGTGACTGCAATTTTGCCCTGTTTTTTTTCTTTTGCACTTCTTTCCACTTTTTGCCATACTGTAAAAATAGCAAGTTAGCCATATTCTATAGGTTGGAACAAATGCAGAGATACCATACTGTATAAATAATTTGTATCACTGCATTATATTAGCCATAAATCTTTGCAATGGTTTTGCTCATATTTCTGTATACTGCCTAATACATTTATTATTTTTATTTTATATTCCATTATGATTTCAGTAGTACCAAATATGAATTTTTATGGGAAACTATATTTAAAAACTAAACAAAAATTAAAAGAAACTAACAATTTAATTTAACCCAATTCTACCTTTCAGCAGTTCAGCTCAGTTAGTTCACCGCAGATCAACACTGGTCACTGATGCTGCGCTCTCAGTAGGTCATTCACCAGTGGAGCTCATCCTGTATGGTCACATCTTGGCACCGTCCAGGTTGAAAACTATTAAACCCCAGACATGGATTACAACATGGGACAGAACGTCAAACAGGTGAGGGATATTGTTGCTTTTTTTAACTTTTGTTTTATTACAGGAAACGAGGCCTTCAATTAAGTGGGCATTAGGTAAGTATAATTTTGTTTGATATCTATATATATAAAAATGAGTGTATGTGTGTGTGTGTATCTATGATGATGTCATAAAGGTTGCCATGGCGAAGATGATATCATAATGGTTGTCATGGCGATGATGAAGTGATGTCATAATGGTTACCATAATGACAATGATATCATAAAAGTTGTCATGGCAAAGATGATGTCATAATGGTTGCCATGAAGACAATGATGTCATAATGGTTGCATGGCGAAGATGAGGTCATAATGTGCATATAGGCACGGAACTATGGGAAGGAGGATGTGTGATGGGTATACAGGCACAGGACTATGGGATGGAGGATGTTTGATGGGTATATGGGCATGGGACTATGGGATGGAGGATATGTATGATGGGTATATGGGCACAGAACTATGGGATGGAGGATAATCATTATAATTTGTTATTACTAACCACAGATAGTTACTATGCCCAGGCAACACCGGGCTCTTCAGCTAGTTTTTGAATAAAAATGGAAAAGTATGTTTTGATTTTATTTCAAGTAAAGGACTTTATACTTGCTGTGTCTTTATTTACCATACAACTATAGAATTATTAATAGATAGGTATCTTCAAGACACCTCTGCATGTCTAAGCCGTGGTTTTGATGTCACCTGACAATACAAATGTGACATTAACCCATCAAATATTACCCCACTTGCCACCACTAGAGGACAAGTGGGAAGAACAGGGTAAAGCACCAGAATTGGCGCATCTAATAAACGTGCCTTTTTTTGGTGACTGCGGGCTGCTTATTTTAGCCTTGGGGGGTCAATGCCCATGGCCCCTTACCAGCCTGAGAATACTAGCCTCCAGCTGTCTGCTTTAGCAAGGATGGTTCTCAAAATTGGGGGGTACCACATGCCAGTTTTTTAATTATTTTAAATAATTAAAAAAAACAGAGTTGGGATCCCTCTATGCATGACAGCCAGCCTTGCTAACATTGCCAGTTGAGGGGTTCCAGTCCACAGCTGTCAGTTTTGCCTCGTTATCAAAAATGCATGAAAACCCACGCCATTTTATTATTTATTTTTTTATAGCTAAAATACTCCCTTCAGCTGCCTGCCTGCTCTCAATGTTATCACTTGAATATAAGTCTCATCATTCTCCCCTGCAGAGCAGGGGAGAATGATGCGAGCGGTCTTCAGCACCCAGCGCTAACTGTATCGCTGCTTCCCTGGTGCTGGTACATGTGGTACTCATGCGGCAAACGGGCGGCACACAGTTGCTGCATGTGTGCCGCACATATTACACATATGGATGTATGGACACAAGGACACTAATATCTCGGGTACCAGTTTTTCCAGTACCAGAAATATCAGGATGTGTGCAGCCGGTGTGCATGTCAATGAGACAATGATCATCTGTGAGTTTTACCTCACCTGGAATTGGGGTGAGGAAAGATTTGCAGTATGCTGCTTTTGACCACGTGAAATGGCCTAGACTCACCAGTGAAAGTCAATGGGTGCAAGAAAAAAAATTGCATAGCACACATCCACCCACTCCCTTAATAACCTTGGTTGCTCTTCTCTGCACCTACACTAGTTCAGCTATGTCCTACTTACAAACTGGAGGGCAAAATTATACACAGTGTAAGGGTACCGTCACACAGTACCATTTTAATCGCTACGACGGCACGATCCATGACGTCGCAGCGATCGTATGATTATCGCTCCAGCGTCGTAGACTGCGGTCACACGTTGCAATCACGGCACTGGAGCGATGCCGAAGTCCCCGGGTAACCAGGGTAAACATCGGGTAACTAAGCGCAGGGCCGCGCTTAGTAACCCGATGTTTACCCTGGTTACCAGCGTAAACGTAAAAAAAACAAACAGTACATACTTACATTCCGGTGTCTGTCCCCCGGCGTTCTGCTTCTCTGCACTGTGTAAGCGCCATAGCCGGAAAGCACAGCGGTGACGTCAGACGTCACCGCTGTGCTCGCTTTCCGGCTGGCCGGCGCTCACACTGCAGAGAAGCTGAGACGCCGGAGGACAGACACCGGAATGTAAGTATGTACTGTTTGTTTTTTTTACGTTTACGCTGGTAACCAGGGTAAACATCGGGTTACTAAGCACGGCCCTGCGCTTAGTTACCCGATGTTTACCCTGGTTACAAGCGAACACATCGCTGGATCGGTGTCACACACAACGATCCAGCGATGTCAGTGGGTGATCAAGCGACGAAAGAAAGTTCCAAACGATCTGCTACGACGTACGATTCTCAGCAGGATCCCTGATCGCTGCTGCGTGTCAGACACTGCGATATCGTAACGATATCGCTAGAACGTCACGAATCGTACCGTCGTAGCGATCAAAATGGTACACTGTGTGACAGTACCCTAAGTGTAGCCGCACTAGTGACTTGCATGGAGATAAAGTTATCTTCTTGTCATGAGCAAATGCAGTATGTCTCTTTAAATACATCCCATTATTTTATTAGCTTTGACAGCAGCTGCCTTGCATTTGTCACTAAAGTTGAGTTTACCATCTACTCATGTCCAAGTCTTTTACTAACAGTTTAACCCAGTGTTTTACAATTTAGTACATAATTATACAATGTATTTCCTCTTCCAAATTGCAAAATACTTAATTACTGAAGCTTCCAGCTTAAATAAATCCCTCTGTGCCATGATGTTATTCTCCTCTGTGTTGATTATCCTGCAGGGTTTAGTATCATCTACAAATATTGCAGTTCTACTCTGTATGCCTCCTACAAGGATATTAATACAGTGGCTTGCAAAAGTATTCTTGCCTTTGCATTTTTTGTGTTTTGCTACCTCACAACCCGGAATTTTACTTGCTTTTTGAGGGTTTGCATCAGTTCATGTAAATAACATGCATACAATTGTGAATATTTGGCTTTCTTTTTATTGTGAAACAAACAACAGATAGGACCAAATAACTGAAAACTTCAGTGTGCATATCTACTCACCCCTCATAGATAATACTTTTAGAGCCTCCTTTTGCAGCAATTACAGCTGCAAGGCACATTGATAAGTCTCTATGAGCTTTCCACATTTTGCCGCTGTGATTTATGACCATTCCTCAAAGCAAACCTGCACTAGCTCCTTCAAGTTAGATGGTTTCCGCTAATGAACAGCAATCTTCAAGTCTGATGACAGATTCCCAATTGAATTTAGGTCTGGACTTTATCAGTATGTTTTGGGTCATTGTCTTGTTGGAAGGTGAACCTCCGTCCCAGTCTCACATTACTGACTGAAATTTTGCACCATCCATCTACCCCTCTTTTAGGACCATTTCCCTTTCTCTGCTGCCAAAAAAACATACTCACTGATCCCTCAGTGACCTGCTCCCTAGTTTATATAATGAATAGCTGTACATACTGAAGAAAAAACCCTTCTGCAGCATAATTGGATGTTTAATGTCTCAATAATAAATGTGGTTGATGTTATTGAGATAGACAAAAAAAGCAATTTTAAAATGACGCCCGCCGCGCCTGCACAGCAGCAGCTATCAGTGAATATAGGTGATCTGACAGCTACTACTGTGCAGGCACGGGCAGCGCCCTCTTGGAGAAGGACATTTTTTTTCTACAGCAAGAAAGAGCTCCCCACGCCTGCGTAGTAGCAGCTATCAGATAAAGCTGAAAGTTAGTTGTTATTAATTGTTGCCAAAAACCTGTTTCCTTTGCCGGACCTGCAGGTTTCTTCTCTACAATTTATACAATGGTAGTTGAAGCTCTCCATTATAATCGTTTCTCTCTGTTTTACTCCCTCATCTATTTGTTTTATGAGGATATTTTCTGTCACGTCCATTATATTTGGAGACCTAACAGACGCATTTCAGTATTTTATTATTACCCTTCCTGTTTCCCTAACAATTTAGTTTCCCACTACCACCACCTGTCTGGCCTGCGCTGCTCTATTTCCATCCTTACTGGAGTAGATACTCCCCACCCTTCTCATCTGCCAAATAAGCAAACTCGTTGGGGTGTGCCAGATTAAGTCTAGGCTCCCTGGCACTCTTCCCTTGACCCTGTCTTCTAATTTCCATCCAGACAGCTGCCTCATTGTCCTGAAGCTTTATACTATAATGCTCCCCCACATCTACCCCAGCGAGCACCTGCTCAGTGAGTGGCAAACTCCTTTCCGTATTGTCTATACATCTCTGTGTTTTCAGCTGTTCATTTAGATCCAGTACCTGGGCCTTCAAATTTACAATGTGCACACATCTCGCACAGCAGTATCCACCATCAAGAGGCTATTTCATTATTGCATACATGCAAGAAGATTTACACTCGATGGTATTGTCAATAATGGAGCATATTTTACTAATCAGGATTGCACAAGACATATTAACCCCTTATTGACAGAGCCAAATTGCTGCTCAAAGACAAAGCCAATTTTTACAATTCTGACCACTGTCATTTTATTCACAACACAAAACTCAAAAAACCTATAATCAGTTTGTGGCCGAGAGTAAATTAGTATACCTCTCCCAATATAAATGTCCAAATCTATAGGACGAATCAGGAAACTCCAGAGTACATATTGAATGAGAGAACAGAGTATAAACATTCCAGCAATCATATTAATAAAAGATAAATTTTATTATGACCAATAGTGTCAGCTTACAAATATAATAATAGCATATATGCTCAAACAGGGTGTGGAGGAAACATATGGTATGCGGAGGAGCAAAGGAGGAATGCGTTACATCCTTGGTGCTGCTTATGATATATCAAAGTAATGATAACCTATAATGTAGATTCCATGATCCTATATCTCTCCATGGAATAAAGTGCCATAGTGCAAACCAGCATAGTAATAGTCATCTAATAACATCAAGCAGCTTACCCATATATATGGATGATTCTCCCTGTTCCACAAGCGGCCCCCTGACGCACGTTTCGCGGTCAGCTTTCTCAAAAGGGGTTTAGCTATTGATCGCTCTCACAGATTTAAATAGGGCATACACGGGAAATGTACTCGGCTTGTCGGCGCACGCGCCCCTAGGGCCAAGCTCCAATGTCTCCGGCGGCCGTCACAGCAGCGCGCGCATAGGGCAGAAGTCCGCCAATTGATGTCACATAGTATGCGCGGACAGCTACAATTGATAGCCATCCAGGGAACAGAGAAGCGAAAGGTCCAAGACGCACATGCGCACAGCCTACGGCCGTCCCACCGAAGACCATGGACGTCGCCATCTTGTCGGGGATAATAGGTAACTAAGCAACTATGCAACTAAGAAATACCACCATGAATACTTATAAGGGTAAAGTGCCAAACCTTAACCTAATAAAAATATGCAAGACAATACATATGATGGCTGAAATGAAAAACGGGCAGTAACTTAAAAAATTGCCCTTAAAGTGCACATGTGCATAAAAGTGCATGAATCAGAGAAATCACCATAGATAATAATACATAGATAATGATGCGATGGAAGAAAGACAAATCCTTTTCATCCATAGATGAGTGCAAGCCCAAACAATCCGACAGACAGGTCTCATAGTGATAGGCAGAAACCGGTGTTACGACCCCATATAACTGTAATAACTATAAAATAAGACAAACAAAAACTACAAATTAAAAAACAATATAAAATCAAAAGCATAAAGGAGAATCAATGGAGAGAGGATATAACTAGATATACACCAGTACAGAAAAAACATCCATACTATAATTCTAAATCGAAGTCACACTGCAGAGGGGGAAGAGATGGTGGAACACGGCAATATTTATCTCAAACCCTGGACAATGTATCATAAGAAGGGGACAAAACTTAGTTGTTCGTTTAATCCCTTGGGGGACATGGTATCAAGGGTGACAATCCACCTACATTCACATTGTGCAAGCAGTTGTTTTCCATTGCCACCCCTGATGCCCCCATGGATTTTATCAATCCCCCTTACCTTTAAACCACTGAGATCGGATCCATGATGCGTCTGGAAGTGTCTCGGCAAAGTTTTTAATGTGGAGACATCCAGTGCCTCCCTTGCAGTCACAATATCACGGACGTGTTCGCGTGTCCTAACTTTCAATTCCCTAGATGTAAGACCGATATAAATAAGGGAACAGGGACAGGTGGCATAATAAACCACATAAGTGGTATTACAAGAGATGTATTCATGGATTTTGTATTCCCTGCTCCCATCAGATGATTTAAAGGTCCTACATCTTAGGATGTTAGGACACACAACACACGACCCGCAGGGAAAGCAGCCAAGTCTAGAGTTCGCTATGGCAAAAAAAGTATTATGTTTGGCCACATAGTGGCTCTAAACCAAATTGTTTCTAAGGTTCCTTCCTCTGCGTTGTATCATACATGGGGCTGGAGACAAATGTTTTGTCAGGACACCATCTGTCAGTAAAACCGGCCAATGTTTGGCCAGGATATCACGGATCCAATCCCAGGGGCAGTTGGCAGTAGAGATGAATTTTGTCTCAGAATCTCTTGACCTATTGATTTTCCTAGATGGTACCAATAGGTCTTCTCTACGGGTCTGTTTAGCTCGTTTGTAGCCTGCCCTAATGCACCGGTGACTGTACCCCCTGGCCTTAAATCTATCAGAGAGTGTTGTGGACTGCCCCTCAAAGCGGGCCTCCATAGAGCAGACACATCTATTCCTCAAGAATTGGCCAACTGGCATGGCCTTGATCACGAATAATTGTGTGCCGAGGAGGCGTGAAGTAGGGAATTGACCGCTGTCTCTTTCTGATAGAGATCCGTCTCAATAAAGCCATCCTCGGCCACACAAAGAGTAATGTCCAAAAAATGAATCCGAGTTCTATCCCAAACATATGTAAACTTTAAATTAAAACAATTTTGGTTTAGGTCCTGCATAAACTTGGTGAGGCTGGTCTCGTCACCATTCCAAATCATGAGTACATCATCAATGTAATGAAACCAGCCCACCACCTGGTCCGCGGCATGTACCCCGTCACTCTGGAAGATGGTTCTCTCCGAGTACCCCAACAATAAGTTGGCATAAGACGGGGCACATGCCGCGCCCATAGCAGTCCCTTGTTTGCAAAAAAACTTGTCCTTAAATACAAAAAAATTGTGCGTTAAAATAAATTCTAATAGTTCCAAAATAAACTTCAAATAATGTCCATCCCAGTTAGCCGTCTCGAGGAAGAAGCGTGCTGCTCTCAGGCTATCATCATGCCTGATTGAGGTATGGAGCGACTCTATGTCGATGGTAACTAGGAGCATGCCCGCCTTGAGGGACAGACCATCAACCCTTGTAAGCACATCAGTAGTGTCTCTGACATAGGAGGGGAGCGTCTCCACAAGTGGTTTAAGATAATAATCAATAAATTTACACACATTGTCACACAACCCCCCTATGCCAGAGACAATTGGTCTGCCGGGGGGATTAACAGCATCCTTGTGCACTTTAGGCAGTAAATAAAAAGTGGCACTTTTGGGGAATTTTGGTAGGAGGCCATCAAGAACCCTCTTAGGGACAATCCCCGATTTGTTAGCATATGATAGAATAGATTCCAATTCCCTTGCAAAAGACTGTATGGGATTATGGGGTAACATCTGATATGTAGTTTTATTTCTCAGTTGGCGAAACGCCTCCTTTTCGTATTTGTCGGTTGGCCAGATGACCACGTTCCCTCCCTTGTCCGCTGGTTTAAAAACCACTGAATCAAGTGATTGTAATTCCCTCAGGGCTTTTCTTTGTATCCCTGTAAGATTATAATTACATATAAATGTTGGTATTTTCTTAAGATCTTCCGTGACAAGTCTACAAAAGATCTCCACCTGGGAATGTTTATACTCCGTTCTCTCGTTCAATATACACTGTCATTTTATGTGGTTATAATTCTGGAAAGCTTTAAAAGATCCCACTGATTCTGAGATTATTTTTTCATGACATATTGTTCTTCATGATAGCAGCAAAATTTCTTTGATATGACTTGTGTTTATTAATGAAAAATAGAAATATGGCTAAAATTTAGAAAATTTAGCAATTTTCTAATTTTTAATTTTTATGCCCTTAAGTCAGAAAGATACAGTACAGACCAAAAGTTTGGACACAGCTTCTCATTTAAAGATTTTTCTGTATTTTCATGACTATGAAAATTATACATTCACACTGAAGGTGTTACGGTTGACGGAACGCACCGAGTGTATATATATATATATATATATATATATATATATATATATATATATATATGTATATGTAATAATGGATGCGTTCGCAACCCGGGGTCCAACATGCAGGAGAGAAACCTGCTGCTAGCAAAAGGCGGCACTATATGGCGGTATAAGCAAAGTCTGTTACACAGAATCACAAGGTAGGAAAACGCTGTGCCCTGTTAACCTCACAAAGGATCACAGATACCTAATAGAGCCGAAAGCAAACTGTGGTCATGCAGTCAGCATAGCATACAACAACTCCTCTCCAGTGGAGCCAGAATTCTAGTGGCTATACGCCAGCCCTGAATTCACACACGTAAAACTCCTCACCGGAGGTGCCGGTATTCTAGGGGCTTGCTTCAGCCAACCCTGACCACATACAGCCATGACCACAAGGTAGCAAAGCTCATAAGATAGGTTAAAACTAGCGCATGGCTGTGCGGCCATGCAAACATTTTATAGTTGCAGCTCTTTAATATCTTCCTGGAGAACCAATGGGAGCTGCTACAGGCCCTGAGCGTGTGACCCCCGATCTCCAATGAGAGGTCCTCCAGTGGGCATGCTCAGTGTGTGCAAAGCAGGTCTTCGTCCCAGAAAAGCCTGCTTGCCGCTGAACACTGCTGGCCACAAAAGCAGAGCCTGGAAAGCAGCAGTAACCCTTTGCACAGTATAAGACTGAGCGAGACGCTGGGACTTACGTCTCCGCTGAGCAGGATCCACTGCGGCTGATGTAGAATGGGAAACCGCACCAAACATGGTAAAGATTCCCCCTGTGCAGCGGCAGGAACTTGACACCTAACAATACCCCCCAGGGCCCCCCTCCTTGGGCCTCACTACACTCGAAGGCAGCAGTGAGCTGCGGAGCTTGAATGTGCTCAGCAGGCCCCCAGGACCTGTCCTTTGGGCCATAACCCTTCCAGTCCACCAAATACATTTTTTTGCCACGTACCACCTTGCACCCCAAAATAGTGTTCACCTCATAATCATCCATAGATTAACCTGATGTCCCGGCAGATGACTTGGAAAACTGGGACATGTGAACGGGCTTTAAGAGGGACACATGAAAGGTGTCGGTGATACCTAGGCGTGGAGGAAGGGCCAGACTGGAGACCACAGGATTAACGTGTTCGAGGACCTTGAAGGGACCCAAGTAGCGAGGTGCAAACTTAGTGGACTCAACTCGCAGCCTGATGTTACGGGCGGAGAGCCACACTAAGTCGCCAGGAGCAAAGGTCGGAGCGGGGCGCTGATGTGTATTGGCGGAGGACCTCATTCTCTCCTTGGAGGCCCGGATGGCATTCTGAGTGCGGTCCCAAATATCCCGTGCCTCCACTGCCCAGTATGTCACCCTGGAGTCAGTGGAAGACATGGGCATAGGCACAGGAACCTGCAAATGCTGACCGTAATTAAGGAGGAATGGAGTCTGACCAGTGGAGTCGGCTATGGCGTTGCTAAGCCTAAACTCCACCCACAGTAGCGAGGATGTCCAGTCATCCTGCCTTGCAGAAACAAAATGTCGCAGATATGGGACTAGGGTCTTGTTGGCCCTCTCTACCAACCCATTCGTCTCGGGATGATATGCTGAAGAGAGATTCAACTCAATGCTGAGTAGACGACAAAGCTCTCTCCAGAACCGAGACGCAAACTGGGGACCCCAGTCACGGACAATTTTGTCCAGAATACCATGTAAACGAAGGATATGAATAATAAACAAAGCTGCCAGAGCCCTGCAGAAGGTAGCTGTGGAAGAGGCACCAAGTGCACCATTTTGGAAGAATGGTCAGTAATCACCCAAATAATGGTGCAGCAATGAGACTTGGGTAAGGACACAACAAAATTCATCCTGACCATCTCCCAGGGCCTGTCAACACCGGCAGGGGGTAAAGCAACCCAGTTGGCCATTGTCAAGGAGACTTGTTCTTGGCACAGGAAACACACACCCGAACATAGTCTCCGACGTCACGGGCCATATGCGGCCACTAGTAAGTCCGCGCCAGCAGCTCAGATGTCCTTTTGGTCCCAAAATGTCCACCCACACTGGATGAGTGAGCCCAAGAGAGAACCTCTGGATGCAGATTTGATGGAACAAAAGTCTTGCCTGGAGGCAGACTCTAGCAAAACCGGAGCCACAGTTCTCAGGCTCTCAGCAGGGACAATAAGCCGAGGCTCCTCTTCCTCCTCCTCAGATGATACAACGGAGCGAGAGAGAGCATCGGCACAAATGTTCTTCTCCCCGGAAAGAAAATGGATGGTGAAATGGAACCAGGAGAAGAACAAGGACCATCTGGCCTTGCGAGAATTTAACCGCTGGGCTGTCTGTAAATAGACCACATTTTTGTGGTCTGTGAACACTTGGAAAGGAAAACGAGCCCCCTCCAAAAGATGTCTCCATTCAGAGAAAGCCAACTTCATTGCCAGCAACTCCCTGTCCCCGATGGAATAATTCCTCTCCGCTGGTGAGAAGGTCTTGGAAAAGAAGAAGCAAGGATGTTTCCGACCTTGAGCATCCTTTTGGAAAAGAACTGCTCCAGCACCAACGGATGAGGCATCCACCTCCATTATAAATGGCTTATCTATATCGGGGCGATATAGGATGGGGGAAAAAGCAAAATGAGATTTAATAAAAGTGAAGGCTTTGGAGACCTCCTCAGACCACAATTTGGGATTTGTTCCCTTCTTGGTGAGGGCTATGAAGGGAGCTACCAAAGTTGAGAAATGAGGAATGAACTGGCGATAATAGTTAATGAACCACATAAAGCGCTGCACTGCTTTAAGAGAATGAGGTTCTTGCCAGTCCATCACAGCCTGTAGTTTGGCAGGATCCATAGCCAATCCCTGGGCAGAGGTGATATAGCCCAGGAAAGGTAAGGACTCCTGCTCTAACACACATTTCTCTAACTTGGCATAGAGGGAATTTGCCCGTAAGAGGTCGAAGACTCTGTAAACATCTCTCCGGTGGGAGTCAATATCTGGAGAGTAGATGAGAATATCATCCAGATAGACTACGACCGAGGTGGAGAATATATCCTGGATGATATCATTAACAAAGTCTTGGAAAACGGCTGGGGCATTACAGAGCCCAAAGGACATCACTAGATATTCACAGTGCCCATCCCTGGTGTTAAAAGCCGTCTTCCATTCGTCCCCCTCACGGATGCAAATCAGGTTGTAAGCACCCCACAGATATAGTTTAGTAAATACCCTTGCTCCCCAAAGCCTATAAAAGAGCTCAGATATCAAGGGCAGGGGATACTTTTTCTTAATGATGATGGCATTAACACCCCTGTAGTCTATGCATGGACGTAGTTCCCCGTTCTTCTTCTGCATGAAGAAGATCCCAACCCCTGCAGGAGACACTGACTTCCTAATGAATCCTCTTGCCAGATTTTCCTGGATATACTGTGACATTGCCCCTGTCTCTGGAAGAGATAATGGATAGACTCGACCCCGGGGAGGCTCAGCACCAGGCAAGAGGTGAATAGGACAGTCATAGGGGCGGTGAGGCAGAAGGGTCTCCGCAGACTTTTTGGAGAACACTTCCGCATAGGGCCATTATTGCTTGGGGAGAGAGGATAGATCTGCGGGTACCTCAGTAGTAGCAACCTGAATACTTTCCCTCTGACATCTACCCCCACAAGATTCCCCCCATCCCAAAATTCTGCCTGTGGACCACTCAATATGAAGAAAATGGTACCGTAGCCAAGGTGTCCCTAACAGGACCTCATCAGTTCCCTCAGGAATTACGAGCAGAGATATAATCTCCTGATGAGATGGCGAAATGGACAAAGAAAAAGGGATGGTCTGATGTGTGATCTGTGAGGGCAGTATCGACCCATTAACCACTCGTACGGTTACTGTTTGAGCAAGCATCACCAGGGGTGTTGCGTGTTGTTGGGCGAAGGCAGAAGACATAAAATTGCCCTCCACCCCAGAATCCTCGCAGAGCTTAACCGAATGAGTGAGTGAGCCTATTGTAATTGTCCCCTTAAAGGACAATTTTGGGGCAAATGTCACCGTGTCTAGTGTACCTCCACCAACTACCACTAGATGCTGACGTTTCCCCGACCGCTGGGAAAATCTGGTGGCAAGATGTCCTGACTGCTGGCAAACATGACAGACCTTGAGAGCATGAGCGGTCCGGGACTTAGATCCCGCTTGTGACACTTCCATGGCCTCATGTGACTCAGGAGCCCGGACCGGAGATTCCAAAGGTTTGGCGAAGGTGGGAGACAACCGAAACCTCTGCCTACACTGGGCTCTCTCTAACCTCCACACATTAAAATGGAGGTCAATACGAGTGGACACAGCTATTAGCTCCTCCAGTGTGGCGAGAATCTCCCTAGTGGCCAAAGCGCCCTTGACGTGGTCAGCCAGCCCCCTCTAAAATATAGGTATGAGTACTTTATCCGACCACTCCAGCTCAGATGTTAAGGTGCGGAAGTGGACGGCAAAATGGCTGACCAAGGACGAGCCCTGAGTCAATGCCAACAGTCCTAAAAAGACCTGCTTCCGAGTGCTCAGGAACAGCGGAGCACTCTGCACCACATGATTGCCACTCTCCCACAGCTGCATAGCCCATTCCAACGCCCTGTCTGACAGGAGGAACAAAATTAATCCCACCCTTGCACGCTATGTGGGGAAACGTGTGGTCAGGAACTCAAGGTGTATAGAGCACTGGCTCACGAAACCACTACAAGGTTTGCTATCACCAGAAAATGTTTCTGGCAGTGGGAGGCGAGATAGGGTTGGAACAGGGGTGGCAGTGGACAAACTGGCTGCAGCTACACTAGCAGCCTGAACAGCGACTGCGGTGACATCCATGGCTGAGGTTGTGTGCTCAAGAGCCGCCAACCTACCCTCCAGCTGCTGGATGTACCGCTGTAGATGCTGATCGTCCACCATTTACTAGCCAGACCCTGGTGCTGGTATTATGTTGGGGTTGACGAAACGCACCCGAGTATATACTGTATATATGTAATAATGGATGCATTCGCAACCCGGGGTCCACCGTGCAGGAGAGAAATCTGCTGCTAGCAAAAGTCAGCACTATGTGGCGTTATAAGCGAAGTCTGTTACTTTACAGAATTGCAAGGTAGGAAAATGCTGTGACCTGTTAACCTCACAAACGATCACAGCTACCTAATAGAGCCAAAAGCAAACTGTGGTCATGCAGTCAGCATAGCACACAACAACTCCTCTCCGGTGAGCAGGAATTCTAATGGCTATACGCCAGCCCTGAATTCACACACATAAAACTCCTCACCGGAGGTGCCGGTATTCTAGGGGCATATTTCAGCCAACCCTGACCACATACAGCCATGACCACAAGGTAGCAAAGCTCATAACATAGGTTAATACTAGCGCATGGACGTTTTAAAGTTGCAGCTCTTCAGGACCTTCCTGGAGAACCAATGGGAGCTGCTACAGGGCCTGAGCGTGTGACCCCCGACCTCCAATGAGAGGTCCTCCTGTGGGCATGCACAGTGTGTGCAAAGCAGGACTTCGTTCCAGAAAAGCCTACTCGCCACTGAACAGTGCTGGCCACAAAAGCAGATCCTGGAAAGACAGCAGTAACCCTTTGCACAGTATCAGACTGAGTGATACGCTGGGACCTACATCTCTGCTGAGCAGAATCCACTGCGGCTGATGTAGAATAGGAGACTGCAGCAGACATGGTTTGAGATTCCCCCTGTGCAGCGGCGGGAACTCGACACCTAACGAAGGCATCAAAACTATGAATTAACACATGTGGAATTATACTTAACAAAAAAAGTGTTAACCTCTTTCTGACCTCGGACGGGATAGTACGTCCGAGGTCAGAAGCCCCGCTTTGATGCGGGCTCCGGCGGTGAGCCCGCATCAAAGGCGGGACAAGTCAGCTGTTTTGAACAGCTGACATGTGCCCGCAATAGGCGCGGGTAGAATCGCGTTCTGAGCATATCGTCGACCCCCGTCACATGATCGGAGGTTGGCAATGCTTGTACATTGTAACCATAGAGGTCCTTGAGACCACCCTGTGGTCAGCGCTCACAGCACACCTGCATTTCTGCTACATAGCAGCGAACGTCAGATCGCTGCTATGTAGCAGAGGCGATCGCTTTGTGCCTGCTTCTAGCCTCCCATGGAGGCTATTGAAGCATGACAAAAGTAAAAAAAAAATAAAAAAAATATAAAAGTTTAAATCACCCCCCTTTCGCCCCAATCAAAATAAATCAATAAAAAAAAAATCAAACCTACACATATTTGGTATTGCCGCATTCAGAATCGCCCGATCTATCAATAAAAATAGCATTAACCTGATCGCTAAACGGCGTAGCGAGAAAAAAATTCAAAACGCCAGAATTACGTTTTTTTGGTCGCCGTGACATTGCATTAAAAAGCAATAATGGGCGATCAAAAGAACGTATCTGCACCGAAATTGTATCATTAAAAATGCCAGCTCAGCACACAAAAAATAAGCCCTCAACCGACCCCAGAACATGAAAAATGGAGACGCTACAAGTATCGGAAAAAGGCGCAATTTTTTTTTTTTTAGCAAAGTTTGGAATTTTTTTTCACCACTTAGATAAAAAATAACATAGTCATGTTAGGTGTCTATGAACTCATACTGACCTGGAGAATCATAATGGCAGGTCAGTTTTAGCATTTAGTGAACCTAGCAAAAAAGCCAAACAAAAAACAAGTGTGGGACTGCACTTTTTTTGCAATTTCGCCTCACTTGGAATTTTTTTCCTGTTTTCTAGTACATGACATGGTAAAACAAATGATGTCGTTCAAAGGTACATCTCGTCCCGCAAAAAATAAGTGCTCACATGACCAAATTGATGGAAAAATAAAAAAGTTATGGCTCTGGGAAGGAGGGGAGCAAAAAACGAACACGGAAAAACGGAAAATCCCAAGGTCAACTGAAAATATGTCTTATATTTTAGGTTCTTTAAAGTAGCCACCTTTTTCTTTGAAGACTGCTTTGCACACTCTTGGCATTCTCTTGATGAGCTTCAAGAGGTAGTCACCGGGAATGGTTTTCACTTCACAGGTGTGCCCTGTCAGGTTTAATAAGTGGGATTTCTTGCCTTACAAATGGTGCTGGGACCATCAGTTGTGTTGTGCAGAAGTCTGGTGGATACACAGCTGATATTCCTACTGAATAGACTGTTATAATTTGTATTATGGCAAGAAAAAAGCAGCTAAGTAAAGAAAAACGAGTGGCCGTCATTACTTTAAGAAATGAGGGCCAGTCAGTCCGAAAAATTGGGAAAACTTTTAAAGTGTCCCCAAGTGCAGTGGCAAAAACCATCAAGCGCTACATAGAAACTGGCTCACATGAGGACTGCCCCAGGAAAGGAAGACCAAGAGTCACCTCTGCTTCTGAGGATAAGGCTATCCAAGTCACTAGCCTCAGAAATCGCAGGTTAACAGCAGCTCAGATTAGAGACCAGGTCAATGCCTCACAGAGTTCTAGCAGCAAACACATCTTTACAACAACTGCTAAGAGGAGACTTTTCGCAGCAGGCCTTCATGGTAAAATAGCTGCTAGGACACCACTACTAAGGACAGGCAACAAACAGAAGAGACTTGTTTGGGCTAAAGAACACAAGGAATTAGACCAGTGGAAATCTTTGTTTTGGTCTGATGAGTCCAAATTTGAGATCTTTGGCTCAAACCACCATGTCTTTGTGCGACGCAGAAAAGGTGAACGGATGGACTCTACATGCCTGGTTCCCACCGTGAAGCATGCCAGAGAAGGTGTGATGGTGTCGAGGGTGCTTTGCTGGTGACATTGTTGGGGATTTGTTCAAAATTTAAGGCATACTGAACCAGCATGGCTACCACAGCATCTTACAGCGGCATGCTATTCCATCCGGTTTGCGTTTAGTTGGACCATCATTTATTTTTTAACAGGACAATGACCCCAGACACACCTCCAGGCTGTGTAAGGGCTATTTGACCAAGAAGAAGAGTGATGGGGTGCTGCGCCAGATGACCTGGCCTCCATAGTCACCAGACCTGAACCCAATCGAGATGGTTTGGGGTGAGCTGGACCGCAGAGTGAAGGCAAAAGGGCCAACAAGTGCTAAGCATCTCTGGGAACTCCTTCAAGATTGTTGGAAGACCATTCCCGGTGACTACCTCTTGAAGCTCATCAATAGAATGCCAAGAGTGTGCAAAACAGTCATCCAAGCAAAAGGTGGCTACTTTGAAGAACCGAGAATATAAGACATATTTTCAGTTGTTTCACACTTTTTTGTTAAGTATATAATTTCACATGTGTTAATTCATAGTTTTGATGCCTTCAGTGTGAATGTACAATTTTCATAGTCATGAAAATACAGAAAAATCTTTAAATGAGAAGGTGTGTCCAAACTTTTGGTCTGTACTTTATATACATTATTAGTGAAGCGGTGTTCAAATCCCGCGCCAATATCACTGATTGGTTGCGGCCGGCCGGGCGCAACCAATCAGTGAAGTGTGGTTCAAATCCCGAGCCAATTCGCGGCCGGACTGCGCCTGTCGCTGATTGGTCGCAGGCAGCTGGGAAGCCCAATCAGTGATGCGGGGTTTCCGTTACAGACAAACAGTCTGAATTATACGATTATATAGTAGATACCCGATGCGTTAGAATCGGGCCACCATCTAGTATTAATATAAACATTGGTGCTTAAATTTATGTTTAACCCATTGGACACACTGCCATTGTTTTTCTCCTGTCTTTATTTTAAGTGTCAAAACATTATTAGTCATCTATTGCTGTATGACAGCTTGTTTTCTGCAGGATGACATGACATAGTTTTCAAAGACACCGTTTATTTTACCATATGATAAACTTAAAATGTTCTCCATGTTGTTCTCTCCCTCACAGACTGTCCTCCATGTTATTCTCTCCCTCACACACTGTCCTCCATGTTATTCTCTCCCTCACAGACTGTCCCCCATGTCATTCTCTCCCTCACAGACTGTCCTCCATCTTATTCTCTCCCTCACAAACTGTCCTCCATGTTATTCTCTCCCTCACAGACTGTCCTCCATCTTATTCTCTCCCTCACAGACTGTCCTTCATGTTATTCTCGCCCTCACAGACTGTCCTCCATGTTATTCTCTTCCTCACACACTGTCCTCCATGTGAACTCTGATTGGTCGAGACCGGCTGGGCACGACCAATCAGCGACGCAGGGTTTCTGTTACAGACAAACAGACCCTTAGACAATTATATATATAGATAATAACAACAGTTGTACTAAAATAAATTGTGTGCACGTATCAGGACAAATTATACAAAAAATGTATAAAAATGGAAATGCAATCATCATAATAACAATCCATAATCAATATTTTAGATAGTGGGCCCAAAGGTTAAAAGGAAATCACAACAATATGTTAGGCCATATCCAATGAGGATATGTGGACTCCTAGTAAAGGTATTAAAGATCACCGAAGATTAAGTGAAAAAAATCATAAAAAATGCATATAAAAATATATTAATAATAATTATCATTAAACCATTCAGTGAAAGAAAAAAAGGATTTTGTAGGAACAAATAAAGTGCAGCAGTGTCAATGACTGAGCAACAGAAGCTCCATATAGTGCTCAAAATGAATAGTGCATCAAGTGCAAAACCAAACAAACAATGGAGATCTGTGCCTTAAGGTACCACGTGGTCCTAATATCGCGCACAACCCTACGCATTTCAGAAATGAATTCCTTCGTTGCTCAGACACAACATCTTGTGTCATTGGCTACTGAAATCACATGTCCTTCTTTATATAAAGAGTGGACATCTTGTTTTAACGCCATTTTGTCACTATAACAGCACAGAGAGGCCTGATGCTAGTTAGCTAGACGGTTGTTTCTAAGTCAGATAGTTTAGATAGCTAGTATTCTGTATGGCTGTGAAATCAACCTCCCTGCAGATTTTTTTTTGCCATTAGTTGGGTCCACAGACAAAGTCAGCAGGGCACATGCTGAGATTACAGGCCGTGAGTCACACAGAACCACCAGCTGTGATTTTTGTAGTGAATAGTTCTCAGCTGGTGTTAGGCATCGGGATTTCCCACTGTGCGGGACAGATTGCAAGCATTGCCTGATGCTGTGGTCTCCCATTCAGGTCAGGCCGAGGTGGGTGTTCCTCAGCACAGACGTTGGTCCCAGCATCTTGCTCAGGCTTGTGTTATTTGCTTGGTTTCTGCTGCCTCTCCAGCTAAGCCTATGGGAACCAGTGATATTCTGGTACAGCCCTACACTCTGGAGTCTAAGTTCAGAGATCACCTTACTGAGCATGTACGTGATGTGGCGTCTTCTCATTGATGGTCAGACGTCAGCTGGCGGCTCTGGATTGGCCCACGGGTGATGCCACGGCTGGCTGGGCGTGAGTGTTCAGGGTGGGGCCTAGGATTTAAAAGGCTGTCAGTGGCACACGCGGGCGCTCTAGTATCATTTATGTGTGTTGTTTGTGAGTGGATACTCTACCACTCTGTTTGCACGTGACACTCTATGCACTGAGAGTACTTTCTTTGGCAAGGTAGGATTAGGACTGGGTAGCTATTCCTTGGCTTAGCATCTGGTTCCTACATGTATGTAGTTAACACAGTTGAGTCATAGCGCATATCCAAACTTCAGGCTACACCTCTCAGGGAAAGCGTCAGGGCTTTTCACCTAGCATCACATGAGTTCTTTCTTTGGCTCAGCATCTGCCTCATTCTTGTGTGCCATTGACACAGTTTAGTTGCAGAGCGAGTGCAATCCACATGCTTTCATCCCTGTGACATTCAACAAGGTATAGTACTCACCATTCTGAGTGTAGTATTTCTCTGTGAAGTAACTGAGCTAGTTACTTTGCGTACTGTTCATGCTGTGTGTCCCGCCATTGTTCACACTAGCAGCAGTTACACATCTCTGCATGGTGGACTCCGGGTTGCGATTGCACTTTATTATTTATTTTTATTTAGTGCAATATGCCAACCTTAACAGCTGGGCCCTATCTTCTTGACAATTATACGATTGGGTGATGATCTTCCAAGGAGGCCGCAGGCTGTTTACAATAATTAGTTCTTGGAAAACTAATAGTGAGCATCCGGCATATCCACCTCTGGATTAGAACACATGGAATATGTGTATATCTTTGGAGTACACTTCCGATGCCTATGGCATAGAATGTGTGAACAGATCTGCAGAATCAGCCCTTTGTGGTTCCCTACAGTCTGCTGGGCGGTTGGAGAGTTGTGATGTGGGGAAAAAAACAAGGGTAATTGGGGTGCTACCTCTGTGGTGTGTACTGTGTGTGATGTTAAGGCAGAGGAAGAGAAGCAGAGGCCACTTGATGCAGTGATTGCCATCTAATGGAGTACATGTTCTTTCTGGCTCTTATTTACAAAGCGTACTGCTGTGCGGCTGACAAAGAAAGGGAGTGGAGTAGCCCATCCAATAACAGAAGTTGTAAAAAAGCTGCACAATTGCTCACTGCAGCAAAACAAACCTACTTCTCATCTTTCATATCATACCTGTCTCACAATCCTAAACAGCTATTCAGTACTTTAAATTCTCGCCTCCATCCAGCAGCTCACCCTCCCTTTTCTCTCATCTCAGCTTAATACTTGGCAATAATAGAACAACACGGCACTCATAGTAGTGTATAGAGTAGGTGCTCAAGTAGGGTATCCAGCCCAACAAATCCAAATCCGAAAAAACTTGGCACTCTAGATGAATAATTATCATATGCAAAAGGTTTTGTAATAATTATAGGGGATAACTCAGGAGACTCTTTGCGTGGAACAAGACAACTACAGGACACAGTTTTATAAGTGGTAAAGTCTATATTATCACACGGTGATTCAAACAGGTGCAGAGAGAAACTCAGGGGGATATCCCTGCCATCTTATCAGATATTGGAGCCGATTCCTGTGAATCCTGGAATCAACAATTTCCTCCACCACAAATTGTTCTTGCCCATCAATCACCACAGGCTGCGGAGGTGGCACAACATGTCCCTGGAAGGTACTAGGAGATACAGGCTTTAGTAAAGATACATGAAAAACTGTGTGTACCTTCATAGTCCTAGGCAGCTTCAGCTGGCAGGCCACAGAGCTCACAATACCGTTGATCTTGAAAGGGCCAATGAATTTCTGTCCAAGTTTTTGTGAAGGAACGTTTAGCTTCTGATTCTTAGTTGCTAACCACACGGTATCTCCTACCTTGAACATGGGTGCAGGTTTACGGAATCTATCAGCCGATCTCTTATAACGTTCTTGAGCTGTGGTCAGGGATTCCTTCAGAACCTCCAGATTTTGCCTCATCACAGTCAGCCTTTCCTCCACTGCCGGAACAGGAGAATTAATTGGAGACCTAGGTAAGATACATGGATGATAACCTAGATTGGCAAAGAAAGGTGTAAATTTAGTGGAGGCGCTCTGAGAATTGTTATATGAAAATTCGGCTAACGGCAGCAACTCCAACCAATCATCCTGGAGATGGCTGACATAGCATCTTAGATATTGTTCCAGCGTCTGGTTGGTATGCTCAGTCTGACCATTTGTCTAGGGATGATAAGCAGAAGAGAGAGACATTAATATTGAGAGCAGAGCAAAACCCCTTCCAGAATCTTGAAGTGAACTGCACTCCACGGTCAGAGATGATCTCATCCGGAACCCCATGCAACCAAAAGGCATTCTGTATAACCAAGTTCACCGTATCTTTAGCTGAGGGGAGGTCGGTGCACGGAACAAAATGAGCAGCTTCAGTCAGGCGATCAACTACCACCATGATTGTATTCATGCCCCCGATGTAAGCAGCTCCACAATAAAGTCCATTGATATAGACCCCCAAGGGCAGGACGGAACAGGTAATGGTTGTAGAAGACCCGTAGGTGCCACATGAGGAGTCTTGTAACAAGCACATACCTCGCAAGAGAGAACATAGTCCTTGGTATCCTTCAGGCAAGTTGGCCACCAGAAGAATCGGCTCAGGAACTCTTGTGTCTTTTGTACCCCCCTGTGACCAGCCAACTTGGAGTCATGTACCAACTTGAGGATCTGAAGACGGACGACCTCAGGGACGTAGATATGTCAATCTCTGAACCACATGCCACCCTTAAGGACAAGATTAATATCCACAGGTGGGTTGGCCATAAATACATCACCGTCATAGGCCTCCCTGAACTCCTTCCACAAATCCTGATTGTGGATAACTCCGATGAAATTGGCATCAGATAGAATGGTCTTGGACGGGGCTCCAGGTACGGAATCCGCAGCATGGATTCGAGATAAAGCATCAGCCTTCCCATTTGAGAACCTGGATGGTACGAGATAACAAAGTTAAAGGGAACCTGTCACCCCGTTTTTTCGGTATGAGATAAAAATACTGTTAAATAGGGTCTGAGCTGAGCATTACAATAGTGTAGTTTGTGTACCCCGATTCCCCACCTATGCTGCCAAGATACGTTACCAAAGTAGTCGTTTTCGCCTGTCAATCAGGCTGGTCTGGTCAAAAGGGCGTGTTGTCTTCCCCCAGATTTTGCGTAGTTTTCCGTTGGTGGTGTAGTGGTGTGCGCATGCCCAAGGTCCCGAATCCTCTGCCAGGGGATTTAAAAGAGCGCACTGTTCGTTATTTCATTGGCGATCGGTGGGCGCGGCCATCTTCCTTTGGCCGCGCATGCGCAGAAGCGGCGCTCTGCTGGCCGCGGCTTCAGGAAAATGGCCGCGGGATGCCACGCGTGCACAGATGGATATCACGGCGGCCATTTTCCTGAAGCCGCGGCCAGCAGAGCGCCGCTTCTGCGCATGCGCGGCCAAAGGAAGATGGCCGCGCCCACCGATCACCAATGAAATAACGAACAGCGCGCTCTTTTAAATCCCCTGGCAGAGGATTCGGGACCTTGGGCATGCGCACACCACTACGCCACCAACGGAAAACTACGCAAAATCTGGGGGAAGACAACACGCCCTTTTGACCAGACCAGCCTGATTGACAGGCGAAAACGGAGACTTTGCAAAGGTATTTCGGCAACTTAGGTGGGTAATAAACGCATAACAAACACACTAATGTAACGCCCACCTCTGCCCCTATTTAACGCTATTTTTATCCCATCTTCCAAAAACGTGGTGACAGGTTCCCTTTAAATTGATTTAAAAATAAGTTTCAACGAGCCTGACGAGGAGAAAGACATCTAGCGGATCTAAGGAACTCTAAATTGCGATGGTCAGTTAGCACTATGATCTGTTGTGCAGCTCCTTGCAGATGATGCCTCCATTGTTTGAAAGCCACAATAATAGCCAGCAATTCCTTGTCTCCCACATCGTAATTCTTCTCTGCTGAGCTTAGTCTTCGGGAAAAGAAAGCACAGACCCTTCTCTCCAGTTCTTTGGGAGAGAATAGCCCCCAAAGCATTATCAGAAGCGTCCACCTCCACAATGAAAGAAAGTGTTGAATCTGGGTGTATCAACAGCGGTGCTGATATGAAACAGATCTTAAGCTGATCAAAAGCTTCTTGAGCCTGTGATGACCACTTAAAGGGCTTTTCCTTCTTTGTCAAGGAAGTAATGAGACGGACAATATCAGAAAAATTTCGAATGAAGTGTCTGTAGAAATTTGCAAAACCAATGAAACGTTGGACCTCCTTAACGTTCTTGGGTACCGGCCAGTCAAGGATAGCCTGAATCTTACCAGATTTTATGTTCAGCCCCTGGGGAGAGATGATATAACCTAATAACTGTATCTCAGAATGATGGAACTCACATTTCTCAGGCTTAATATACAGGTGGTTCTCTTTCAGACTTCTTAAAACAGTTTTGACATGTTCTTCATGTTCCTGTAGAGAGTCAGAAAAGATTAGTATATCGTCCAAATAGATCACTACAAACTGGTCCAACAAATCTCTGAAAATGTCATTAGCAAGGTGTTGAAACGTTGCAGGGGCGTTACAAAGCCCGAAGAGCATCACAAGAGATTTAAAGTGTCCATACCAGCATCTGAATGCTGTCTTCCACTCATCCCCTGGACGAATACACACCAAATTATAAGCCCCACGAAGTTCCAGTTTAGAGAACACCTTAGCATGGCGGACTCTTTCCAGTAACTCGGGAATCAGAGGCAAAGGGTAACGTATGTAAGGGTTTTGTACCGTTACCTTATTGAGTTCCTGATAGTCAACACAGGGTCTCAGGGTCCCATCCTTCTTTACAAAAAAGATAGTTGCCCCTGCTTGTGAGGAAGAAGGACGTATGAAGCCTTTGGCCAGATTTTCATCAATATACTCCTTTAAGGCTTGAAGCTCAGGTGCTGCCAAAGGGGAAACGTTACCAAAAGGAATAGCTGCCCCAGGAAGCAACTCAATGGGACAGTCCTAATGCCTGTGTGGAGGAAGCTGATCTGCATTCTTCTTTTCACAGATGTCAGAGATCTCTTTATATGCTGGAGGTAAAGAAAATACCTGTACATGTGGTTCCGTAGCCGTGGACTCAGGGACAGCTTCTGTTAATGCTGAGTTGCTCCTTGTTGGGAAGATAATCTCCTTGGTCTCCCAGTTGATAATTGGGTTCTGAGAACGCAACCAAGGAATCCCTAAAATCACAGGAAAATGAGGAGAAGAAATTAGCAAGAAAGAAAGTTGCTCCTGATGATTAGGCTCCAACAAAATTTCAAGATTTATGGTCTCCTGATCCACAGGCCCAGAGATTAAAGGTGACCCATCCACTGTTTCCATGGTAATTGGAGAGGCTCTTTGCTGAATTTCAATACCATGTTCCTTGGCAAATGCGATATCCATGAAATTGCCACCTGCGCCAGAGTCAATCATAGCTGCACTGGAAATCCACTGTCCTGACAACAGGATCTTAATAGGGAGAGAACAGTGAGAGTTCTTTTCCTTAAGCTCCTTCGGGGGTGAAGTCATAGAAAGTGAATGGAATACAGCGTTTAAAGGCAGGCTACATTCAGAGATGTCAGATTCATCATCACAGTTGTCATACTGCTGCTAGCACCTTGTTAGGCCGTCTAGGACACTTAGGACAATTGATCAAGAAGTGGTCAGACTGGCCGCAGTAGAAACATAGACTTTCACGAAGGCGATGCTCCCGGCGCTCATTGATCTCGCGCCTCTGAACGGAATCAATTTGCATGGGCACCTCCTCCACCTCCCGAGATGTTTTACCTGCAGGCTCTTTGCAAGGAAGGGAAAAGTTAGAAATATGGTTATATGCAGCAAACTTCTCCTGCCTATGCTCAGTAAGGTGAATGTCAATGCGCACACAATGCTAAATGTCTCTAGCTCTTGTGGTGACTCAGAGCAAGCTAGTTCATCTTTTACAATACTAGACAGACCCCTTTTAAAAATAGGCAATTGTGCATAACTGTCCCAATTGGTATCTACCACTAATCTCCTGAATTCAGTAGCATACTCAATAACAGAACGTTTTGCCTGGCATAAAGACAATAAAGCAGATTCAGTGGTTGCACAGCGATTAGGATCATCAAACATTAATGCCATAGCGGCCAAGAAATCATCCAAGTTATTTAACCGTGGGTCACGAGACTCAATCATCGGATTCGCCCAGGCGAGCACTCGTGCGGTCAGCATCATTATTACACACAATACTTTGGATCTATCATTAGGAAAACGGTCAGTATGCACATCAAAATATAGCATACATTGATTCACAAAGCCACAATATTTGTCGTGATCACCATTAAATCTGAATGGGGGCAACTTAGGTGGGCTAGCTGGTGGCGGTTGCCCAGAGGGAAAAGTCGCTTGTGCAGCTATTTGCGTGCTTATGTCCTGAAAAGCCTGTCCATACTGGGACTCTATGCCAGCAAGTTTGTTTTCCTGGGCTGCCATGCGGTTGCTTAAGTCCTGCAAAGTTTGTCCAAACACTTGTTGATTGTGTTCAAAGCTTCCAAACTTCTTTTGCAGACCTTCCACATCTTTCTGCAGTGATCTAATTATGGAAAACACCTGCTCTAGTCTGCTTTCTGCAGTCATTGATCCAGCAGTCTCCATTTTTTTAGGCTAGAGTATCCTGTAATAATTATAGGGGATAACTCAGGAGACTCTTTGCGTGGAACAAGACAACTACAGGACACAGTTTTATAAGTAGTAAAGTCTATATTATCACACGGTGATCCAAACAGGTGCAGATAGAAACTCAAGTCCACAACACTTGGTGCAAATATCAAATGCAGCTCAGCAGTCTATAGGAAACTTCAGAGGAAAATGCAAACACGCAGAAAGTCTATGAAGCACAATTATTCTTGAGGATAATAAGTCCTTGCTTAGTCCAAAACACATATAGATATGCTTATTAGGCAGTTCAACAATATCTTAGCTCAACCAGGGAGGTCTGGGTAAAAGTCTCAGGTTCTTGCAAAGCAGCAACAGCTTACATGTCCAGCAAATGCAGATGGAAGTAAACACGAGTAGCAGATGAAGGAGGATTACTGGAACTGGTATATGCAGCAGGAACTCAGAGCAGAGTATCAGGATAACCCCACAGGTTCACAGGAGCAGGTATATAGCCAGGGAGTCACCAGAGGCCAGGAGCTGGATGCAAGGCAGAATACTCTAGCACAGACTGAAGGCTGGGGTGGAGTTTTATAGCAGGAAGACACAGTGCACATGAGACCAAAGATGCCATCTTGGAAAAGGGCAGTAATGCACAAAAAGGTAATAAAAAATGTTCAGAGTCCTGACAGGTTTATTGATGTGCATCCATAAAGGCAAGTCGAACGCCATTTACCCAGAGACTCCGGTCGCATCACATGTGCACCTACGTGGACAGGACTTCTTGCTGCATCCAGGCTACCCTACCAATATTGGAATTTATAGAGACAGGATTACCGTTTTCTCCCTGCACCATATCTCTTATATTTGTTCTGATGAAGGTCCGGATGTGGACCGAAAGCTTTCGACTTGTCTTTATGGATGCACATCAATAAACCTTTTGCATATGATAATTATTCATCTAGAGTGCCAAGTTTTTTCGGATTTAGCTTAATACTTTGCCTCACCACCTGTGAACTTGACCCAATAATGTCCCACCTCATTCAAAACCTTACCACTAGTCTTCACCCTAAGCTTAACCAACCTCTTCAACCTGTCACACCCATCCTTAAAATGCCCTCCCTTGACTCATCCTCTGTGTCTAGCTGTCTCCCCATCTCATTTCTCCCCTATGCCTCCAAACTATTGGAACAATACTGTCCTCCCACTTTTCCGCTTGCTCCCTCTTTGACCACTTACAATATGCCATTCTATGAAAACTGCCCTGAAGTCACCAATGACCTACTAGCCGTCAAAATGAAAGTGATAGTTTAACCTCCTCCTTCTCCTGGACCTGGAATCTGCCTTTGACATAGTGGACCATTCCCTCTTACTACAGACTTTCTGATCTCTTGGCATTACAGACTTGGCCATTAGGTATGTTGATCTCCTTGTACCTAACAAACAGGACATTCAGTGGCCTATGTGTTGGTGTCCCCCAAGATTCAGTTGTAGGCCCAGGCACTATGCTTAGGGCACATGCTCCCTCCCTCTAAAAGGGATTGCCCGCATCGACTTAAGGAGTTCCCAGCCAATAGCTGGGCGTCACCTTCTATTTAAGGTTTCTCCTCCAGTATGGAGGTGCATGTGCTATGTTGTAGTTTTCCTTGCATGCTTGGTAGTTATCAGGTTCCTCACGTCTGCCCATCTGCTTGCCTAACCTATACCAATCTGCTTGTACCTTTCTGTTCTCTTTTGTCCATCAGCCTGTCCAGATCGCACCTGCCAGTACCCATCTGTATAACACGTGGTCCAGCCCACATCTGCCAGTGCTTTTCTGTTCCTCAGCTGGTCCCATCTGCACCCATTATTTCAGTGTCCCCACAGTGTCTGCCTGCATTCTTCATCCCTCCTTCAAACTGCAATAGCTTACCTGCTTTAGTGGGTCAGCTGCCACCGGCAGTAGGTCAGCACTGGAGTGGCACCTGGTACCATCTACTTGTCCCTCCTTGAGTCCCATTTTTTGCCTGCTGCCCCTTATCCAAGTTGAGATTTGGTAGGCCACCTAATTACACCCCTCCAAGCTTTCCGAGGGATGTGGCACAGTGGTTCCACCACCTTGCCCATTACAGTCTCCATCTGCTGGGTTGGCTGTAGTGGAAGTGGTGTCAGTCACCATTTTACTAGTTCTACTCTGTTTAAATTGATGCCACTTTGTTGGTGTCTGCCATTAATTTTTGTAAATCTGAAGACTCCTTGTTGTGTCTCCTTCATGCATGTTGCTTGTAGCAGTAGGCCTCCGAGACGATCAGGCCACAAATTCCTTTGAGTCAACTACTCATGTTACTATCTTTAGATTTTTCTGACAATAGTAGTCTGGGAAACTGATATTTGTGCCACCTGAGTGTGGCTGAGCATCAAAGGAGGTTGAGCTGTTCAATGTGGTATCAGAGCTCCCAACACAGCAGGCCTACACCAAATAATCACCCACCTCGTTTTAATTTGAAGTTCAGTTCAAAGCTGTCAATGCTGGCCCAGACCCTTATACCTCAAGCATGGCTGATTGCTGCAGTGCCATTCTAAAGTTTGTCTGCTCATTATTTAATGTGTTTTGGCAGCTTTTGAAGGTGTTGTGTATGAGATTGTTTTTTCCTCCCATTGACTGCAATGGCATTTGGCTATGTTCTGCAGATATTCGATGAATAAATTGGTGAATATTGCAAGATTGGCAACCATAATCCTGACCAAACATTGAAATATTCATTAATCTTTACACATAATCGGTATTTTTCCTTTCATTATTTGTGTTGCTTTTAAATCCTCAGCATAACAATTCTTTTTGCCTCGTTTTTCACTCATTGACTTTGGTTGAGTCTGTCAAATCTGCAGCAAAAACGTAGGTATAAAAATGTTTAAATATTTGCTAAATCTAAATTTTTGCTTGCATTTTTATGAACTGACTGTATCGGGTGTTATCCTTACAGTCATCTATGTGACAACAACAGAAACACTGGGAAGCGATCTGCAGTAACATCATTACCGTTGGTCAGAGCACTGCTGGGTCATGCTGTCAAATGAGAGCCCGCAGCTGTGACCCACAATAAAAAGCATTGTCTGCTGAGAAACTACTACTCCCATTAGCCTGCACCTGCTGCTGCTGATAACAGAGAGAGCAGGCACCACTGATTGGCATAATTATCAGCCTGTGCCTGTGCACAAAGTAAAGGAAAAAAAAGTAAAAATAACAATTGAAATAAAAATACAAAACACTGTATAATCACCTTCATCTAATCCTTGAAACCCTTGTCTCCTGTAAAAAATAAAAAATAAGAAAACCCCATATAGTCACCTTAATGCCTAATCCATGATGCTTATGTCACCTGTAAAAGAGAAAAAATAGTAAATCACATTGTCCCTCACCTATCCTCTGTAATCCATACTGTCACACAATGATTCAGATCACTTGTAGAGCAGTCTCATCAGCTGATGCGACTGCTCTACCCTGCAGCTGGCTATACACTGACAAGAACATGTAATTGTTCCTGCAGTGTGTAGCACTAAGCTCTGGTGAGAAAGTTCACCAGAGTTCAGCTCATGAGCCACAGTGATCTAACTTATGGCACAACTGCTGCTTTAGAAAGTTCTTTTGCCCTGGATGTTTTTTAATTAAAATTTCAATATGGGGTTAAGTAATGGGGGTGTCTTATAGATGCCTCTCCATTACTAACCTCTGGGCTTTCTTGTCAGCTCCCAATACGAAGCTGACATGAAACCCCCCAACTGTCACCCCATTTGCCAGCACATCAAGGCAAGTGGGAAGAGCAAGGCTAAGCACCAGATTTGGCACATCTTAGCGATGTACCATTTCTGGGGCAGCTGACAGCTGAAATGTTTAGCCTGGGAGGGAAAAAATAACCATGGTCCTTTCCCAGGCTATGAATATCAGCCCGAAGCTGTTTGTTTATACTTTGTTGGTTAGAATTTATAGGGGGGCCCTATGTAATAAATAAAAAAATAAATGTAAGAGTGGGAGCCTGCCAATACCAACTGGAATAACCCAACCTGTGTCACCACCGCTAGGTGTCTAGGTGCGAGTTGAGTTCTGCCAGATGGGGCATGTGCCCATGATCTGGAATAACAGCAGTCTGGATGCAGCTCACCTGTGCTGTGCCCAAACCATTGTGTTCTATGATACAAGCACAGTGGATGAAAATTTTAGCATGAAAATTTCGGTCGCAGAAACGCTCATTTCCACAACAGAAATTCCCACAACAGAATGTATTAGAAACGGGAAATCCTCATGGTTAAATGAACACATGCAGATTTAACTGTGTAATTGAATGCAGAGTTTTGGACACAGCGAAAATACGTTGAGTTCAAAGTGCTGCTATTACCTGATATTTGGTTAGGATCTATGTAGGCTTATTCTGGGAACGCTCCTACATAGCCTGGTGACAACGTGGGACATTGCTTTACCCCTTGGATTATCATCGGACCTGGGGTGAGTATATTCGGATAATTGAAACGATTAAAGAATGTGTCTGTGTTATTTCAAATAAAGTGTTTTAATCTCTGTGTGTGTTTATTTACTGTAACTACTTACAGATTTAGTAATGAGGGTATCTGGTTGACACCTCTTCATTGCTAAACCTAGTGCTTGGTGTCAGGGACAACTGCTGACACCAACCCCTAATTCCATCACCCCAACGCGACTGCATCAGGGCAATGGGAAGAGCCTGGGCTAAGTGCCAGAATTGATGCTTCAAATATGAATTGCCATTTCTGGGGCAGCTAAGGGCTAGTATTTTTAGCCTGGGACAGGTCAAATAAGCAAAAAATATATCTACATAGTTGTGTGAAAAAGTGTTTGCCCCTTCCTGATTACCTATTATTTTGCATGTTTGTCACACTTAAATTATTAGACAAAGATAACACAAGTAAACATAAAATTCAGCTTTTAATTGAAGGTCTTTATTATTAAAGGAAAAAGAAACCCAAAACCTACAGGAGTCTGTGTGAAAAAGTGATTTCCCCCTAACATCTCAGTCAGAGCAAGTTCAGGCCTTTGAATATGCTACTCCAAAGTCTTAATTTTGCTTTTCTTAAACCATTCAGTGGTAGACTTGCTGGTGTGTTTTGGATTTTTGTCCTGCTGCATAACCCAAGTGCGCTTCAGCTTGAGGTCATGAACAGAAGGCCAGACATTCTCCTTCAGGATTTTTTGGTAGATGTAAAAATTAATGATTTCATTTATCACACCACGTTTTCCAGGCGTTGAAGCAGCACAACAGCCCTAGACTATCACACAGTACCACCACCATATTTTTCTGTTGGTATGGATATTCCTTTTCTGAAATGTGTTACTTCTACGCCAGATGTAATGGGACATATACTTCCATATACATACATATACAGAGTATTCTCCCAAAAGTCTTGGGGATCATCAAGATGTTTTCTGGCAAAACTGAGATGAGCCTTTATGTTCTTATTGCTGTCATACTTGCAAGATGGGGTGTTACAAGGTACTAACCATGCAGGATTCCCAAACTTTTGTATTAGCCCATTTTCCTTTTTGTAATTTTTAAAATGTAAAAGAAAAATACAAAAAAGATGTCATCTTTAAATTTAGGGGTTTTTTTTTAGATCATTTCATCTTCAACTTGCTTAACTGTTCACAATAACATGAGTTTTGAACAGGGGTGCCCAAATTTTTACAAGCCACTGTAGACTACCACAAATCTGCCTGTCAGATGCTGGAAAATGTTGTTTACAATGTGCTGAAACACCACGGGAGCATTGGTCAACTCAAATGGCATAAAAAGATTTTTGTAGCGTTCCTCTGGTGTATTAAAAGCAGTCGTCCACTCATCCTCCTCCTTAATATGGATGAAATTATAGATTCCCCCAAGATCCAATTTGGAAAACCACTTAACCCCGATGATTTGATTAAAGCGATACAGCTTCAGGGGGAAAGGGTATGGATCCCAAACAGTGATCCTATTTATTCCCGGAAATCCAGGCAGGCAGCCCCCCATATTTTTTTCTTATCAAAGAAAAAAACAGCTGCCACCGTAGAAGAAGAGGATCTCATATGTACCTTAGCCAGGCTCTCTGTAATATAATCTTTCATGGCCTGCCTCTGAGGACCTAAAATATCATACAACTTGCTCTTAGGCATCTTAGCCCCAGGAATCAGATTGACTGAGCAATTGTAAGGGCGATGAGCTGGTAGTTCTTGATAAATTTGTTTCAAAAAACTTCCTTGTAATAAGACACATACTCCAGTAGAAACCTGGTAGTTACCATGGATAAACAAGTGCTTATTCCATTATTTTGACATTTATTGCTCCACCTCACTACCAGGGGTGCAAAATCTATAGCCATTATTTGAGTAGGCCTAGGCAACTCATGAGGAATAAGGGTCTGGATGAACAGGGAGTCAACCAGATTAAACCCAAACCCAATGTTCAAAAAAGCAGAAATAGACACCTTTCTTCCTTTCAAAATGATTTTCATGGGTAAAAAGCATTGTGTCCTACTAATTGAGGAAATATTTACACCCAGGTTGTTAACCTCAACGCAACCTGGGATTCTTAGTTTTTCAACAGCTGTTTGTGGTTACATATGGATTGGCAGGTACCAACAAAATAATCAATCCCCCCACAAAAAAAACCACGCTTCCATTTTTTGCCAAGAAGCTATAGAAATGCAGTGAGTTTTCCCCCAATTGCATGGCTTCTTCCATGGAGTCAGGCCTAGGATCATTAGACACGATTCCTCAAAAATTGTGGTGACACTTTTTGTCTCTCTCTAAGACGGCAATCTACATGGGTAGCTAGAGATATGGCCACCTCAAGGGAAACCAGGATCTCATACAGGGCAAAGGTATCATTTACCCTCTCAGAAAACAGCTGAAAAAACTGAAAACAGAGTGCAGCGTCATTCCATTTAGTATCTATAGACCACCTATGGAATTTGGAGCAATACTCCACCACTGGCTGTTCTCCCTGCTCAAGCTGATGTAGTTTTGACTCAGCCAGAGAGACACGGTCGGGTTCACCATAGATAAGGCATAGAGCCTCAAAGAAATCCTCAACTGTCTGAAGCAACTTGGGATCAGATGGGAGCGAAAATGCCTAGGCTTGAGGGTCACCCTGGAGAAGAGAGATTACAGTCCCCACCAGTTGCTTCTCAGTGCAAGAGGAGTGATGATGCAACCTAAAATAAAGCTTGCAGGCCTCCCTGAAAACCCTGAACTTATCACGACCCCCAGAGAACCAATTTGGCACAGTTGATCTTGAGTTCCACCAAGGGTTGCCCAGGAGCTGAGAGTCCTAAATCAGGAGTTAATGGGCACTGCAAAGCAACTGAGTGCAAATCCACCACCTTCAGGCTGATATGCTATAGCTGCCCTGCTAGAGCAGCCACAGAATCCATAATGGGTCAAAAAAAAATTTGACCAGTGATAATGTCATGCAGTGACTAGGGACTAAGGTCGCTTACCTGATTACTTGAACTAGAGGACACCCTAGTCTATCCCTCTACCCCTGATTACACTGTAAGGTTTAGATGCCAGGATCATGTAACTTGCTATGCTACTATTTCAGCCCTTATCTGTTCCCTTCCCAACCCAGGGATGTATGAGGTAGAAAAGTACTCTTTTTACAATTTACTAAAAACCATAAATATATTGGTTGTTCAATTGACATTAAATCAAATATTTCAAGGCTGTTTGCAAAGTTGACATGTGTATTAAAAATATGTTTAGACATTTTTAGAAATTTTATAGGAAAAAAAAATCACTTTTATTTTACCCCTAAAATTCAGATATGTAAAGTCATTCTGCTATGTAGAAAGGTATATGTTAGGTGTCGAGATCCCACCTCTGCACAGGGGGAATCTCGAACCATGCCCGCTGCGGTCTCCCATTCTTCTCCGGCCACAGTGGAGTCTTCTCAGCGGAAACGTCATTCCCAGTATCTAGCTCAGACTGATAGTGGACAACTGGTTACTGCTGCCTTTCCAGCTTCTGCCATTGTAGGCAGTACTGGGCAGCGGGAAGCAGACGTGTTTGGGACTAAGTCCTGCTCTTCCCTTTTTGAGCATGCCCAGGGCAAGATCTCTCGTTGGAGATCAAGGGTCACATGCTTAGATACTGCAGCAAATCCCATTGGTCCTTTAGGAAGGTCCTGTTCTTGCTGCAGCTATAAAAGGTTCGCATGGCTGCACGGCCATGCGCTAGTGTACATTTGGAATCGTGTGTGTGTTGATGAGTGCAAGTCATTCTTTAAAATCTCTCCCTTGTGTATGACTGTTCGCAAAAGGTGGATGCTTGCTGTCTAGTGCCCGACTAAGCTGTCAACATAAAGACACACGATACAGCGTCTATTGCTGTAACCGCCAGTGCAGCGCCGTACGCTTATAGAGTGCTTTCCTATCCCAAGTCTGGGTGGTTAGTGGCATCTGCCAAAGTGGCAAAGCATGCACTCTTGTGCTTTAAGTTATATTTTCTTTTACTTTGACACCCCAGTTGCGGTGTCGAGTGCAAGTGGTCTTAACGTACTCTAATCCTGTGTCTTGGGATAGAGTCCTGAGACTCCTTGCTTGCGCTCTTGGTGCGGTACCGCGGCCCTGTGACGCAACAGGGTTTGCTTCCTTCATACAGGGTGAAGTTAACCCGTGTGTGTTTCCACATTGTACTGCCATATAGTCCGTCATTACTCAGCAGCAGGTTCCATCTCTGCACGGTGGACACCGGGCTGCGAATGTACCTTATACCATCTCTCTTATAATTTGGTGCATTCCGCTAGCCCTAACAGTATATCTATTTAACAATACAATATGCCTATGAAGAAGTAGAATGTTATTTAGATCTTTTGGCAGAGAAATTACCCTAACACTTAGCATTGCAGTCTGTGGCTCACAGCTAAGATTTCTTCCTGCTATGTTTGAGGTTGAGGGTTTGGATCATTGAAAAAGGAGAAGATAGATAGCAGCATACTACAGGGTCCTCTACTCACTCGCCCTTGACTGACCTCTTTTCAGATAAATGTGCTATATGTTCACCCCTAGGTACACCCTTTATTAGACAGATGTATTTGACACATGTTGCCTTTAAGTAGGGCAGCATTTTAGACTGTAAACATTTTATAGCGTGTCAGCTAGAGATGAGAGAATAAAGTTGAGTGGAATCGAATGCTACAAAAATGTTAATTCACCAAATGCAGATTTTTTTGTTATTTGCTCTAGAGGAGTTTCAGCAAAAGGACAATAAATGGTCTTCAAAATGATTAAAAAAAAATACTTATACACATAAGTCATCAGCGCAGCCCTTCACTTTCACGAGTCAGGTCTTCGTTGCATCCTCTGATCCCTGCCACTTGTGTTGAGCCCCAGGCCTCTCACACAAAATAGAAAACTATAACTTTCAGACATGCTGGACATGAGGTTCACACACTCTCCTTAAGCTGTTTCTGTTTTGCTCTTGTGTCCTGAACCTTGTTTCCAAAATTATGTGTGTAGGCCTCCCTCTCTCTGCTACTCTTCAGAGATGGGGCTGAAATCTAATTGGCATGTAAAGATGGGTTGACCCCACGGATTGGTCCCAAATCTAACAAAAAACAGAGGTAAAACTGCTGGATTTTTATAACATTTTTCAAAATCTTTGCAAAAATGTAACATCTTTACCTCAATTTTGGAAATTCATGGTAACAAAAAGATATGCTAATATATATTTTGGCTTGAAGGCTCTCAGAGAAGGTGGAAGGAATTGAGGATTAATCTTTAGAGAGGGAGAAACTGTCAGTCTATATAATAATCTGCTTATTATATGATACTGTATATGATATGTTATCTGGTATGTGTATCCAACCCCCTTATCTATGTTGATTTTCATACTTATTATTAGTAAATTTAAAATATACATGTAATATTTAACTGCTCTTGAATGTTCTCGTTAAGTGGTTAACAGCCTTTACTGTAATCTGAAGAAAATTAGTTTTCTCAGTCACTTTCAGAAGCATTAGATCATGTAAAACTAATTAATTAGATCACATTAAGCTATAATTATTCCATCATTATAACAAGCTCAAGATGAATGAGAACATTTCTTAAACTTTTAGTGTGCATTCTCATTCAGTCCAAATAATTAATTATTGCTGCTCCGAAACATAGAACAAAGAACTGAGCTTACACTAAGTAGATGACAGACTTTTTTTTTACATGGTGTTTCATAATACAGATAGTAAGATTCAACAAATAAAATGCTGTTTGCCATATAGAAAATATGTAAAAAATATTGAGTGGTAGTATGGGAACATACAACATGACTACTACTGCTTGCCTAAGATTAAAGATACATGTTAGAAAGAAGCGCTACATCCAAAATGCATTGCGGCATGCACTGTGACTGAAAAGAACTATCTCAGCAACAGCAAATGTAGAAAGGAATCAGGAGACATTACATTCTAAAATGGCAAGGAACTATAGGAGAAGGGATCACATTCACAGTTTTTGGATCATGTGATACCCATTTGTACAATTGACTGCACAACATTGTTAGCCTATGTGCTAACTACATTCAGGTCCGCATGTGAAAAAAATTGCAAAATGCGCTACCAGTCTGGTCTAATTTTAGAACAGACTAATGCATGTAAATAGTTGTTAGTCGCCGCACCCATCAAATATGTTGATGAGTACAAGGATCTGCACATGAACAGTAGCGACTAGGGTTGAGCGACTTTTCCTTTTTTGAGGTCGAGTCAAAAGTCTCAAAAGTCGAGTTGAGTGAAATCGACCGATCTTCTTGAAAAGTCGGGGTCGGGGATCGGCCGAAACACGAAACCCAATGCAAGGTAATGGAAAATCTATATATTTTTATATTTACTTCAGCGCGATATATGTGAAAAGCCGGTAATTCAATTGCCGGCTTTTCATTTCTCCTGCCTAAACCCGACATGATTTGAGACATGGTTTACATACAGTAAACCATGTCATATCCCCCTTTTTTTTGCATATTCCACACTACTAATGTTAGTAGTGTGTATGTGCAAAATTTCGGCGCTGTAGCTATTAAATTTAAGGGTTAAATCGCAGAAAAAATTGGCGTGGGCGTGGGAAATTTTGCACATACACACTACTAACATTAGTAGTGTGGAATATGCAAAAAAAGGGGGATATGACATGGTTTACTGTATGTAAACCATGTCTCATATGAAGTAAATATAAAAATATATAGATTTTCCATTACCTTGCATTGGGTTTCATGTTTCGGCCGATCCCCGACCCCGACTTTTCAAGAAGATCGGCCAATTTAACTCAACTCGACTTTTGAGAAAGTCGGGTTTCGTGAAACCCGACTCGATCTCAAAAAAGGAAAAGTCGCTCAACCCTATATATATATATATATATATATATATATATATATATATATATATATATATATATATATGTGTCTCAATGACATATATATATATATATAAAAAATGAAACCCGACTTTGGAGCGAAGATCGCCGACGGCCGACCCGATCCCACAGTGAGATCGGGTCGGGTTTCACGAAACCCGACTTTCCCAAAAGTCGGCGACTTTTGAAATTGGCCGATCTGTTTCGCTCAACCCTAGTAGCGACTACTGTTTTCAGATGTGACTGGTCTGATAATTTGAGCACAAATCTGAATTGAAACTAAAACAAGTTCTACACATACGAGAAAAATGGTTTGCACTTGGATTACAAAACTAAGCCAAATTAACATATCATCTGACCTGAGGTAATTGCTTCATAGGATGGGCAGAAGGATTGTTTTGTAGCACTAGGGCTCTTGGTTAAAATTTTACCAAGGACAACATCGGCAAGAAATTTGCATGTGCTCTTTGTGTTTGTGTAGGTTTCCTCTGGGTACTTCAGTTTCCTCCAAAATATTCCAAAAACATAATGGTATTGAATTTACAATGTGAGCCTCCATTGGGGACCAGGATGATAATTCCTGCAAAGCGCTATGGAATATGATTGTGCTAAATTATTAAAGAAGTAAATATATGAGGCTGAAAGCTCAGGACAAGATAGAAGCAGTCTGTCGATACCTTCTGAGTTATGCACAGGCATCCATTTCACAGAAATGTAAAACCGGCTTAAAGGGGGATAAACTCACTCTGCAGGAAGCAGATAATAAATGGGCAAGATGCTATTTGATAGATTAAGTGATAAAAGTTTTGTATATGCCACACATATCAAAAAGTTTGATAGATGTGAGGCCTCTATTCTTCAACTACCTAAGCAGTCAATATCTAAGGTTATATTATTCCAAAAACCCCTTCAAATAACCATGACACAAAAAACTGACAAATATTAGTAAACACGCAAGAGATAATCCAGTACACTGTGCCAATTAAAAAGGTTTTATTGAATTAAACTACACAAAGTTTACATATCAATACCACAGAATAAATCCAAAATCAATCCATATAACAATTCAGGTCACTACTTGATCTTAGTGGTGAAATATACCAACATTAACCCGACCTACAGCCTATATGAAAAGTGCATCATACAATCCTATGAGGTGTCAACTATGTCCTCATGAGATCATGCCAAGCTATATTAGTGGATAGTAGGGTTGAGCGACTTTTACTTTTTCAGTATCGTTTCGGGTTTTGTGAAACCCGACTTTGTCAAAAGTCGGGTCGGGTGAAATCGGCTGATTATTGCGAAAAGTCGGGGATCCGACCGAAATACGAAACCCAATGCAAGTCAATGGAGAATCAAAGTCGGCAGTGAGTGGAGGACAGGAAAACACCAACAGAGCCCATTTTAATGCCAAAAACATCAATTCTTGTTACTTAAGCTTGTCAATCTTAATTTACCTTATAATAATAGTTAGCCATTGAAAATTTGGGGGTCATTTGGCAACAGTTGTGGGGGGAGTAGGGCTGGCTCAAGTTTTTCGTGGGCCCAGGAAACGCAGACTACGTCACGGCGGTGGAGCAGGGAGAGGTAAGTATTTCAACTTTGCAAGTGCTGTGATCATGAGCAAGCAGGGGGGGGGCCACACTCGTTCACATTGCCACTGGCACAGGGTCCCTCAAAGTACGGCGTTGTGATTGACGGCAGGGGCACCTCCCACCAGCAGAGACACTTTTGCGTACTATGAGGGGCCCTGTGCCAGTGACGTCGCCAATGAGTATGCCCCCCCACCTGTTGAAGGAACCGGCATTTTCATCTGCACCTTCCTCTTTGTCCCCGTGTAAGGTGGTATAGTATGCGGGAAGGGGAACCAGACTTTCTGCAGGGTCAGACATTGGCTATGTAGAGTGCAAGGGGAATGTAGTGGTCTGGGTCAATGTACCAGCAGACTCATCTAGCAGTGGCTGGGCAATGGGCAGGATGAGGAGGAAACACAGATATAGGCCAAAAGAATAAAGTAGGCGAAATGCAGTTCAAAATTGGTAACAGGAGTAAAGAGGCAGCACTGCTTTGTTCAGTGGAGGAGAACAGCAAGGAGCGGCAGACACCGTTAGTAGGCCCAACCAAACCAGTAGGCCAAATGCAGTTTTAAAATTCCTATAGGCTGAAAGCCTGAAGATGGAAGGTCAGGAGAAAAACACAGGAGAATACCAAGGAGCGGTAGACACCGTTAGTAGGCCCAACCAAACTAGCAGGCCAAATGCACTTTAATGTGTGATATCGGCTGCAAATTGATGCTCTGCTTTGTGCAGTGAAGGACAGTTGTAATGAGTGGTGCAGACAGACACAGGTAGTAGGCGTAAATTAAAAAAGTTGGCTCAATGCAGTTTAAAATTGGTTACAGGGGTACACAGGCGGCAGAGCGTTGTTAAGCGGAGGACGATTGTCAGGACTGGAGTGGCCCAGACAGACTTGGTAGGCCTAAAATAAAAAAGTAGGCGCAATGCAGTTAAAAATGGGTAACAGGGGTACACAGGCAGCATTGTTTTGTTAGGCGGAGGACGATTGCTAGGAGTGGCGCAGACAGACTTACTAGGCCTAAAATAAAAAAAGTAGGCTCAATGCAGTTCAAAATGGTTAAAAGGTACACAGGTAGCATTGTTTTGGTCAGCGGAGGACGATTAGTAGGAGTGGCGCAGACAGACTTACTAGGCCTAAAATAAAAAAGTAGGCTCAATGCAGTTTAAAATGGGTAACAGGGGTACACAGGCAGCATTGTTTTGTTAGGCGGAGGACGATTGCTAGGAGTGGCGCAGACAGACTTACTAGGCTTAAAATAAAAAAAGTAGGCTCAATGCAGTTCAAAATGGGTAACAGGTACACAGGCAGCATTGTTTTGGTCAGCGGAGGACGATTAGTAGGAGTGGCGCAGACTTACTAGGCCTAAAATAAAAAAGTAGGCTCAATGCAGTTTAAAATGGGTAACAGGGGTACACAGGCAGCAGTGGTTTGGTCAGCGGAGGACGATTGCTAGGAGTGGCGCAGACAGACTTACTAGGCCTAAAATAAAAAAGTTGGCTCAATGCAGTTCTAAACTGGTAACAGGAGTAAACTGGTGGCACTGCTTTGTTCGGTTGAGGACAACTGGAATAAGTGGCTGACACAGTACGTTGGCCAAAATAGTAAAGCGGGCTAAATGTCTGCCAAAAAAATGTTCGTAAATAAACAGGTGGCAAAGCAACATACAGGGGTGGGTTCCTCTGCTGAGTACCAGATAGTGGTAGTTCGCGCACTGTATTCACTGGTCAAAATGGAGGGCATGGTCCCTGTATATATTTACTATCATCTCTCAATTTGTATTGGCAGTGCCATTGAAGGATTTAACAGCACCGACTAAACAGCGGTGGAGCACTGTTTGAGCTGGGGGGAACACTCTCTCGTGGGCGGCGGTACTGGCCCAGGGCCCCTCGTATTACAACGGTGTGTCTGACGTTGGTTGTGCACCCCCACCGCCAGAGACACTTAATTGTACTATGAGGGCCCCTGGGGGGAGTCAGCCCACTTAGGGAGGTGTTAAAAATGGCCTATGGTGGACATTCATCAGCAGCAAATGGAGGAATTGGAGCAGTCAGTAAGAGGAGTCCAAAAGCAAGACCTTTTTTAAGGAAAGCTACATGTCAGCAGGGGAAGGTGGGGAAAAAGAATTTGTAATCCATGATTGGTTCATTTTAATGAAGGTTAGATCATCAACATTTTGGGTAGCCAGACGTGTCCTTTTTTCGGTCAGTATTGAACCAGCAGCACTGAAGACTCTTTCTGATAGCACACTGGCAGCAGGGCAAGCGAGCTCCTGTAATGCATATTCTGCCAATTCAGGCCAGGTGTCTAGTTTAGATGCCCAGTAATCAAAGGGGGATGACCTGTGAGGGAGAACATTGATAAGGGAGGAAAAGTAGTTTGTAACCATACTGGACAACTGCTGTCTCCTGTCACTTTGAATCGATGCAGCTGTCCCTGTCGTGTCAGCGGTCATTGAAAAATCATTCCACAACCTTGTTATAAAACCCCTCTGACCAACGCCACATCGGATTTCCGCACCGCTAACACCTCTGCCATGTTGCCCCCCACGGCTCGTGTGAGAACCATCACCGCCGCTGTGTGCTGGGAATGCCAGAACCAAACAGTCTACAAGAGTTGCTTGTTTGGTAGCCAATATTTGCTCAAGGTTCTCATGTGGCATGATATTTTGCAATTTCCCTTTGTAGCATGGATCCAGTAGGCTGGCCAACCAGTAATCGTCATCGCTTATCATTCTGACAATGCGGGGGTCCCTTTTTAGGATACGCAAGGCATACTCAGCCATGTGGGCCATTGTTCCAGGTGACAATTCACTGCTTCTGCTGGGTTGAGGAGCACTTTATTGCAAATCTACATCACAAGTGTCCCGCAAGAAACCTGTACCAGACCTTGCAACGGCACCAGTTTCTATTGCCCCCTGAGAAGCTCCCTCCTCCCATACATATTCATGCCAATCATCCTCCTCCTCATCCTCTTCATCTGCCACCTTGTCCTGGACAGTTCCCTGACCAGACAATGGCTGGCTGTCATCAAGGCTTCCCTCCTCCTCGGCTGCAGATACCTTCTCCTTAATGTGCATCAAACTTTGCATCAGCAGACGCTAAAGTGGGATGCTCATGCTTATGATGGCGTCGTCTGCACTTACCAGCCATGTGCATTCCTCAAAACACTGAAGGACTTGACAGAGGTTTTGTAGCTTCGACCACTGCACACCAGACAACTCCATGTCTGCCATCCAACTGCCTGCCCGTGTATGCGTATCCTCCCACAAATAAATGACAGCACGCCTCTGTTCACACAGCCTCTGAACCATGTGCAGTGTAGAGTTCCACCTTGTTGCAACATCTATAATTAGGCGGTGTTGTGGAAGATTTAGCGATCGCTGATGGTTCAGCATACGGCTAGAGTGTACGGGCGACCGGCGGATGTGCGAACAAAGTTTTCGCACCTTCAAGAGCAGGGCTGGTAACTCCGGATAATTTTTCAGGAAGCACTGCACCACCACGTTCAAAGTGTGAGCCAAGCAAGGTATGTGTTTAAGTTGTGAAAGGGCTATGGCAGCCATAAAATTCCTTCCGTTATCACTGACTACCTTGCCTGCCTCAAGATGTACACTGCCCAGCCATGACTCACTTTCTTGCTGCAAGAACTCAGCCAGTACTTCCGGGGTGTGTCTGTTGTCGCCCAAACACTTCATTTCCAACACAGCCTGCTGACGCTTACCACTAGCTGTTCCATAATGAGACACCTCGTGTGCAACACTGGCAGCTGCGGATGGAGTTGCCAGGCGACTGCGCTCTGTGGACGAGCTGTCGCTTCTGGAGGAGGAGGAGGAGGAGGAGGAGGGGTGTCGAATGCCTACTGCCAACTGTTTCCTAGACCGTGGGCTAGGCAGAACTGTCCCACTATGGCTGTCCCCTGTGGACCCTGCATCCACCACATTAACCCAGTACACCGTGATGGACACGTAATGTCCCTGGCCATGCCTACTGGTCCATGCATCTGTGGTGAGGTGCACCTTTCCACTGACAGACTGCCTCAGTGCATGGACAATGCGGTCTTTAACATGCTGGTGGAGGGCTGGGATGGCTTTTCTCGCAAAGAAGTGGCGACTGGGTAGGTCATAGCGTGGTACTGCGTAGGCCATCAGGTCTTTGAAAGCTTTGCTTTCGACCAACCGGTAGGGCATCATCTCTAACGAGATTAATCTGGCAATGTGGGCATTCAAACCCTGTGTACGCAGATGAGAGGATGAGTACTTTCTTTTCCTCATGAGAGTCTCTTCTAGGGTGAGCTGGACAGGAGACCTGCAGATGGTGGAACTAGCGGTGGTGGCGGGGGTGGACATGGCGGATTGAGAGACAGTTGGTGATGTTGGCCTACATACAGTGCTTCCTACAAATAACCTTCTGATTCCCTGCCTGCTTTGGCCTTGCGACAATCCCTCCACATTAGCTGCTGGTGGTGTCCGAACTGGTGGGATTACAGTGAGGGAAGCAATGTAGTGTTGCTGACTACCTTCATTCTGACCAGGTGCACCAACGGTACAGGACTTTTGGTAGTTTGTCCAGGCTTGCAAGTGCATGCTGTTTAAATGTCTACGCATGCATGTTGTATTTAAATTTTGAAGAATCTTCCCTCTGCTAAAGGTCTTTGAGCATTTCTTACAGATCACTTTAGACTGATCATTGGGATCTTGGTCAAAAAAATACCACACTGCACTCTTCCTACTATGGAATTCCTTTTCAGGCATTGCACGCTGTGCAACTTTCAGCGGTTGGCCACGCTGTCCTAAAACTGTTTTTGTCACATGTTTTGGGTCTGATACGGGCCTGGCTGATGACAGCTGTTGCGATGTAGATTGGTATTGCTGCGGATAACCCTCCTCCACTTGTGAGCTAGTGCCAGCGGCACCCTCTTCCCCCAATGGCTGCCAATCTGGGTCAAGAACTGGGTCATCTATCACCTCCTCCTCCACAATGTCATGTACACCTTCCTCAGTGTCACCGTGTAAGCTGGTGCTATAGCGTTCGGGACAGGGCACCATAGTCTGATCAGGGTCAGATTCTGGCTCAGGAAACTGCGAGGTCAATGTAGTGATCTGTGTCAATGGAACAGCATCATAATCTAGCTGTGGCTGTGCATCAGTGCACTCCATGTCCGATTCTTCTTGTACTGGGCAGTGTATAATTTCCCTTTCTAACCCTGGCACGGTATGGGTAAAGAGCTCCATGGAGTAACCTGTAGTGTCGCCTGACGCATCCTTCACTTTTGGTTTGGGAGAAGGACACAAGGAAACGTCTTTTTCCAGACCGGAAGCATCCACTGATGACTGGCTGCTCTTAGATTTTGAACTTTGGGAAGAGGAGGCGAAAGAGCTAGAGGGTGAGTCAGCAATGAAAGACTAAACTTTTTCCTGCTGCTCGGGCTTTAAAAGCTGTTTTCCTACTCCCAGGTAAGGGAGCCTTCGAGGCCTTCTGTAGCCAGACGATGACGCAGGCTCAACACCTCCAGCCTAAGGTGCTACTGTGCTTTTGCCACTACCACCAGATGCAGCACCACCTGTTATGGACCTGGTGGTTAGGAGCACCCGAAATGACCTGATGGTTAAAATGGAAAAACCTGGGACAAGCTCTGAGGACGTGGTAACTCTACTGACCGCAATCCCTAATCCTATCACACACACTAGAAATAGCCGTGGAGCGTACCTAACTCTCCCTAGATGCCTCTTCAATGCCTAAGAGCTAACTACCCCTAAAGATAGAAATAACAGCCTACCTTGCCTCAGAGAAATTCCCCAAAGTAAAGGTAGCCCCCACAAATATTGACTGTGACTTAAGAGGAAGTAACAAACACAGGAATGAAACAGATTTTAGCAAAGGAGGCCAAATCTTCTCTAGACAGACAGAGGATAGGAAAGGGAACTATGCGGTCAGTATGAAAAACTACAAAAACCACGCAGAGTGTGCAAAAAGACCTCCACACCGACTCACGATTTGGAGGTGCAGCTCTGCACCCCCAGAGCTTCCAGCTAGCAAGGAAATATCATAATAGCAGGCTGGACTGAAACATAGCATGTACTGAGAAATATATTCAAAAACCAATAAACAGCAAATGGACTAGCGAGGACTTAGCTTCTGCTGGAGTAGACAGGTCATCTGAGAAATCCAAGAGAGATCTGAACCAGTACTGAGACATTGACAGCTGGCATGAACTAACGACCTGGGCAGAGTTAAATAGGGAAGCCAGCAGCATCAATAAACGAGGGCAGCTGAGAAAGCCAACCTCAGAGATCAGCAGTTCCACTTAAAGCCACCAGAGGGTGTCCAAGGACAGAACTCACCAAAGTACCATTCACGACCACAGGAGGGAGCCCGAGAACGGAATTCACAGCAGTACCCCCCCCTTGAGGAGGGGTCACCGAACCCTCACCAGAGCCCCCAGGCTGATCAGGACGAGCCAAATGAAAGGCACGAACCAAATCGGCAGCATGAACATCGGAGGCAACAACCCAGGAATTATCCTCCTGACCATAGCCCTTCCATTTAACCAGGTACTGAAGCTTCCGTCTCGAAATACGATAATCTAAAATCTTCTCCACCACATACTCCAACTCCCCCTCAACCAACACCGGAGCAGGAGGATCAACGGAAGGAACCATAGGCGCCACATATCTCTGCAACAACGACCTATGGAACCCATTATGGATGGCAAAAGAAGCTGGAAGGGCCAAACGAAACGACACAGGATTGATAATTTCAGAAATCTTATAAGGACCAATGAAACGAGGCTTGAACTTAGGAGAAGAAACCTTCATAGAAACAAAATGAGAAGACAACCAAACCAAATCCCCAACACGAAGTCGAGGACCAACACAGCGACGGCGGTTAGCAAAACGTTGCGCCTTCTCCTGAGACAACGTCAAATTGTCCACCACGTGAGACCAAATTTGCTGCAACCTGTCCACTACAGAATCCACACCAGGACAGTCAGAAGGCTCAACCTGCCCAGAAGAAAAACGAGGATGAAAACCAGAATTATAAAAAAAAAGGCGAAACCAAAGTAGCAGAACTAGCCTGATTATTAAGGGCGAACTCGGCCAATGGCAAGAAGGTCACCCAATCATCCTGATCAGCAGAAACAAAGCATCTCAGATAGGTTTCCAAGGTCTGATTGGTTCGTTCGGTTTGGCCATTTGTCTGAGGATGGAACGCTGAAGAAAAAGACAAATCAATGCCCATCTTAGCACAAAAGGACCGCCAAAACCTAGAAACAAACTGGGAACCTTTGGCCGACACAATGTTCTCCGGAATGCCATGCAAATGAACCACATGCTGAAATAATAATGGAACCAAATCAGAAGAGGAAGGCAATTTAGGCAAGGGTACCAAATGGACCATCTTAGAAAACCGATCACAAACCACCCAGATGACAGACATCCTTTGAGAGACAGGAAGATCAGAAATGAAATCCATGGAAATATGCGTCCAGGGCCTCTTCGGGACAGGCAAAGGCAAAAGCAACCCACTGGCACGAGAACAGCAAGGTTTGGCCCGAGCACAAGTCCCACAGGACTGCACAAAAGAACGCACATCCCGTGACAAGGAAGGTCACCAAAAGGACCTAGCAACCAAATCTCTGGTACCAAAAATCCCAGGATGACCAGCCAATACTGAACAATGAACCTCAGAAATAACCCTACTAGTCCATCAGGGACAAACAGTTTCACCACTGGACAGCGATCAGGTCTATCAGCCTGAAACTCCTGCAGCACCCGCCGCAAATCAGGGTAGATGGCAGACAAAATCACCCCCTCTTTGAGAATACCAGCTGGCTCAGAGACTCCCAGAGAATCAGGCAAAAAACTCCTAGAAAGGGCATCAGCCTTCACATTCTTAGATCCCGGAAGGTATGAGACCACAAAATCGAAATGGGAGAAAAACAGTGACCATCGAGCCTGTCTAGGATTCAACCTCTTGGCGGACTCGAGGTAAGTCAGATTCTTGTGATCAGTCAAGACCACCACGCGATGTTTGGCTCCCTCAAGCCAATGTCGCCACTCCTCAAATGCCCACTTCATAGCCAACAACTCCTGATTGCCGACATCATAATTACGCTCAGCAGGCGAAAACTTTCTAGAAAAGAAAGCACACGGCTTCATCAAAGAGCCATCAGAACTTCTCTGAGACAAAACAGCCCCTGCCCCAATCTCAGAAGCATCAACCTCGACCTGAAAAGGGAGCAAAACATCTGGCTGACGCAACACAGGGGCCGAAGTAAAACGACGTTTAAGCTCCTGAAAAGCCTCAACGGCCGCAGGGGACCAGTTCACCACATCAGCGCCTTTCTTTGTCAAATCAGTCAAAGGCTTAACCACGCTAGAAAAATTAGCGATGAAGCGACGGTAAAAATTAGCAAAGCCCAGGAACTTCTGAAGACTCTTCACAGATGTAGGTTGAGTCCAATCATAAATGGCCTGAACTTTAACAGGGTCCATCTCGATAGTAGAAGGGGAAAAAATGAAGCCCAAAAAGGAAACCTTCTGAACTCCAAAAAGGCATTTAGACCCCTTCACAAACAACTCATTAGCACGAAGGACCTGGAACACCATCCTGACCTGCCTTACATGAGACTCCCAATCATCCGAAAAGACCAAAATATCATCCAAATATACAATCATGAACATATCCAGATACTTCCGGAAGATGTCGTGCATAAAGGACTGAAACACAGATGGGACATTAGAAAGCCCGAGTGGCATCACCAGGTACTCAAAATGGCCCTTGGGCGTATTAAATGCTGTTTTCTATTCATCGCCCTGTTTAAGACGCACACGATTATATGCCCCTCGAAGGTCAATCTTGGTAAACCAACTAGCCCCCTTAATCCGAGCAAACAAATCAGACATCAGAGGCAAAGGGTACTGAAATTTGACCGTGATTTTATTGAGAAGGCGGTAATCTATACAGGGTCTCAGAGAGCCATCCTTCTTGGCCACAAAAAAGAACCCTGCTCCCAACGGTGACGAAGACGGGCGAATATGTCCTTTCTCCAAGGACTCCTTTACATAACTCCGCATAGCGGCATGTTCTGGCACAGATAAATTAAACAGTTGGCCCTTAGGGAACTTACTACCAGGAATTAAATTAATAGCGCAATCACAGTCCCTATGAGGAGGTAGGGCACTGGACTTGGGCTCATCAAATACATCCTGGTAATCCGACAAAAACTCAGGAATTTCAGAAGGAGTGGAAGAAGAAATTGACATTAAAGGAACATCAGTATGTATCCCTTGACAACCCCAACTAGACACAGACATTGATTTCCAATCCAGTACTGGATTATGAACCTGTAACCATGGCAAACCCAACACGACAACATCATGCAAATTATGCAACACCAAAAAGCGAATATTTTCCTGATGTGCGGGAGCCATGCACATGGTCAGCTGAGTCCAGTACTGAGGTTTATTCTTGGCCAATGGCGTAGCATCAATCCCCCTTAAGGGAATAGGAATCTGCAAAGGCTCCAAGAAAAAACCACAGCGCCTGGCAAACTACAAATCCATCAAATTCAGAGCAGCGCCCGAATCCACAAATGCCATAACAGAGTAGGACGACAATGAGCAAATCAGAGTAACAGATAAGAGAAATTTAGGCTGCACAGTACTAATGGTGACAGACCTAGCGAACCTCTTAGTGCGCTTAGGACAATCAGAGATAGCATGAGAAGAGTCACCACAGTAAAAACACAGCCCATTCTGACGTCTGTGTTCTTGCCGTTCAGCTCTGGTCAAAGTCCTATCACATTGCATAGGCTCAGGCCTTTGCTCAGAGGACACCGCCAAATGGTGCACAAGTTTGCGCTCGCGCAAACGCCGATCAATCTGATTGGCCAAAGACATTGATTCATTCAGACCAGCAGGCGTGGGGAACCCCACCATAACATCTTTAAGGGCTTCAGAAAGACCCTTTCTGAACATTGCTGCCAGGGCACACTCATTCCATTGAGTAAGCACAGACCACTTTCTAAACTTCTGGCAATATATTTCTGCCTCATCCTGACCCTGACATAGAGTCAGCAAGATCTTTTCTGCCTGATCCACAGAATTAGGTTCGTCATAAAGCAATCCAAGCGCTAGAAAAAATGCATCTACATTAAGCAATGCAGGATTTCCTGGCTCAAGGGAGAATGCCCAGTCTTGCGGGTCACCACGCAACAAAGAAATAACAATCTTTACTTGCTGAATGGGGTCACCAGAAGAGCGGGGTTTCAGAGCAAGAAACAGTCTGCAATTATTTTTTAAATTCAAAAATTTAGATCTATCCCCAGAAAACAAATCAGGAATTGGAATTCTAGGCTCTAACATCGGATTCTGAACTACATAATCTTGAATACTCTGTACCCTAACAGCGAGTTGATCCACAAAAGAGGACAAACCCTGAATATCCATATCTACACCTGAGTCCTGAACCACCCAGAGGTTAAGGGGAAAAGAAAGACAAAACAAGCAGCAAATAAAAAAAAATTGACTCAGAACTTCTCTTTTCCCTCTTTTGAGATGCATTAACACTTTGCAGGCCAGCTGTACTGTTATGGACCTGGTGGTTAGGAGCACCCAAAATGACCTGATGGTTAAAATAGAAAAACCTGGGACAAGCTCTGAGGACGTGGTAACTCTACTGACCGCAATCCCTAATCCTATCACACACACTAGAAATAGCCGTGGAGTGTACCTAACTCTCCCTAGACGCCTCTTCACAGCCTAAGAGCTAACTACCCCTAAAGATAGAAATAACAGCCTACCTTGCCTCAGAGAAATTCCCCAAAGTAAAGGTAGCCCCCACAAATATTGACTGTGACTTAAGAGGAAGTAACAAACACAGGAATGAAACAGATTTTAGCAAAGGAGGCCGAATCTTCTCTAGACAGACAGAGGATAGGAAAGGGAACTATGCGGTCAGTATGAAAAACTACAAAAACCACGCAGAGTGTGCAAAAAGATTTCCACACCGACTCACGATGTGGAGGTGCAGCTCTGCACCCCCAGAGCTTCCAGCTAGCAAGGAAATATCATAATAGCAGGCTGGACTGAAACATAGCATGTACTGAGAAATATATTCAAAAACCAATAAACAGCAAATGGACTAGCGAGGACTTAGCTTCTGCTGGAGTAGACAGGTCATCTGAGAAATCCAAGAGAGATCTGAACCAGTACTGAGACATTGACAGCTGGCATGAACTAACGACCTGGGCAGAGTTAAATAGGGAAGCCAGCAGCATCAATAAACGAGGGCAGCTGAGAAAGCCAACCTCAGAGATCAGCAGTTCCACTTAAAGCTACCAGAGGGTGTCCAAGGACAGAACTCACCAAAGTACCATTCACGACCACAGGAGGGAGCCCGAGAACAGAATTCACAACAACCACCACCACCATCAGTACTAGCTGGCAACCCCCGCCCACGGCCTCTTCCACCAGACTTCCTCATTTTTTGGGGGGAGACACTGAACCACAACTCTGGCCCAGTGGTATAACACAACACTATGAACGTGGCAGAAAGTGGCTGCCTGATATACGACGCACTAGCAGTACAGCAGAATATAAACTGTGTGAGAAATACTATCTCACTTTTGGGGGGTGACACTGAACCACAACTCTGGCCCAGTGGTATAACACAACACTATGAACGTGGCAGAAAGTGGCTGCCTGATATATGACGCACTAGCAGTACAGCAGAATACAAACTGTGTGAGAAATACTATCTCACTTTTCGGGGGTGACACTGAACCACAACTCTGGCCCAGTGGTATAACACAACACTATGAACGTGGCAGAAAGTGGCTGCCTGATATACGACGCACTAGCAGTACAGCAGAATATAAACTGTGTGAGAAATACTATCTCACTTTTGGGGGGTGACACTGAACTACAACTCTGGTCCAGTGGTATAACACAACACTATGAACGTGGCAGAAAGTGGCTGCCTGATATACGGCGCACTAGCAGTACAGCAGAATATAAACTGTGTGAGAAATACTATCTCACTTTTGGGGGGTGAGACTGAACCACAACTCTGGCCCAGTGGTATAACACAACACTATGAACGTGGCAGAAAGTAGCTGCCTGATATATGATGCACTAGCAGTACAGCAGAATATAAACTGTGTGAGACATACTATCTCACTTTTGGGGGGTGACACTGAACCACAACTCTGGCCCAGTAGTATAACACAACTCTATGAACGTGGCAGAAAGTGGCTGCCTGATATACGATGCACTGGAAGTACAGCAGAATATAAACTGTGTGAGAAATACTATCTCAATTTTAGGGGGTGACACTGAACCACAACTCTGGCCCAGTGGTATAACACAACACTATAAACGTGGCAGAAAGTGGCTGCCTGATATACGACGCACTAGCAGTACAGCAGAATATAAACTGTGTGAGAAATACTATCTCACTTTTGGGGGGAGACACTGAACCACAACTCTGGCCCAGTGGTATAACACAACACTATGAATGTGACAGAAAGTGGCTGTAATTATTATAAAAAAAAATAAAAAATTGCAATAACAAGCTTCCTACAATGAGCTCAGGGCAAGTATGGCAGCAATAAAAAGGACTGCTGAACAAAAAAATTGCTAGACAAATAAACAAGACAGGTAACTGTGCAGAAAGGAGCAACAGGATTTTTGCTTTGAAAAAAGCAGTTGGTTTGCACAGCACCGTGCACACAGCTATGTAGCTGCTGCACTAAAATACGACCTCCACTGTCCCTGCACAAAAAGGTGGTGTAGGATAGTGAAAATCGCTCCAGCACAAGCGATTTGGGTTTTTTTATTTCCTCCCTAACTCTGTCCCTGCTTCTGACTAACTGCACCAAACTCTCCCTATGCTCAGATCGGCAGAAGTAAGATGGCGGACGGCGTGCACGCCCCTTTATAGCCCCTGTGACGCCGCAGACAGCAAGCCAATCACTGCCATGCCCTTGCCTAAGATGGTGGGGACAGAGACCTATGTCATCTCGCTGCCCAGACTCTGCGTCCTCCTTCATTGGATGAAAAACGGTGGTAACAGCGTCATACAAAACGCGACTTTGGCACTCTGATCGTGTACTGCATGGCCGATCCCACACTAGGATCGGTTTGGGTTTCATGAAACCCGACTTTGCCTAAACGTCGCCGATTATGAAAATGACCGATCCGTTTCACTCAACGCTAGTGGATAGCACTAGCGTTGAGTGAAACGGATCGGTCATTTTCATAATCGGCGTGGTCTGCTGTAGTAGGACACCTCATATAGGACATTCTATGGGATCATGGAAAAGGATTGTACGATGCACTTTTCATATAGGCTGTAGGTTGGGTTAATGTTGGTATATTTCCCCACTAAGATCAAGTAGTAACCTGAATTGTTATATGGATTTATTTTGGATTTATTCTGTGGTATTGATATGTTAACTTTGTGTAGTATAATATCTAAGGTGCAGTAAGGGAAAGAGCAGCCCTGGTTGTTCTTGAAGTCAGATAAATAATTTAATGACCACTTACATTGTTCCTTTTTACTTTTATCAATATGTTCTCTTTAGTTAAACAAAAAAAACCTTATTATATTCGATAGTCATTATGTTCCTCATCAAAGAGCATATGAACTTTAGAAAAAGGCAACTGAAGGGGCTTTTTAGCTGAAGGCATAAAAGGTACCGAGTTCAACTAGGACCTAGCAGAACACATAATTAAATAGGTTTCTTACATACAGTAGCAGTTATCTTTGGTCTTCTAAGGTTGATGAATTAGGCAAATGCAGCAATAAGTTATTCAAGTGTATCTAGTTACAGCCAAAGGATTAACGGTAGATCAACTTAGCAATTTAAAATAGTAACCGTATCTAAGCTTTGAAGAAGTTTGACTGGATAATGTAGTTTTCAACAATTTAAACAGTGCTGTTTCCTGATACTGAAATTTGCATATGGAAACAAATAATAGATGTACAGAGGAAAATTATTTGTGTAAGAATGTATTGTTTTTCAAAACTCATATGGTTCCATTAAATTGTCTATAAAATCAATAAATGACAAGGTAATTGAAATTTAAATGTAAATAAAGATCAGCATATATCAGGGAGTGACAAAGTTGTAGGACTCACTGCGGTTGATTTTCATACTTCATTAAAGGTCCATAGTTTCGCCTGGACATCCATATGCAATTGCAATTGCACCAGGTGCTATCCCACACCTCCCTCTTTTAATTTTATGTATACTATTTATATATAACTTTATTAAAAGTTAATAATTCCATATAAAATTATGGAATCATGAAAACAAACAAACAAAAAAACACTCCAAAACATCACTAGTATTTTGTTGCACCACCTCTCAGCTTGCAGTCTCTAAGATATGGACTTAATGAGTGTCAAACTGGCTCCAACTTTCTCTGATTGCTGTTGCGAGATCAGCTTTGCAGGTTGGAGCCTTGCCATGGACCATTTTCTTCAACTTCTACCAAAGATTTTCAGTTGGATTGGACATCCGGACTATTTGCAGGCCATGACATTGACCTTATGTGTCTTTTTTCAAGGAATGTTTTCACAGTTTTTGCTCTATGGCAGGATGCATTAAAATCTTGAAAAATCATTTCATCATCCTCAAACAGCCTTTCAATTGATGGGATAAAAAAGTGTCCAAATATCAACATAAACTTGTGCATTTATTGAAGATGTAATGACAGCCATCTCCCCAGTGCCTTTACCTGACATGTAGCCCCATATCATCAATGACTGTGGAAATTTGCATGTTCTCTTCTCAGGCAGTCATCTTTATAAATCTCATTGGAACGACACAAAACAAAAGTTCAAGCATCATCACCTTGACCAATGCAGATTCGTGATTCATCACTGAATATGACTTTCATCCAGTCATCCACAGTTTACGATTGCTTTTCCTTAGCCCATTGTAACCTTGTTTTTTTCTCTTTACGTGTTAATGATGGCTTTTGTTTAGCTTTTCTGTATGTAAATCCCATTTCCTTTAGGCGGTTTCTTACAGTTTGGTCACAGACGTTGACTCCAGTTTCCACCCATTCGTTCCTCATTTGTTTTGTTGTGCATTTCCTGTTTTGGCGACATATTGCTTTAAGTTTCTGGTCTTGATGCTTTGATGTCTTCCTCGGTCTACCAGTATGTTTGCCTTTAACAACCTTCCCATGTTGTTTGTATTTGGTCCAGATTTTAGACACAGCTGACTGTGAACAACCAACATCTTTTGCAACATTGCGTGATGATTTACCCTCTTTTAAGAGTTTGATAATACTCTCCTTTGTTTCAATTGACATCTCTCATGTTGGAGCCATGATTCATGTCAGTTCCCTTGGTGCAACAGCTCTCCAAGGTGTGATCACTAGGGTTGAGCGACTTTTGCTTTTTTAGGATCGAGTTGGGTTTTGTGAAACCCGACCTTCTCGAAAGTCGGATCACGTGAAATCGGCCGATTCTACTGTAAGGTCGGGTTCCGGACCGGAACACGAAACCCAATGCAAGTCAATGTGGATTATCTCTCTCTCTCTCTCTCTCTCTCCCCTCCATGCAAAGCATATGTTGTGTTTGCGGAAATCACTGCAGCCCAAACGGTAACATGGCTCTATGACGCCGCAGAAACCAGACCGGAACCTATGTCATCACACTGCCCACACTCCTTAATTGGCTGAAAAAATGGCGGGGAAGGCATCATACAAAACGCGACTTTGGCGCCAAGATCGCCGACCACGTGGCCGATCCCACGCTGGAGTCGGGTCGGGTTTCACGAAACCCGACTTTGCCAAAAGTCAGCGACTTTTGAAAATGAACGATCCGTTTCGCTCAACCCTAGTGATCACTCCTTTTTAGATGCAGATTAACGAGCATATCTAATTTGATGCAGGTGTTATTTTTGGGTATGAAAACTTACAGGGCAATTCCATAATTTTTTCATCAGAATTGAGTGATTCCATAATGTTTCCCATATGCTTGGTTAAAAAAGTAACCATTACTGACTACCACACTTTTTGTTCTTGATTTCTTTTAGTGCTTCTTAAAGCCAGAAAGTTGCCATTTGAAATGACATTAGTTTTGTGCCATGTCTGTGATCTGCTTTTTTTCTACAAAATTAATTAACTGAATTAACATCCTCCAAGGCCGGGGATTTTTGCTAGGGGTTGTAGTAATCTGAGTGGAGTCAGCCTCCATTATTTTCTATAGCTTTTAAGTGCCCAAAATAATTGTGAGCTCATTTCATGAACAATAAAATACATTAAAACAAAACCCCTGACCGTGACCTCAATTACATTACAGATGTTTATACGTTGAAGGTGTTGATTTTTCTTAAGGATTTGAAAAGAATTATCTTAAATTTTTCTCCAAAAACAGATTTTTTTGTGCCCATGAACTGTGTTAGGTACATTGGCTCGAAATCAATTACTTTCATTGGTTTGAACTGGAATGACATACAATGTCCATTTACTAACATAGCTGTTCATATAAATCATTGTCTGTAAAATTGCATATTAAAATAGAAATTATTAAACAATTTTGGTAGGTGTTTAAACCTTTATTTACAAACAAATCAAGTTTGTGTAAGGAATAAATATTGCCAATATTTGTAGTGATGACAATTATTTTTCAACATTTCTGCAATTTGTCCCGTGATGAGTGAATCAATTTGGAACCTATCAAATACAGTATATCACACATTTCCTAAATAATTTGACTAGAATATTAACCCCTTTCTGACCTCGGACGGGATAGTACGTCCGAGGTCAGAAGCCCCGCTTTGATGCGGGCTCCGGCGGTGAGCCTGCATCAAAGCCGGGACATGTCAGCTGTTTTGAACAGCTGACATGTGCCCATAATAGGCGCGGGCAGAATCGAGATCTGCTCGCTCCTATTAACTAGTTAAATGCCGCTGTCAAATGCAGACAGCGGCATTTAACTACCGCTTCCGGCCTGGCGGCCGGAAATGATCGTATCGCCGACCCCCGGCACATGATCGGAGGTCGGCGATGCTTCAGAATAGTAACCATAGAGGTCCTTGAGACCTCTATGGTTACTGATCCCCGGCAGCTGTGAGCACCACCCTGTGGTCGGCGCTCACAGCACACCTGCATTTCTGCTACATAGCAGCGAACATCAGATCGCTGCTATGTAGCAGAGCCGATCGAGTGGTGCCTGCTTCTAGCCTCCTATGGAGGCTATAGAAGCATGGCAAAAGTAAAAAAAAGTAAAAAAAATGTGAAAAAAATAAAAAATAAAGTTTAAATCACCCTCCTTTCGCCCTAATCAAAATAAATCAATAAAAAAAAATCAAACCTACACATATTTGGTATCACCGCGTTCAGAATCGCCCGATCTATCAATAAAAAAAGCATTAACCTGATTACTAAACGGCGTAGTGAGAAAAAAATTTGAAACACCAGAATTAAGTTTTTTTGGTCGCCGCGACATTGCATTAAAATGCAATAACAGGCGATCAAAAGAACGTATCTGCACCGAAATGGTATCATTAAAAACGCCAGCTCGGCACGCAAAAAATAAGCCCAACCGACCCCAGATCATGAAAAATGGAAACGCTACGGATATCGGAAAATGGCGCCAATTTTTATTTTTTTTAGCAAAGTTTGGAATTTTTTTTCACCACTTAGATAAAAAATAACCTAGTCATGTTAGGTGTCTATGAACTCGTAATGACCTGGAGAATCATAATAGCAGGTCAATTTTAGCATTTAGTGAACCTAGCAAAAAAGCCAAACAAAAAACAAGTGTGGGATTGCACTTTTTTTGCAATTTCACCGCACTTGGAATTTTTTTCCCGTTTTCTAGTACAAGACATGCTAAAACCAATGATGTCGTTCAAAAGTACAACTTGTCCTGCAAAACATAAGCCCTCACATGGCCATATGGACGGAGAAATAAAAAAGTTATGGCTCTGGGAAGGAGGGGAGTGAAAAACGAACACGGAAAAACGGAAAATCCCAAGGTCATGAAGGGGTTAATTGTTTTGTATTGAATTTGCACAAATCCTCAAAAATGAAGGCCAGTTTTTTTATATTTTGCTTGACATTTTTAAGGTCTGTGAAGGATTTTAAAAAATAATAAATAGTGTGGAGCCTAGTGATCAGATAAGGCCTAGTCAGTGCAAGAAGGTGCAATGACACGAGGGAGTAATTAAATGACCATTACATGTCAGCAGGATAGGTTAAGGGTAGATCTTACCCAGTTAAGTATAATATATATTTTTTTAACCCATTTCCTGGTCATATATTCAGTATGCTCTGGAGTCTGTAGAAACATGAAAACAATAAAAACATCATGAATCTCTTTTCAGGGCAGATTCGATTCAGAACAAATTTTATTCAGGCCAAATTGCATCTTTTAGGAGATTTGATTGAATCTGCCTGAAATAAAGGGCAATTGAGTGGCAGATACCAAAAAAGAGGGGGAAGAGTGTGCAAATATGTGAGTTATTATTTTAGCATATTTATTTTAAAATCATTTTTTTATCCTTGATAGCCTCCTCAATGTTACAGTAGTTAAAATGTTTATCGATAGATGAGAGGCGTTTTCAATGATCAACCACCTGATCCCCATTGAATAATAAACCAATTCTCTTCCTCAAAAACCTTTTTTGCCAACATTACTAAAAAATCTTGCTAATTTTGTCTCCAACCTATCCAATCCCACCTCCTTCCTATCCTTACCACCATGCTTAACTTAACCCTAACCTATCTCAATCTCATTATTATTATTATACATTTTTATAGCACCATTTATTCCATGGCGCTTTACATGTGAACGGGACAAATATAGACAAGTACTATAAACATGAGTAAAACAAGGCACACTCAAGTACAGGAGGAGAGAGGACCCTGCCCGTGAGGGCTCACAGTCTACAGGGGATGGGTGAAGATACACTAGGAAAGGGTAGAGCTGGTCATGCGGCGGTTCAGTAGACTGGAGATTACTGCAGGTTGTAGGCTTGTCAGAAGAGGTGAGTCTTCAGGTTCCTTTTGAAGGTTTCTGTGGTATGTGAGAGCCTGATGTGTTGGGGTAGAGAGTTCCAGAGTAAAGGGGAAGCACGGGAGAAGTCTTGGATGCGGTCGTGGGAGGAAGAGATGAGAGAGGAGTAGAGAAGGGGATCATGAGACAATCGAAGGTTGCGTGTAGGTAGATACCTGGAGACCATGTCACAGATGTATGAAGGAGTCAGGTTGTGAATGGCTTTGTATGTCATTGTTAGTGCTTTGACCTGTAGCCTATGGGCAATAGGAAGCCAGCGAAGGGCCTGTCAGAGAGGAGAGGCTGGGGAGTAATGGGGATACAGGTTGATTAGTCGGGCACAGAGTTTAGGATGGATTGGAGTGGTGCCAGAGTGCTAGAGGGGAGGCCAGAGAGTAAGAGGTTGCAGTAGTCGAGGTGGGAGATGATAAGGGCATGCACTAGTGTTATTGTGGTTTCATGGTCAAGGAATGTACGGATCCAGGAAATGTTTTTGAGTTGGAATCAGTAAGAAGAGGCAAGGGCTTGGATATGTGGCTTGAAAGAGAGGGTAGAGTCAAGGATCATCCCGAGGCACCGAGCTTGCAGACCAGGGAAAGTGAGCAGTCATTGACATTGATGGATAGGTCAGGAGGAAGGGTAGAGTGAGGTGGGGGAAAGATGATGAATTCTGTTTTGTCCATGTTCAGTTTTAGAAAACGAGCCGTAAAGAAGGATGAAATAGCAGATAGACATTGTGAGATTTTGGTCAGTAAGAAAGTGAGGTCGGGTCCAGAACTGAACCTTGGGGAACACCGACAGGCAGGGGGTAAGATGAGGAGGTGGTGTGGGAGAGGGAGACACTGAATGTCCGGTCTGTTAGATGTGATGAGATCCAGGATAGGGCTAAGTCTGTGATGTCAAGAGATGAGAGAATCTATAACAGGAGGGAGTGGTCCACAGTGTTGAAGGCAGAAGACAGGTCCAGGAGGAGGAGGACAGAGTCGTGTTGCTTGCTCTTGGCGGATGGTAGGTCATTGTTCAATTTAGTTAGGGCAGTTTCAGTTGAGTGATGTGTTCGGAAGCCAGATTGTAACCGGTCAAAGAGGGAGCAGGAGGAGAGGTGGGAGGACAGTTCAAGATGAACATGCTGTTCCAGTAGTTTTGAGGCATAAGGGAGAAGGGATATCGGGTGATAGCTAGACACAGAGAATGGATCGAGGGAGGGTTTTTTGAGGATAGGTGTGATTAATGGGTGTTTGAAGGATGAGGGGAAGACACCATTTGTAAGTGAGAGGTTGAAGAGTTGTGTTAGGGTTGGGATAAAGACTTTTGCGAGGTTAGGGATGAGGTAGGATGGGATGTTGCATGTATATTTTGAAATATTTGGCACTAGTTTTTTTCCTTATCACAATCTTAAAAAAAGGAAATGTTTAAATTTTCACACTTTCCCTTTAGGCAATTTTTAGAATCTCACTTCCTGTTCCAGGAAATCCACATGTACGTAAGCCACTATGAACAAACAAAACCTGTGTATTGAAGCAACCAATGAGCCTGTTGTGTCATGTCATTTTGAAGGACTGGGAGTAGGGTAAACTGTGACATCACTCATAGTGTTTGCTCTATCCTATGTTATCAGTTATTGCACTCCTGTCTCTAGTGAACAGCTGTGTCCGATAATTAGAAGCTTTGCTAAAAATGGCAAAATTACCATTTTTTTATGATCTTGATATGAAAAAATTACATTGTCATATTTTTCTTAGAAGTGGTTGGGTACTTGTTATCAATTTCTAACCAGTTTTTATTTCAAAGACAGATTTTCATCTTACACTAAAGAAACAGCCTTTTGCATCTAAATAATTACAGCAGGTAAACTGCTACAAAGTTAAAAAAAGAATATAATCAATAGAATGAGTATTCAGATAAAATTAAATACAAATATTGATTGACAATAGTTTTGTCCCTATCCTGAACTCAATATGTTTTTAAAGTTCTTTGCATCAATTATGTCTTCCACAGACTGATTATGATTTCCTGCGGTTACCATGACATTGATAAAACTCGCTTTGATTTTTCTATTAAATGCACTTATTGTGCAGAAGTCTAGCTGTAGAATGCAGCATTTAGCTACTTTGTTTAATAAATGCACCTAAACACACCAGCATTTAGAACTGCTTCAGGAGATAATCTTTATTCAATGTTATCACAGTTTGAACTAAAAAGCAGTAAATAAATGTACGTAAACTAAATGAGAGTTTCTAAGGTTTTTTTTTTTTTCTGCAAAAGTAGTGAAAAACTTGAAAGCAATGCAAGATGAGAAGGAAAACTATTTCTTCTCCTTAGCTTAAAAAAAGCATTATAATTGCAAAAATGTATGCATGTTTGGTAAACTTACCAGAATTTTTTAAAAACTGACAACTTATTTATTTCCATGATATTGTAACATATTTTTGGTTTTGTTGCCTTCCAATAATAAAAACCAATCACCTATAACATTAAACCATAATAATAATAATAATAATAATAATAATAATAATGTATATGCTCTCCTTTCAATGTTAGCAACCTTTAAAGAATGGGCTCAACAAGATCTCTAAAGGTGTTCCATGGCATCTGTATCAAGAATCGTTGTAGTAGATCCTTTAAGGCATGAAAGTTGTCCAGTGTAGTTTCCGTGAATCAGATTGGGTTTTTAATCACATCCCACAGATGCTCAATTGGATTAGGATCTAAGGAATTTGATTGCCAATTCAAAATATTGTACTCTCATTTTCCTTATTTTACAACTATAGCAAGGTTCATTATGCTACAAGTAACAATCCTGAAAAGAAGGAAGCATTGGAAGCATTTGAGGAGACCAGGATCAATGAACACATAAATTACTGTAATCACTTACTAAAAAGGAAAAAATAAATGCTTATCAAATGTAAAAAGGGGGCATATCTAATGAAGAATATAATGCTGTCTACAGGAAATGCAGGGCAAGTATTAGAAGAAGAAAAGTCAATAATTAAGTGAAGTTTACAAGGGAGACCAAAAGCAATAAAAAAAGCATTTTAGAGGTATGGCAAAAGCAAGAGAAAAGTCAAAGATGTGTGATGCAGCGGTATGACCATACACAGTGAAACGGCAGTGACCCAAACAAGTTCAAACAACATTTTCTTTTATTGTGCTACTTCACGCAGTCAATATAGTATACGTCTTCTTCATACAGTCCTTTAATAATGCATGGCTATATGATGCAGTCAAAACACAGGCCGAACTTTCCTCTGTCCAGTTTCCCTGGGTGACCGCACGCCGGAAAACAAGTCTCTATACTCACTTAGTGCACTGCACTCTTTATCCTCTGGAGTGCAGCCGGGTACACATAAGACAGCCCAGTTCGCAGGGTGTCAGTCTCTCTGGTTCCTTTAGCCTCTGTGTAGCTCCACACAGAGAGAGCTCTGCAGACAACTGCCCTGTCTGCTTCCAAGAACACACTGACACACCTCCCCCTCTACTACAGGGCTTTTTAATCAGTCACTGCTTCACTATTCTAATTACAGCCACACCTGTGTCTGTAGTACACCCTCATGGCCTCACTACGCTTTTATGCACATTTTGGAGAGCACATACAGCACCCCCTAGCTGTAACAGGGGTCACTGCCTCACAGATGCTATAGGATTTTTACAGGATTAAAAGGGTGAAGTGGTCAAAAATGAGGTTGAGAAGGCCGAACTTTTAAATTCCGATTTTGCATCTGTGTTCTCTATGAAAGCAAATGTAACATCAACTGACCATCACTGTGCTATTGAAGGAATAAAATAATACACACTATCTAAAACCAGAGAGATGGTGAGGGAACACCTAGCTAATTTAACCTAATTTAAACAAATTTAAATCTCCAGGTTTAAATGAATTACATCCTAGGGTATGAGATCCTACTTGCGGAGAGCAACACGTCAAGCCTGACATGCCAAGTTGAGGAGACTTTTAAGCGACAGTGCTCCTCAAGGAAATATGCAAATTGTCTCTTCAGAGAGTAAGAGGACTAGAACTCTAGTGCCATCTATAAGAAGTAGCAATCCTAAAAGTAAATGACAACTCTCTAACAAGCCTTGTCATATGACTTAGAATAAAAGCCAAAACCAAAATCTCAATTTGCAGACACTGTGTTTCGGGGTATTACCCCTCATCAGTGCAAAATGTGATATCTAGTTTGGCTGGGTGAGAGGCGTCTGACCAAGGGGTAGCATTTCCCCCTGCGGAGAGTGACACGTCAAGTCTGACATGCCGAAGTGAGGAGACTTTTAAGCTGCAATGCTCCTCTGACAAATTTTTAAATTGTCTCTTCAGAGACAATCCACCTATAGAAAGTAGCAATCCTAAAATTCTAGGTACTGAAAGAAAAAGCAAAGGAAATTGCACAGCTACTTGCCAGAATCTTTGAAATCCAGGAAATTACTGGCCAGTTAGTCTTACTTCTGTACCAGGAACAATCTTTAAACAAATTATTAAACAGTATGTATGTAAGTACTTGGATAAGAATACAGTAATTAACCAGCATATAGCAAACAAGCCATGCCAGGCTAATCTAATTTCCTTCTATGATGGAATCACTGATTGGGTGGATCAAGGAAATGCAACAGATATAATTAATCGCGACTTCAGCAAAGCATTTGATAAAGTATCTTATACTATCCTTATAGAAAAAATGACCACGTATAGGAATGACAAGGCTACAGTTAGGTTAGTTGGATTCATAACTTTCTCAGGGATCATACTCAAAGAGTGGTAATTAGGGTTGAGCGAAACGGGTCGATCATTTTCAAAAGTCGCCGACTTTTGGCTAAGTCGGCGTCTCATGAAACCCGATCCGACCCCTGTGCTTGTCGGCCATGCGGTACGCGACTTTCGCGCCAAAGTCGCGTTTCAATGACGCGAAAAGCGCCATTTCTCAGCCAATGAAGGTGAACGCAGAGTGTGGGCAGCGTGATGACATAGATCCTGGTCCCCACCATCTTAGAGAAGGGCATTGCAGTGATTGGCTTGCTGTCTGCGGCGTCACAGGGGCTATAAAGGGGCGTTCCCGCCGACCGCCATCTTACTGCTGCTGATCTGAGCTTAGGGACAGGTTGCTGCCGCTTCATCAGAAGCAGGGAGAGCGTTAGGCAGGGTCCACTAACCACCAAACCGCTTGTGCTGCAGCGATTTCCACTGTCCAACACCACCTTCGGTGTGCAGGGACTGTGGAAGCTATTTATTTATTTTTTTCCCCTCAGCGCTGTAGCTCATTGGGCTGCCCTAGAAGGCTCCGTGATAGCTGTATTGCTGTGTGTACGCCACTGTGGAAACCAACTGCTTTTTTCAAAGCACATATCCTCTTGTTCCTTCCTTTCTGCACAGCTATCTTTTTTGTTTGTCCACACTTTTTATTTAATTTGTGCATCAGTCCACTCCTATTGCTGCCTGCCATACCTGGCTTACATTACTGCAGGGAGATAGTAATTGTAGGACAGTTTTTTTTTTTTTTTTGTTTTTTTTTTGTGGGAGATTAAGATTGGCATTTCTGCTACAGTGCCATCCCTGTGTGTGCCATCTCTCACTGAGTGGGCCATAGAAAGCCTATTTATTTTTTCCGTGATTTGTGTTCTAAAATCTACCTCAACACAGAAACACTACATCAATCAGTGGGAGAAAAATATTGGCCTCAGTCAGGGCTTGTGTGCCACTGCTGTGTGTGCGCTATCTCTCATTCAGTGGGCTATAGCAAGCCTATATTTTTTTTTTTTTTTTTTTTTTAATATTATTTGGTTTCAAAAGTCTCCCTGAAAAAAAAAAAAAACCTAAAAAAACAGTGGGAGAGTAATATTGCCCTTTCAGCTTGTGTGCCAGTCTTGACTCCTGGGTGTGCCACCTCTCTCCCTCTCATTCAGTGGGCCATAGAAAGCCTATTTATTTTTTTTTTTAAATATTATTGGGTTTCTAAAGTCTCCCTGAAAAAAACAAAAAATACATAAAAAAACAGTGGGAGAGTAATATTGCCCTTTCAGCTTGTGTGCCAGTCTTGACTCCTGGGTGTGCCACCTCTCTCCCTTTCATTCAGTGGGCCATAGAAAGCCTATTTTTTTTTTTTTTTTAATATTATTTGGTTTCTAATTCTCCCTGAAAAAAAAAAAAAAACCTAAAAAAACAGTGGGAGAGTAATATTGCCCTTTCAGCTTGTGTGCCAGTCTTGACTCCTGGGTGTGCCACCTCTCTCCCTTTCATTCAGTGGGCCATAGAAAGCCTATTTTTTTTTTTTTTAATATTATTTGGTTTCTAATTCTCCCTGAAAAAAAAAAAAAAACCTAAAAAAACAGTGGGAGAGTAATATTGCCCTTTCAGCTTGTGTGCCAGTCTTGACTCCTGGGTGTGCCACCTCTCTCCCTCTCATTCAGTGGGCCATAGAAAGCCTATTTTTTTTTTTTTTTTAAATATTATTGGGTTTCTAAAGTCTCCCTGAAAAAACAAAAAATACATAAAAAAACAGTGGGAGAGTAATATTGCCCTTTCAGCTTGTGTGCCAGTCTTGACTCCTGGGTGTGCCACCTCTCTCCCTTTCATTCAGTGGGCCATAGAAAGCCTATTTTTTTTTTTTTTAATATTATTTGGTTTCTAATTCTCCCTGAAAAAAAAAAAAAAACCTAAAAAAACAGTGGGAGAGTAATATTGCCCTTTCAGCTTGTGTGCCAGTCTTGACTCCTGGGTGTGCCACCTCTCTCCCTCTCATTCAGTGGGCCATAGAAAGCCTATTTATTTTTTTTTTTAAATATTATTGGGTTTCTAAAGTCTCCCTGAAAAAACAAAAAATACATAAAAAAACAGTGGGAGAGTAATATTGCCCTTTCAGCTTGTGTGCCAGTCTTGACTCCTGGGTGTGCCACCTCTCTCCCTTTCATTCAGTGGGCCATAGAAAGCCTATTTTTTTTTTTTTTTTAATATTATTTGGTTTCTAATTCTCCCTGAAAAAAAAAAAAAAACCTAAAAAAACAGTGGGAGAGTAATATTGCCCTTTCAGCTTGTGTGCCAGTCTTGACTCCTGGGTGTGTCACCTCTCTCCCTCTCATTCAGTGGGCCATAGAAAGCCTATTTATTTTTTTTTTTAAATATTATTGGGTTTCTAAAGTCTCCCTGAAAAAACAAAAAATACATAAAAAAACAGTGGGAGAGTAATATTGCCCTTTCAGCTTGTGTGCCAGTCTTGACTCCTGGGTGTGCCACCTCTCTCCCTTTCATTCAGTGGGCCATAGAAAGCCTATTTTTTTTTTTTTTTTAATATTATTTGGTTTCTAATTCTCCCTGAAAAAAAAAAAAAAACCTAAAAAAACAGTGGGAGAGTAATATTGCCCTTTCAGCTTGTGTGCCAGTCTTGACTCCTGGGTGTGCCACCTCTCTCCCTCTCATTCAGTGGGCCATAGAAAGCCTTTTTTTTTTTTGGTTTTTTTAATATTATTTGGTTTCTAAAGTCTCCCTGAAAAAAACAAAAAAAACATAAAAAACAGTGGGAGAGTAATATTGCCCTTTCAGCTTGTGCGCCAGTCTTGACTCCTGGTTGTGCCACCTCTCTCTCTCTAATTGTGGGCCATAGAAAGCCTTTTTTTTTTTTTTTTTAATATTATTTGGTTTCTAAAGTCTCCCTGAGAAAAAAAAATAAATAAATTAGGTGGGAGATTAATATTGACATTAGTGCTTGAGTGACAGTCCTGCGTGTGTGTCATCTCTGTGATTTTGTGCCACAGAAAACAGAGTGTGTAACATTGTGCCTGATTTTCCTTGTGGTCTCACCAACCTGTTAAGGGATATTGAAATCATACTGAAGTTATAGCTCACCGTGTAAGTTGTTTGATAGCAACAAATAAAGTTACTTTGGTTAAGATTTTAAAACAATGAGGAAGTCTGGTGCAAGAGGTCGTCGTGGGCGTTCATTGTCAGCTGGTAATGATGGTAGTGGTAGTGGAGCATCAGGTGGTCGTGGGGATAAAAATATTCCACCTAAGTCTGGAGCTGTGGAGCCAGTTTCGTCGTCAGGCTACACAAGGCCTCGAACGCTCTCTTTTCTGGGAGTAGGAAAACCGCTTTTAAAGGCGGAGCAGCAACAGCAAGTTTTGGCTTACATTGCAGACTCAGCCTCTAGCTCTTTTGCCTCCTCTTCCGAAACTGGTAAATGTAAAAGCAGCGCGTCGCTTGTGGATGTTCACGGTCAGGGACAAGTCGCTTCCTTGTCCTCCTCAGCAAAAACTACAACAAGAGAGAAGGATGCAGCAGGCGACACAACGGGTCACTCCATGGAGCTCTTTACACATACCGTCCCTGGCTTAGAAAGTGAAACATTTAACAGGCCATGCCCATTACAAGTATATTCTGACATGGAGTGCACTGATGCACAGCCACAGCCAGAGTACTATGCTGCTCCTTTGACTCAGACCACCACATTGCCCTCTCAGGGTACAGATCCACAATCAGACCCTGATGAGACTATGTTGCCCCGCCACGAACGCTATACCACCGACCGACACAGTGACACAGACGAAGTTGCACACGAGCTCGAAGAGGAGGTAATAGATGACCCAGTTATTGACCCCGATTGGCAGCCATTGGGGGAACAGGGTGCAGGCGGCAGTAGTTCAGAAGCGGAGGTGGAGGAGGGGCCGCAGCAGGCATCAACATCGCAACAGGTTCCATCTGCCGGGCCCGTATCTGGACCAAAACGCGTGTCAAAGCCAAAACCTGTTGGAGCACAGCGTTGCCATCCGGTTAAAGCTCAGTCTGCAATCCCTGAAAAGGGATCAGAGTCTAGGAAGAGTGCAGTCTGGCATTTTTTTAAACAACATCCAACTGATCAGCGCAAAGTCATCTGTCAAAAATGTTCAACTAGCTTAAGCAGAGGTCAGAATCTGAAAAGTCTAAATACTAGTTGCATGCATAGACACTTAACCACCATGCATTCTCAAGCCTGGACTAACTACCAAACGTCCCTCAAGGTTGTAGCACCCTCGGCCAATGAAGCTAGTCAGCAACGCAACATCCCTTCCGTCACTGTAAGGCCACCATTTTCCGCACCACCGGCAGTATCTGTGCAGGTTTCTTTGCCAGCCAAAAGCAGTCAGGGTCAGGGAATCACCAGTTTTGTAGGAGGAAATATTGCATGTAGGGCACCGGCGGAAACAATACCGTCTCCAACCGTCTCTCAGTCTGCCATGTCCACCGGCACACCCGAAAGTTCCACGATCTACAGCTCTCCAGTCCAGCTCACCCTACATGAGACTCTGGTTAGAAAAAGGAAGTACTTATCCTCGCATCCGCGTACACAGGGTTTTAACGCCCACATAGCTAGACTAATCTCGTTAGAGATGATGCCCTACCGGTTAGTTGAAAGCGAAGCTTTCAAAGCCCTGATGGAGTACGCTGAACCACGATACGAGCTACCCAGTCGACACTTTTTTTCCAGAAAAGCCATCCCAGCCCTGCACCAGCATGTTAAACAGCGCATCGTCCATGCACTCAGGCAATCTGTGAGTACAAAGGTGCACCTGACTACAGATGCATGGACCAGTAGGCATGGCCAGGGACGTTATGTGTCCATCACGGCACACTGGGTGAATGTGGTGGATGCAGGGTCCACAGGCGACATCAATTTAGGGACAGTTGTGCCTAGCCCACGGTCTAGGAAACAGTTGGCTGTAGGCGTTCGCACCCCCTCCTCCTCCTCCTCGTCCTCCTGCAGAAGCTACAGCTCTTCCACAGAACGCAGTCGGCCAACCACTCCATCGGCAGATGACACTGTTGCACACCAGTTGTCCCATTATGGGCCAGCTACTGCCAAGCGTCAGCAGGCTGTATTGGCTATGAAGTGTTTGGGCGACAACAGACACACCGCGGAAGTTCTGTCCGAGTTCTTGCAACAAGAAACGCAGTCGTGGCTGGGCACAGTAGATCTTGAGGCAGGCAAGGTAGTGAGTGATAACGGAAGGAATTTCATGGCTGCCATCTCCCTTTCCCAACTGAAACACATTCCTTGCCTGGCTCACACCTTAAACCTGGTGGTGCAGTGCTTATTGAAAACTTATCCTGGGTTCTCCGACCTGCTCCTCAAAGTGCGTGCACTTTGCTCACATATCCGACGTTCGCCTGTACACGCCAGCCGTATGCAAACCTATCAGCGGTCTTTGAACCTTCCCCAGCATCGCCTAATCATAGACGTTGCAACAAGGTGGAACTCAACACTGCACATGCTTCAGAGACTGTGCGAACAGAGGCGTGCTGTTATTTATTTGTGGGAGGATACACGGGCAGGCAGTAGGATGGCAGACATGGAGTTGTCAGGTGTGCAGTGGTCGAAGATACAAGACATGTGTCAAGTCCTTCAGTGTTTTGAGGAATGCACACGGCTGGTTAGTGCAGACAACGCCGTAATAAGCATGAGCATCCCCCTAATGCGTCTGCTGATGCAAAGTTTGACGCACATAAAGGAGCAGGCGTCTGCACCAGAGGAAGAGGGAAGCCTTGATGACAGTCAGCCATTGTCTGGTCAGGGCAGTGTACAGGACGAGGTAGCGGGCGAAGAGGAGGTGGAGGACGAGGAGGATGATGGGGATGAGTATATTTTTAATGCGGAAACTTTCACGGGGGCACAGGAAATTGGTTGCGTGTCACGGCCGGGTTCTGGTTTTTTGAGGGACACAAGTGACGTAGATTTGCCTGCAACTGCCCCTCAACCAATCACAACCGGAGATTTGACAACTGGAACTTTGGCCCACATGGCGGATTATGCCTTACGTATCCTAAAAAGGGACACACGCATTACGAAAATGATGAACGATGACGATTACTGGTTGGCCTGCCTCCTTGATCCACGCTATAAAGGCAAATTGCAAAATATTATGCCACATGAGAACTTGGAACTAATATTAGCAACCAAACAATCAACTCTTGTTGACCGTTTGCTTCAGGCATTCCCAGCACACAGCGCACGTGATCGTTCTCACACGAGCTCCAGGGGGCAGCAGACTAGGAGTGTTAGGGGTGCACACATCAGAAGTGGCGTTGGACAGAGGGGTTTTCTGACCAGGTTGTGGAGTGATTTTGCTATGACCGCAGACAGGACAGGTACTGCTGCATCAATTGAAAGTGACAGGAGACAACATTTGTCCAGTATGGTTACTAACTATTTTTCATCCCTTATCGATGTTCTCCCTCAACCGTCATTCCCATTTGATTACTGGGCCTCCAAATTAGACACCTGGCCAGAATTGGCAGAATATGCATTGCAGGAGCTTGCTTGCCCGGCAGCAAGTGTCCTATCAGAAAGAGTATTCAGTGCTGCAGGGTCAATATTAACCGAAAAAAGGACTCGTCTGGCTACCCAAAATGTTGACGATCTAACATTCATTAAAATGAACCACAACTGGATTTCAAAATCTTTTGCCCCACCTTGCCCGGCCGACACCTAGCTTTCCTATGAAAAGCTCTTGCCTGTGAATTACTTTTCTAATGTCTAATTTGCTGCTGCAGATTGTACAGCATACGACATGTTTACACCTCCCTAAATGGCCAAACTCCCCACACGGGGCCGTGGTATCGCGACTTGGCGCAAGCACCCGTGAGACTGCTGTTTGTCTGAAGAGGTGGGTGTGCTCGCTTTTGGTTGACGGCATTGCTACTGGGTCCCTCATAGTACAATGTAGTGTCTCTGGCGGTGGTGGTGCGCACCCAACGTCAGACACACCGTTGTAACATGAGTGGCCCTGGGGCGGTCCCGCCGGCCTCAAGAGAGTTCCCCCCTACCCCAGCTCAAACTGGGCTCTACTACGTGCAAAATTATGTCGCACAGCTCCACCAATCTTTAGTCTATTCGCTGACATCATTCAATGTCTGGCACTGACAATACAAATTTGTAGACATCTATGATGCAACTTAAAGTAGTCTGTGTCTGTGTCCTATATTGGCACCATTAAATAGTTACTGCCAAATTACTATGTCAGAAACACAGCAGATGAGCCCACCCCTGTACCTAAGTATGCCATCTTTTTTTTTGTTTTGGTTGTTTTGCGAGACATTAACATCTATTTATATTTTGGGAGTACTGGGACAGACACTCCTTGCACTACTCCTCCACTCAGCACCAAGCTGCCTGCCCGTGTATCCATGTAACCGCTGTAAAACTGCCATGAGCCTATTGTTTGTTATTTTAGGCCTTTGATAGCCTGTCTGCGGTCCCTACTCCTCCACTGACCACCAAGCTGCCTGCCCGTGTATCCATGTAACCGCTGTAAAACTGCCATGAGCCTATTGTTTGTTATTTTAGGCCTTTGAAGCCTTTCTGCGCTCCCTCCTTCCACTAGTCCTCCACTGACCAGACCACTGCTGCCCGTGTACCCCTGGAACCAATTTTAAAGTGCCTACAGCCAGCCCATTTTATTGTGTTAGGCCTTCGAAGCCTGTCTGCGGTCCATACTTCCACTAGTCCTCCACTGACCAGACCACTGCTGCCCGTGTACCCCTGGAACCAATTTTAAAGTGCCTACAGCCAGCCCATTTTATTGTGTTAGGCCTTCGAAGCCTGTCTGCGGTCCATACTTCCACTAGGCCTCCACTGACCAGACCACTGCTGCCCGTGTACCCCTGGAACCAATTTTAAAGTGCCTACAGCCAGCCCATTTTATTGTGTTAGGCCTTCGAAGCCTGTCTGCGGTCCATACTTCCACTAGGCCTCCACTGACCAGACCACTGCTGCCCGTGTACCCCTGGAACCAATTTTAAAGTGCCTACAGCCAGCCCATTTTATTGTGTTAGGCCTTCGAAGCCTGTCTGCGGTCCATACTTCCACTAGGCCTCCACTGACCAGACCACTGCTGCCCGTGTACCCCTGGAACCAATTTTAAAGTGCCTACAGCCAGCCCATTTTATTGTGTTAGGCCTTCGAAGCCTGTCTGCGGTCCCTCCTTCCACTAGGCCTCCACTGACCAGACCACTGCTGCCCGTGTACCCCTGGAACCAATTTTAAAGTGCCTACAGCCAGCCCATTTTATTGTGTTAGGCCTTCGAAGACTGTCTGCGGTCCATACTTTAAATACTCCTCCACTCACCACCAAGCTGCCTGCCCGTGTATCCATGTAACCGCTGTAAAACTGCCATGAGCCTATTGTTTGTTATGTTAGGCCTTTGATAGCCTGTCTGCGGTCCCTACTTTAAATACTCCTCCACTCACCACCACCAAGCTGCCTGCCCGTGTATCCATGTAACCGCTGTGAAACTGCCATGAGCCTATTGTTTTTTTATGTTAGGCCTTTGATAGCCTGTCTGCGGTCCCTACTTTAAATACTCCTCCACTCACCACCACCAAGCTGCCTGCCCGTGTATCCATGTAACCGCTGTGAAACTGCCATGAGCCTATTGTTTTTTTATGTTAGGCCTTTGATAGCCTGTCTGCGGTCCCTACTTTAAATACTCCTCCACTCACCACCACCAAGCTGCCTGCCCGTGTATCCATGTAACCGCTGTAAAACTGCCATGAGCCTATTGTTTGTTATTTTAGGCCTTTGAAGCCTTTCTGCGCTCCCTCCTTCCACTAGTCCTCCACTGACCAGACCACTGCTGCCCGTGTACCCCTGGAACCAATTTTAAAGTGCCTACAGCCAGCCCATTTTATTGTGTTAGGCCTTCGAAGCCTGTCTGCGGTCCATACTTCCACTAGTCCTCCACTGACCAGACCACTGCTGCCCGTGTACCCCTGGAACCAATTTTAAAGTGCCTACAGCCAGCCCATTTTATTGTGTTAGGCCTTCGAAGCCTGTCTGCGGTCCATACTTCCACTAGGCCTCCACTGACCAGACCACTGCTGCCCGTGTACCCCTGGAACCAATTTTAAAGTGCCTACAGCCAGCCCATTTTATTGTGTTAGGCCTTCGAAGCCTGTCTGCGGTCCATACTTTAAATACTCCTCCACTCACCACCACCAAGCTGCCTGCCCGTGTATCCATGTAACCGCTGTAAAACTGCCATGAGCCTATTGTTTGTTATGTTAGGCCTTTGATAGCCTGTCTGCGGTCCCTACTTTAAATACTCCTCCACTCACCACCACCAAGCTGCCTGCCCGTGTATCCATGTAACCGCTGTGAAACTGCCATGAGCCTATTGTTTTTTTATGTTAGGCCTTTGATAGCCTGTCTGCGGTCCCTACTTTAAATACTCCTCCACTCACCACCACCAAGCTGCCTGCCCGTGTATCCATGTAACCGCTGTAAAACTGCCATGAGCCTATTGTTTGTTATGTTAGGCCTTTGATAGCCTGTCTGCGGTCCTTACTTTAAATACTCCTCCACTCACCACCTAGCTGCCTGTGTATCCATGTAACCGATGTAAAACTGCCATGACTGCCTACTGTTTGTTATTTTAGGCCTTTGATAGCCTGTCTGCGGCCCCTACTTGCAATACTCCTCCACTGACCACAATGCTGCCTGGAGTGCCTGCCTGTGTATCCATGTAACCGATGTAAAACTGCCATGACTGCCTACTGTTTGTTATTTTAGGCCTTTGATAGCCTGTCTGCGGCCCCTACTTGCAATACTCCTCCACTGAGCACAATGCTGCCTGGAGTGCCTGCCTGTGTATCCATGTAACCGATGTAAAACTGCCATGACTGCCTACTGTTTGTTATTTTAGGCCTTTGATAGCCTGTCTGCAGCCCCTACTTGCAATACTCCTCCACTGACCACACCAATGCTGCCCGTGTACCCCTGGAACCTATTTAAAAGTTCATAGAGCCTAGTTATATATTTTATTTACTATTAATAAGGCCATGATGGACTACGCTGTACCACGCTACAAGCTAACCAGTCGACACTTCTTTTGCGAGAAAAGCCATCCCAACCCTCCACCAGCATGTAGAAGACCGCATTGTCCATGCACTCTGGCAATCTGTGAGTACAAAGGTGCACCTGACAACAGACGCATGGACCTGTAGGCATGGCCACGGAAGATTACGTGTCCATTACGGCGCAATGGGTTAATGTGGTGGATGCATGGTCCACAGGGGACAGCCTACTAAGTCTGTCTGCAGTCCCTAATTCAAATTGTCCTCCACTGTCTAAATCGGAACTTCCACCTTCTGGCTTTCGGCCTATAGTATCAGAAATTAAACTGCATTTGGCCTTCAACTTTGGTTAGGGCCTACTAACGGCTTCTGCCCCTCCCTGGTGTTGCCCTCAACTAAATAAAGCTGAGCTTCAACCTTCCGGCTCTCATTATGTGGTTTTAAAAAAAAAAATGGTGGTTAGGGCCTACTAACGGCTTCTGCCCCTCCCTGGTGTTGTCCTCAACTAAATAAAGCTGAGCTTCAACCTTCCGGCTCTCATTATGTGGTTTAAAAAAAAAAAATGGTGGTTAGGGCCTACTAACGGCTTCTGCCCCTCCCTGGTGTTGTCCTCAACTAAATAAAGCTGAGCTTCAACCTTCCGGCTCTCATTAAGTGGTTTTAAAAAAAAAATGGTGGTTAGGGCCTACTAACGGCTTCTGCCCCTCCCTGGTGTTGTCCTCAACTAAATAAAGCTGAGCTTCAACCTTCCGGCTCTCATTAAGTGGTTTTAAAAAAAAAAAAAATGGTGGTTAGGGCCTACTAACGGCTTCTGCCCCTCCCTGGTGTTGTCCTCAACTAAATAAAGCTGAGCTTCAACCTTCCGGCTCTCATTATGTGGTTTTAAAAAAAAAAATGGTGGTTAGGGCCTACTAACGGCTTCTGCCCCTCCCTGGTGTTGTCCTCAACTAAATAAAGCTGAGCTTCAACCTTCCGGCTCTCATTAAGTGGTTTTTAAAAAAAAATGGTGGTTAGGGCCTACTAACGGCTTCTGCCCCTCCCTGGTGTTGTCCTCAACTAAATAAAGCTGAGCTTCAACCTTCCGGCTCTCATTAAGTGGTTTTAAAAAAAAAAAAAATGGTGGTTAGGGCCTACTAACGGCTTCTGCCCCTCCCTGGTGTTGTCCTCAACTAAATAAAGCTGAGCTTCAACCTTCCGGCTCTCATTATGTGGTTTAAAAAAAAAAAATGGTGGTTAGGGCCTACTAACGGCTTCTGCCCCTCCCTGGTGTTGTCCTCAACTAAATAAAGCTGAGCTTCAACCTTCCGGCTCTCATTAAGTGGTTTTAAAAAAAAAATGGTGGTTAGGGCCTACTAACGGCTTCTGCCCCTCCCTGGTGTTGTCCTCAACTAAATAAAGCTGAGCTTCAACCTTCCGGCTCTCATTAAGTGGTTTTAAAAAAAAAAAAAATGGTGGTTAGGGCCTACTAACGGCTTCTGCCCCTCCCTGGTGTTGTCCTCAACTAAATAAAGCTGAGCTTCAACCTTCCGGCTCTCATTAAGTGGTTTTAAAAAAAAAATGGTGGTTAGGGCCTACTAACGGCTTCTGCCCCTCCCTGGTGTTGTCCTCAACTAAATAAAGCTGAGCTTCAACCTTCCGGCTCTCATTAAGTGGTTTTAAAAAAAAAAAAAATGGTGGTTAGGGCCTACTAACGGCTTCTGCCCCTCCCTGGTGTTGCCCTCAACTAAATAAAGCTGAGCTTCAACCTTCTGCTCCAAATTACCATTTTAAAAAATGCAATAGGCTTTTCCGGCCTACTAAAGGTGTCTGCCCCTCCCTGGTGTTGTCCTCAACTGAACAAAGCTGAGCTTCCACATTCTGGCTTTCGCCCTATACTATCAGATATTAAACTGCATTTGGCCTACTAGTGTGGTTAGGCCCTTGAAACAGTGTCTGCTGCTCTTGGGTTTGCTACTCCACTGAACAAAGCAATGCCGCCTGTTTAGTCCTGTTACCAATTTTGAACTGCATGTAGCCTACTTTATTCTTTGGCCCTATATCTGTTTCCTCCTCATCCTGCCCATTGCCCAGCCACTGCTAAATGAGTCTGCTGGTACATTGACCTAGACCACTACATTCCCCTTGTACTCTACACAGCCAGAATCTGTCCCTGCTGAAAGTAAGGTTCCCCTTCCCGCATGTTATACCACCTTACACAGGGACAAAGAGGAAGGTGCAGATGAAAGTGCAGGTTCCTTCATCAGGTGGGGGGGCATACTCGTTGGCGACGTCACTGGCACAGGGCCCCTCAGAGTACGCAAAAGTGTCGCTGCTGGTGGGAGGCGCCCCCGCCATGCAAACACACCGCCGTACTTTGAGGGGCCCTGTGCCAGTGGCAATGCGAACGAGTGGGCCCCCCCTGCTTGCTCAGGATCACAGCACTTGCAACTTTTAAATACTTACCTTTCCCTGCAACACCGCCGTGACGTAGTCCGCATTTCCTGGGCCCACGAAAAACTTGAGCCAGCCCTACTCCCCCCACAACTTTCCCCCAATTCCCTATGCCCAACTATTATTATACAGTTAATTAAGATTGGCAAGCTTCAGAAACAAGAATGGATGTTTTTGGCATTAAAATGGGCACTGTAGGTGTTTTCCTGGCCTCCACTCACTGCCGACTATGCTTCCCCATTGACTTGCATTGGGTTTCGTGTTTCGGTCGATCCCCGATTTTTAGCGATAATCGGCCGACTGCACTCGACTCGACTCTGGACAAAATCGGGTTTCCCAAAACCCTACTCGATCTTAAAAAAATGAAAGTCGCTCAACCCTAGTGGTAATAAATGGTACCACATCCAATTGGAAGAGTGTTTCAAGTGAGGTACCAGTGTTGTTGAACATTTTTTGTTGTTGAATCCACCAAAAATGTGTGAAATAGGAAGGCACCCCTGAATAAAATCTTCAAACTTTATTTCATATCAGAAAGGAATATTGTCACAACCAACACAATTAAGTCCAGCGGACAACACAACATATACCAACAATGGGATGGAATGGAGTGAAGAAGGCCCTAACAGTAGAGAACCAGGGATGGGGCACATCCTGAACTCCAACCTGTGCCTGTCCCTTAACTCCCCTAAAGCTATAAGCAGGTCCTTCTTCCCACCACTGTAATGTGCCTAGTCCCTGATTGTCACTTCACTTTTCCCTGGCTAGTGCACTAGCCAGCAAGGACGCTAGCCTCACCACTGCATATGGTAAACATCACAGGGAGAGGGACAACAAGACAAACAGAGAAAATAGGAAATAGTACTTAACAGTGTCCTTGCTGTAAAGCATCACACAGCTGAGAATAAGGCACCAAGACCATGAAATCCACAAAAACAGCAGATTATCCATTGAAACCAGAGAGTTCTTTACTCCATGCTGATCATCATAGATTTCTCTATCACCGACAGTCAGCTGATGGGTCATGTGACTTTTTAAAGGATGGTGGAAGTGGTCACCACCGACATTAGCTGACAAGCAACAAAGCAGCTGCTAGCAAGGAAACTGAAATTAATTGGCTCACGATGACCAATTGACTTTCCAGGAAACTGTTCATGTAGGAATGCTTGGACTTGACACCCATAATGTGGTGGTGCACCATCTTGCTGGAAAAACTAAGGGAATGTGCCATCTTCAGTGCATAAAGTGAGAAACACATCATCATGATGGTTATCGTGGGCCAGTTGAATGGCCACCAAGATCTCCCGATCTGACCCCCTTATAATTTTATCTTTGGGGTCATCTGAAGGAAATTGTCTATGTTGTGAAGATACGAGATATGCAGCATCTGAAACAATGGATACTAGAAGCCTGTGCTAGCATTACTTCTGCGGTGTTGCTATTAGTGTGTCAAGAGTGGGAAAAGAGGGTTGCATTGAAAATCCAACTAAATGGGCAGCACTTTCAACACATTTTATAAGTGGTTATAAACTTGTAAATAACTCATGAAAGAATAAAGTTACGTTAAAACCAAGCACACCATTGCTTTTCTTGTGAAATTCTCAATAATTTTGATGTGTCCCATAACCCTCTTCCCATTGGAAAAAATAAAGTTGGATCCAAAATGGCTGACTTCAAAATGGCTGCCATGGACACCACCCATCTTGAAAAGTTTTCCCCCTCCCATATACTAATGTGCCACAAACAGGAAATTGATATTATTATTATTATTATTATTATTTATATAGCACCATTGATTCCATGGTGCTGTACATGAGAAAGGGTTACATACAAGTTACAGATATCACTTACAGTAAACAAACTAACAATGACAGACTGATACAGAGGGGCGAGGACCCTGCCCTTGCGGGCTTACATTCTACAGGATTATGGGGAAGGAGACAATAGGTTGAGGGTTGCTGCATTTCCGGCGTAGGTGAGGCGGTAGCTTCAGTAGTGATGAGGAGGCAGTGGGGTCAGTGCAGGCTGTAGGCTTTCCTGAAGAGATGGGTTTTCAGGTTCTGTCTGAAGGATCCGAATGTGGTTGATAGTCGGACGTGTTGGGGCAAAGAATTCCAGAGGATGGGGGATATTCGTGAGAAGTCTTGGAGGCGATTGGATGAGGAGCGAATAAGTGTGGAGGAGAGAAGGAGGTCTTGGGAGGACCGGAGATTACGTGAGGGAAGATATCAGGAGATTAGTTCAGAGATATATGGAGGAGACAGGTTATGGATGGCTTTGTAGGTCAGTATTAGTAATTTGAACTGGATACACTGAGGGAATGGGAGCCAGTGAAGAGAGTTGCAGAGGGGGAAGAAGAGGAGTAGCGAGGAGAGAGATGAATTAGTCAGGCAGCAGAGGTAAGGATGGACTGGAGAGGTGCAAGGGTGTTAGGGAGGCCGCAGAAAAGGATGTTGCAGTAGTCAAGGCAGGAGATGATGAGGGCATGCACAAGCATTTTAGTAGATTGACGGTTGAGGAAAGGACGGATTCTGGAGATATTTTTGAGCTGGAGGCAACAGGAGGTGGAAAGAGCTTGGATGTGCGGTTTGAAGGACAGGGCAGAGTCGAAGGTTACTCCGACTGTTGATATCACCGAATGGTTGATATCACCAACCATTACAATTTTATTTAGGTGTATCCATATAAATGGCCCATCCTGTAGTATTTCAGAATGCAGCAGTATTTTTTTTAATATATTTAATATTTAATACTTGTGACTAGTGTTGAGCGATACCTTCCGATACTCAAAGGTATCGGTATCTGATGGTATCGGCCGATATCCAAAAAGTATCGGATATCCCCGATACCGATACCCGATACCAATGCAAGTCAATATGACACAAGTATCGGAAGGTATCCAGGATGGTTCCCAGGGTCTGAAGGAGAGGAAACTCTCCTTCAGGCCCTGGGATCCATATTCATGTAAAAAATAAAGAATTAAAATAAAAAATATGGATATACTCACCTCTCCGGCGGCCCCTGGACCTTACCGATGTAACCGGGAGCCTCCGTTCCTAAGAATGAGCGCGTGAAGGGCCTTCGATGATGTCGCGGCTTCTGATTGGTCGTGTGACCGCTCATGTGACCGCTCACGTGACCAATCACAAGCCGCGACGTCATCGCAGGTCCTTCATGTGCTCATTCTTAGGAACGGAGGCTGCCGGTTACAGCTGTAAGGTCCAGGGGCCGCCGGAGAGGTGAGTATATCCATATTTTTTACTTTAATTCTTTATTTTTTACATGAATATGGATCCGATTCCAATTTCCGATATCACTTGCAGTATCGGAATGCTCAACACTACTTGTGACAGCTTGCACCTGTTCAAACTTGTCTTATTCTGTTTAGAGATGCTGTTCAGTTTTTTGATACTTGTAGTACACTGCTTCTGACTGAGCACTCCTCCCATCAGTCAATGGCATTTTTAATTAGGTCTGGACAAATATGTATCTAGCATGTATGAATTTGGAGTGGCGATTGTGTTGTTCTCTTGGAGGTTCCTCAGTTTTCTCATACAAATCCCAAGAGCACTTGGCTGAGTGAGTGCTTTGGTGTATGGGAGACGGCCGAGATTGCTGTTTTCCAAACAATGGGTTAAAATATTGTTCAGCCAAAAGCCATCTAATAAAAATAACTAAAAATGACCTTACATTCAGCTGTACTGATGGTTAAATCAAAGTTTGTTGAAATAACAGCAACTATTTAAGCGTCTTCTTACCTTTTTAGCATTCATTTTTTTTCGTCTTCAGATACCTAATTTGCTAAAAGGCAATTATGTGTGCTCTGTAGACGTGCATAACAGAATTATGATTTTACATTTTTTTTTGGCATGCTCAATATTCAAAATAAATAATCACTTTATGCCTGAAAAACACTGCGCAAAATGTACAGTTTTACATTATGTGTAGTTGTTGTGAGTTTTTATCACCTCCACCATGTTTTGAAAGCTTAGTGGGATGGGTATGGCCTGGAGCAGGCCAACACACTCGCTTTAATTTACAAAAGAAAGTGGCATATTTATTTCAGATATGTACTCAAGGGGACATTATCTGGGTAGTCAGAAATATGCACCAAATATAATAGGAGTTCCAAATATGTTAAGTGACGTGCATTTTATTGAAATTGGTGCATCATATTCCAGTGTTTTTTTTATCACGGCTTTCATGTGAAATGCAAATTTTGATGTATGTCCCTTTTTGTCTTATTTAAACAGTGTGACTTTGTCACACTTTTACACCAGTGTTGCAATATTGATATATATTTTTTAGCAGTATTGTTAAAATAACAGCACCAATGTGCGACAACAACACAAAGTGTAAAAAAACCAATTCAACAGAAGGTGTAGGCTGTACACACAGTTCCTATCTAGTGTAAAAACAGAACCCATTTCTACCCTAACAAATCTAAATCTTCCTCTTTCACATTTTTCTGTATTCTGGATATTAAACTTTTAAAGCATTACACAAATAATTTTGAATATGATAACTACAAAACAGCTGTAAAGTTTTCTGGCCAGTGCTATAATTGACCACTGTCTGTTTTCTGAATTGTTCAATTCTATCATTTCTCAATTCAAATACAATGAGGTCAGCCTAATGATAGAGTGGGGAAGGAAAGATTTCCTTTTCACCACATACAAAGCCATTTACATGCAGCTAGTGAGACATGATTTTTTTAGGTCAGGTAACAGTGAATCTAACTTAGCAGCCATTACTGTAAAAGAAAGCAACAATGGAGACAGCTATGGTAGTAATTAGGAAGAAAGAACCGAAAAAGCCTCTAATTTTATCCCATTTTGGAGTAATTGAAGGAAATGAATAAAAAAGCAAATAAACCCTTGGTCTTGAAACACTGTAAATAAACTTTCTGCACATTAATGCAATTTTCTTGCTTATTAATTTTCTCCTTGCTCATAAATATTATTTTTAGTGCAGATTGCTAATGCTTAAGACTAGGGATGTGCAACTTTGGGGATTTTATGGACTACTGAATGTTTTCAGTGCAGTTTATCTCAGTTTTTCCTAAGCTCTATTGTTTATCAATAACTAATAAGACGAATAAACAAGTTAGTTTTATTTCTTATAAATAAAAGGGAAAAAGGATGTAGGATCTGAGTAGCATTTTTTAGTTTTTGTGTCAGTTTCTACCATCTGTGTGTCCTTCATATTTTTCATACGAGAAGCAAAAAACTAATGGAGGTTTCTCATATCAGTAAAAATGTAACAGCAAGTGGATGCAACCCAGATGGCATGTGCTGTCCTTTTTAAATCTTTTTTGAAGACCCATACATTTGTATAGGCAAATTTGATCAGCAAACTGGATACAAATAAAACATGTCTTCTATTGTTTTTGTAATGATGGTCGAAAAAAAACAAAAAACTGAATATTTGAAAAGGATTCTAGACGATAACAGATACGTGTTCTTCTCAATAAAAAAGAGATGGAACACTTTGGCAAAAATCACATGTGTGAACTGGTCCTTATGCTATAAAACAAAATAAGAATAATGAACCTTGCGCTAATAAAGCTTTTTTAAAACTTCTAAAAGAAAATAGTAGCAAAAGTTAAGAAACAAAAAAATGAATATTACTCACTTCTTTTCCTCGTTGAGCCAGCTCTATTCCTACAGCGATCCACCCTGCTGTTATAGCAGTCCTGCAGCAACCTTTCTTGTCTTTTTGTGTACCTTAGAGATTTGACCTGAATGTTCGGCTCTCCAGGATATTGCCTACAATTTAGATTGATAATAATTATAGTTTTGTTATAGATGTGATTTGACCCCATGTAATACTTGGGCAAGGTATAAAGGTATCTCTTTCCAGAAATTCTGCACGCTGACTCTGATATCTATTATCAAGATTGCAGAAAAGCTGGATTACTCTCTACACAACAGCATCTTAATGTTGAAACATGAGGAAGTCTACTGTTTTCATGAGGGCAAAGTTTTGGTAAAAGTAATTTTATTTTTCTTCCAGAGACTTATTTAATATTCAAACATGATTTCTGTAATTTTGTTGCACTAAAGATAAACACTTTAGTGTAGATGTTACCTGCAATGACTCAGAATTATAAAGGTCATCTATACTTAGAAAAAATAATTAATAACCGCAGAAGATGTGAAAAAATAAACACTAATCACCAATCATCTCCATGGGTTCCAGTGCAAAAGATCCAGTGGTTCTTAGTTTACAACTGACTGGCACCCAATGTCCTGCCTTTGCAGTTCTATGTAACTGTATGTTGCTGACATCATGGCTCTTAACACTGAGCAGTCATTCTAGTAATGAAGCTCAAGGGGGAAGATGCAACATTCAAGTATGATGAGAGTATTCCACATTGCTCTATCCAAGAGTGCATCTACAGCTGTAGCAGTCATAGGAGGTGCAGAAGGAGCTAGTACAGAAGTATTGAATTTTTTGTGGAAACATTGGGATCACATTCTGTAGTCTACCTCTACTAAGTTTGGTTTTACCTTTTGAGTAAAGGTGATGATCTCCATCATTTTTTTTACTAAAAAGAAAAAGTAGTAATGCATCTGTTAAGCTTATCAATAAGATATAGCAAATCTACCACACTCCCTAAGTGGAATATCTTATGCAGAAATGTAGATTTTAAAATGCTAATTTATTCAAATACTAATAGAAATAGAATCAATCATATACATCGGATCAAAGCAAAAGGTAGCTAATACAACGTGTACATGCGACAAAAAAATTGTGACGTTTCGACCCTCCCGGGTCTTAGTCTTAGGTCGCTTAATCCAGGTACTGTGAGTGACTCTTTAGGAGCAAGGTATCCCTGTAATCTCCAGGGGCGGTTACTGCTCTTTGGATGTGTGACCTGGTTAGTGATCCGTTTCAGAGTGGGAACCTTAATAGGTAGCTTTTGGTCTAAGCGGCATCCGCATCTTGCTAATGCAAATTCCTTTGTGGATATGAAAACCTTGTAAGGTGAATGAGCGACGCTCCTGCGTCCTGCTGTGTGCTGTCGCAGGAGCGATGCTCATTCACCTTACAAGGTTTTCATATCCACAAAGGAATTCACATTAGCAAGACGCGGATGCCGCTTAGACCACAAGCTACCTATTAAGGTTCCCACTCTGAAACGGATCACTAACCAGGTCACACATCCAAAGAGCAGTAACCGCCCCTGGAGATTACAGGGATACCTTGCTCCTAAAGAGTCACTCACAGTACCTAGATTAAGCGACCTAAGACTAAGACCCGGGAGGGTTGAAACGTCACCATTTTTGTGTCGCATGTACACGTTGTATTAGCTACCTTTTGCTTTGATCCGATGTATATGATTGATTCTATTTCTATTTGTATTTGAATAAATTAGCATTTCAAAATCTACATTTCTGCATAAGATATTCCACTTAGGGAATGCGTTAGATTTACTATATCTTGTTATTAGACCTTACGGTCTGTCGCACCAGCACCCCGACCAATCATAGAGTGCAGGCCAATATTTAGATTTAAGCTTATCAATAAGATGGTGAGACATCCATAATTTGGCTATGACAACATATAAATTTGATTTATGGCCTTGGCTCTATATCAAGCCAAGAGAAAGCAATTGGCAGTCACCAATGTAAAATGCTGCATTTTTGAACAAGAAAGCACTCATGGGTGTAAACCTTTAGGTCCACCAGATGCTGCATTCTAGTGGTTGTGTCATCAGATTTTACAGTACAAATGACAAGCACTATAACCTAAATCATTTAGACACAATGATGCTGGAGTATTTATTTTGAAAACCTAAGTCACAATTGCTATATAATCATAAAAAATAGGTAATTTCCTCAGTCTGAGTTGAGCTTTACAATGGCCATCTTTTTCAGGCAAGAAATCTTGACAAGGGATTATATAGCCTTTTTGACATGAAGTTTCGAAGTAAGTACATCAGTCTCATTACGAGGTCTTAATATCTAAGAATCATATAATGTATGGAGTTGGCATTGTAAAATTTGGTAACAGATCAACTTTAAACTATACATTATTATTCTTCTGCTGTATGTTACTGAGATTGTGCTAGAGCTCCATATACATCTGGAGTCCGGGACTACCACTATATAAGAAAAAAATGTGAAGGGATTATAATGCCAAACCACGTGTGCATCCCTGTACACAAAGACCTCACATAGGCTTATGATATATTTTATCACTTTCTGTGAAGGAAAAGCTAATTACCCAGACAAGCAGGAATTCAGAACTTACTGCTTCTAGTCTAACAGGGTTGTGTTTTGTAAAGTGCAGTATATGCAAAGTAAGAACCCCCAAAAAACGAAAACCTTTGTTTCATATTCAAACTTTTGTTGTCTTTAAGTTACAAAACAAAATAAATGTTTTTAAAAGGATAGTGAATTCAATGTTGGGTAATTTGATGAATCATAAAATAAAAGCATGATCTGTAGGATTCCACATAAAATATAACACCCTATTTCACTGGTACAATTATCTATGACTGTCAACACCAATACTCATTAGTATACCTGTTTAGATTGAAAAGCTTTTCTTTACCTGACAATGAATGCATTTCCTCCCACTTAAAGTTTTATCACATACTTTTTATAAAAAAAGGAGAATTCATTTTAATAAATAAGAAAATAACACTTTCTTTAACTCCTTTCTGCCATTGGACAGAATAGTACATCCGATGACAGAACCCCCGCTTTGATGCAGGCTGCGGGACTTGACATGTTTTGAACAGCTGACGTGCCCGCAATAGGCGTGGGCGGAATCGTGATACTCCCGCACCTATTAACTAGTTAAATGCCACTGTCAAACTCTGACAGCAGCATTTAACAAGCACTACCGGGCATCCGACACGAAGTGCGCACACCGGTGAGCCCGTCACATGATCGGGGGTCATTGGTGCATTGGCATAACAACCAGAGGTCTCCTGAAGACCTCTATGGTTGTTGATGCCAGATTGCTGTGAGCGCCACCCTGTGAACACATGGATGACTTGGTGAGTGATGGGAGAAAGTTCTGTCATCAGATGAGACAAAACTTGAGGTCTGTGGCATTAACTCAACTCGCTGTCTTTGGAGGAAGAGAAATGGTGCCTATGACACAAAAAACACAATCCCCACTGTCAAGCATGGAAATGGAAACATGATGTTTTGGGGATATTTCTCTGCTTACGGCCAATGACTACTTCACAGCATCAATGGGAGAATGGATAGAGCCATGTACCATTAAATGCGGAGTGACAACCTCCTTCCCTCTGCCAGGACATTAAAAATGGGTTGTGGCTGGGTCTTTCAGCAAGACAATGACCCAAAACATACAGCCAAGGCAATAAAGGAGTGGCTAAGAAAAAGCACATTAAGGTCATGGAGTGGCCTTAATCCCATAGAAAACTTATGGAGGGAGTTGAAGTTCCGATTTGCCAAGCGACAGCCTCAAAATCTTAATGATTAAAAGATGATCTGCAAAGAGGAGTGGACCAAAATTCCACCTGACATGTGCACAAACCTCATTATCAGCTACAAGAAACGTCTGACAACTGTGCTTGCCAACAAGGGTTTTGCCACCAAGTATTAAGTCTTGTTTGCCAGAGGGATCAAATACTTATTTCTCACTGCAAAATGCAAATAAATGTACAGAATTAATAAAATGTGATTTTCTGGATTTTATTTTTGATATTCTATCTCGCAATGTTAAAATTCACCTACCCTTAAAATTAAAGACTGTTCATGTCTTTGTCAGTGGGCAAATTTGCAAAATCAGCAATGGATCAAATACTTATTTTCACCACTGTATATGCTGAATATATTGAATATTATACATATACACCTCACCACTCAGGTATGCAATAATAATTCAATAAATAATGTATGAGCAGTCCCAAAAGATGTTATGTGGTGATCCAGGGAGAGTGGTTTAATGACAATACAATAAATTATAAGATAACAAATATCATATAAAGTATGTCAAGGCTTCACATCGGGTATACATTTTATATTTAAATGTATGTCTCTTTTTTATTTAGTTTTTTTGGTGGCAATGATAAAATCTTTCTTTTCCCCACTAAGGGTCCATACTCACAGATGCATTGTCTTTACAGCTGCTATTTTTAATATAATATATGATCCTTTGTCTGACTATTGGGGTTGATTATGTCAATCTTATGCATTAATATTTCTTATTGAGTGAGTCTACTACATCTATATTCTTCATATTATACTGTTTGTCATGAAACCACTCTTCCTGGATTGCCACATAGTATCTTTTGGGGACTGCTCATGAACTAATTATTGAACTATTATTGTATACCTGAGTGGTGGGGTGTAGATTTGTATATATTTGTATATATTATATACTGTATATTTTTTGGCACTATCATATCACCCCCTGCTTATTTTCATTGTGTCTATGTGTGGTTTGTATTTGTTTTTAATCTGTCTTAGCACTTGTATTTTAATATAGCCATGTTTTATTGCTCTATCTTGCTTGGGTGTGCACCGGTAATCTGTTCAACTGAATTCTGGAGATAAATTTTGGCAGGAATAGATTGTGGATGTCATGTTACATTTTAAGATTGCCTGACATGCCAAAATGGAAGAAATATCCTCAAGTGACATCATTTTGAAGACTACACCTCTTGAGGAATATATAGGAAAAAGTGCACCAAGAACTCTCTCAAAGAAAGGGGTACTTTATTGAATATCATACTGCAAAGTATAAAACCATTAAAAAGCAAGACAAAACCAAAATTGCAAGGTAGTGAGTCAAAGAACGTGGCACCTGTTATTAGTCGGTGACTTTGGAGCCGCATGAACTTTCTCTGGAGTAGGTGGAAACTGTACTGACCGCAAAACCTGAACTAACACCGCAACTAGAAGTAGCCGTGGGGTGTGCCTAACAAACCCTAGACACCTCGACACAGCCGGAGGACTAAATACCCCTATAGATGGAAATAGGAATACTACCTTGTCTCAGAGCAGAACCCCAAAGGATAGGCAGCCCCCCACGAATATTGACTGTGAGTAGGAGAGGAAAGACACACGTAGGCAGAAAACAGGATTCAGCAAAAGAGGCCACTCTAGCTAAATAGGGAAAGATAGGACAGAATACTAAGCGGTCAGTATTAAAACCCTTCCAAAAATATCCACAACAGATAATACAAAAAGTTCCACAATCTAACTAAAGACATGGAATGTATATCTGCCACTCCAGAGAATCCAACAAGACTGAGAAAATACTGACACAATCTAAGCTGGACAAAAAAAACACTGAATAGCACAGAATTATTAAGCACACAGCATGTGTGCCACAGAAACAAAACCAGACACTTATCTTTGCTGATTTGGCAGAAGGCAGAAGGAACCAAACCAGGACCAAAACCTCCCAACAACCATGGACAACTGGCAAGGACTAATGAATCCTGCACGCCTAAATACCCCAGTCAGAACTGCAATCAGCAGATACACCTGACCAGGACTGCAACTCAGGGACAACTGCATTACCACCTACAACCACCGGAGGGAACCCAAAAGCAGAATTCACAACAGTACCCCCCCCTTGAGGAGGGGTCACCGAACCCTCACCAGAGCCCCCAGGCCGATCAGGACAAGCCAGATGAAAAGCATGAACCAAATCAGCAGCATGGACATCAGAGGCAAAAACCCAAGAATTATCCTCCTGGCCATAGCCCTTCCATTTGACAAGATACTGAAGCCTCCGCCTCGAAAAACGAGAATCCAAAATCTTCTCAACCACATACTCCAACTCCCAATCAACCAACACAGGGGCCGGAGGATCAACAGAGGGAACAAAGGGTACCACATATTTCCGCAATAAAGATCTATGGAAGACATTATGAATAGCAAAAGAGGCCGGAAGCGCCAATCGAAAAGACACCGGATTAATAATCCCAGAAATCCTATAAGGACCAATAAACCGAGGCTTAAACTTAGGAGAAGAAACCTTCATAGGAACATGACGGGAAGACAACCAGACAAGATCCCCAACCTGAAGCCGGGAACCAACACACCGACGACGGTTAGCAAAACGTTGAGCCTCCTCCTGAGACAACACCAAATTGTCCACCACATGAGCCCAAATCTGCTGCAACCTGTCAACCACCGAATCCACACCAGGACAGTTAGAAGGCTCAACCTGCCCAGAAGAAAAACGAGGATGAAAACCAAAATTACAAAAAAAGGCGAAACCAAAGTAGCCGAACTAGCCCGACTATTAAGGGCAAACTCGGCCAATGGCAAAAAGGCCACCCAATCATCCTGATCAGCAGACACAAAGCATCTCAAATAAGTCTCCAAGGTCTGATTAGTTCGCTCGGTTTGGCCATTTGTCTGAGGATGAAATGCAGAGAGAAAAGATAAATCAATGCCCAGCCTAGCACAAAAGGCCCGCCAAAACCTAGAAACAAACTGGGAACCTCTGTCAGACACAATATTCTCCGGAATACCATGCAAACGAACCACATGCTGAAAAAACAACGAAACTAAATCTGAAGAGGAAGGCAATTTAGGCAAAGGCACCAAATGAACCATCTTAGAAAACCGGTAACAAACAACCCAGATAACCGACATCCTCTGGGAAACCGGAAGATCAGAAATAAAATCCATAGAAATATGCGTCCAGGGCCTCTCAGGGACCCGCAATGGCAAAAGCAACCCACTAGCACGGGAACAACAAGGCTTGGCCCATGCAAAAGTCCCACAGGACTGCACAAAAGAACGCACATCACGTGATAAAGAAGGCCACCAAAAGTACCTACCAACCAAGTCTCTGGTACCAAAAATACCAGGATGACCAGCCAACACAGAACAGTGAACCTCAGAAATCACTCTACTAGTCCTTCTGTCAGGAACAAACAGTTTCCCCACTGGACAACGATCAGGTCTGTCAGCCTGAAATTCCTGAAGAACCCGTCGTAAATCAGGGGAAATAGCAGAAAGAACCACCCCTTCTTTCAGAATGCGGACCGGTTCAAGGACCTCAGGAGAATCAGGCAAAAAAAACTCATAGAAAGGGCATCAGCCTTAATATTCTTGGAACCCGGAAGATACGAGACCACAAAATCAAAACGGGAAAGAAACAAGGACCATCGAGCCTGTCTAGGATTCAGCCGCTTGGCAGACTCGAGGTAAATCAAATTCTTATGATCGGTCAAGACCACAATACGGTGCTTAGCTCCCTCAAGCCAATGTCGCCTCTCCTCAAATGCCCACTTCATAGCCAACAACTCACGATTGCCGACATCATAATTGCGTTCAGCAGGTGAAAATTTACAGGAAAAGAATGCACCCGGTTTCGTCAAGGAACCAACATGATCCCTCTGGGACAAAACGGCCCCTGCGCCAATCTCAGAAGCGTCAATCTCAACCTGAAACGGAAGGGAAACATCCGGTTGGTGCAACACCGGAGCAGAAGTAAATCGACGTTTAAGCTCCTGAAAGGCAGAAACAGCCGCAGAGGACCAATTCGCCACATCAACACCTTTTTTCGTCAAATCGGTCAAGGGTTTAACCACGCTGGAAAAGTTAGCAATGAAACGGCGATAAAAATTTGCAAAACCCAAAAATTTCTGAAGGCTCTTTACGGACGTGGGTTGAATCCAATCATGAATGGCTGAACCTTAACTGGATCCATCTCAATAGATGAAGGAGAAAAAATAAAACCCAAAAAAGAAACCTTCTGCATCCCAAAGAGACACTTAGACCCCTTCACAAACAAAGCATTGTCACGAAGGATCTGAAATACCATCCTGACCTGTTCCACATGAGACTCCCAATCATCAGCAAAAATCAAAATATCTTCCAAATATACAATCAAGAATTTATCAATATAAGTCTGGAAGATATCATGCATGAAAGATTGAAAAACAGATGGAGCATTAGTGAGCCCGAACGGCATCACAAGGTATTCAAAATGGCCTTCGGGCGTATTGAACGCAGTTTTCCATTCATCACCCTGCTTAATACGAACAAGATTATACGCCCCCCGAAGGTCAATCTTCGTAAACCAACTAGCCCCCTTAATCCTAGCAAACAAATCGGAAAGAAAAGGTAAAGGGTATTGAAACTTGACCGTGATCTTATTCAAGAGGCGATAATCAATACAGGGTCTCAAGGAGCCATCCTTCATAGCAACAAAAAAAATCCCGCTCCCATCGGTGAAGAAGATGGCCAAATATGCCCTTTCTCCAAAGACTCCTTAACATAACTCCGCATAGCGGTATGTTCCGGCACAGACAGGTTGAAGAGTCGGCCCTTAGGAAACTTACAGCCTGGAATCAAATCAATAGCACAATCACAGTCCCAGTGTGGTGGAAGAGAACTGGACTTGGGCTCATCGAATACATCCTGAAAATCAGACAAAAACTCTGGAATTTCGGAAGAGGATGAAGAGGAGATGGACATTAAAGGAACATCATTATGGACCCCCAGACAACCCCAAATAGTCACAGACATAGATTTCCAGTCCATCACAGGATTATGTACCTGCAACCACGGAAAACTCAACACGATAGCATCATGTAAATCATGCAACACCAGAAATCGACAATCTTCCTGATGGGCTGGCGCCATGTTCATGGTCACCTGTGTCCAAAACTGGGGCTTATTTTTAGCCAAAGGTGTAGCATCAATCCCCCTTAAAGGAATAGGGTTCTGCAAAGGCTGCAAGGGAAAACCACAACGCCTGGCAAACTCAAAATCCATTAAGTTCAAGGCGGCGCCTGAATCCACAAACGCCATGACAAAAAATGATGACAATGAGCAGATCAAGGACACCGATAACAGAAATTTAGGTTGTACAGTACTGATAGTAAATGAACTAGCGATCCTTTTTGTCCGCTTACGGCAGACTGAAATGACATGAGAAGCGTCGCCACAATAATAACACAACCTATTCTGATGTCTGAATCCTTGTCGTTCCGTTCTAGACAAAATCCTATCACACTGCATTGGCTCAGGACTTTGCTCTAAGGACGATGCCACAGCGCGCACAGTTTGACGCTCCTGCAAGCGCCGATCAATCTCAATGGCTAGAGACATAGAATCACTTAGACCGGAAGGCGTGGGAAACCCCACCATAACATTTTTAACGGATTCAGAAAGACCCTTTCTGAAAATTGCCGCCAAAGCATCATCATTCCATTTAGTCAACACAGACCATTTTCTAAATTTCTGACAATACAATTCTGCCCCCTCTTGACCCTGAGACAGGGCCAACAAGGTTTTCTCCGCTTGATCCACAGAATTCGGTTCATCATATAATAATCCTAAAGCCTGAAAAAAGGAATCTACATTAAGCAAGGCCGGATTCCCAGATTCCAGGGAAAATGCCCAATCCTGTGGATCGCTACGCAGCAGGGAGATGACAATTTTAACCTGCTGAATGGAATCACCGGAGGATTGCGGTCTCAGAGCAAAAAACAGTTTACAATTGTTTTAAAAACCCAAAAATTTGGACCTATCACCAAAAAACAAATCAGGAGTAGGAATCTTCGGCTCTAAAGCAGGAGTCTGAACAATATAATCAGAAATATCCTGTACCCTAGCAGCAAGCTGGTCTACACGAGAAGCTAATTCCTGAACATCCATGCTGGCACAAGACTCCTCAGCCACCCATAAATAAAGAGGGAAGAGAAGACAAAACAGACTGCAGAAAAAAAAATGGTTCAACACCTTTCTTCCCTTCTTCTGAGATGCATTTAACTCATTATTGGCCAGTTGTACTGTTATGATCCGGTGATCTTGGAGCCGCATGAAAACTTTCTCTGGAGTCGGTGGAACCTGTACTGACCGCAAATCCTGAACTAACACCGCAACTAGAAGTAGCCGTGGGGTGTGCCTAACAAACCCTAGACACCTCGACACAGCCGGAGGACTAAATACCCCTATAGATGGAAATAGGAATGCTATCTTGCCTCAGAGCAGACCCCTAAAGGATAGGCAGCCCCCCACGAATAATGACTGTGAGTAGGAGAAGAATAGACACACACAGGTAGAAAACAGGATTTAGCAAAAGAGGCCACTCTAGCTAAATAGGAAAGGATAGGACAGATTACTAGGCGGTCAGTATTAAAACCCTTCCAAAAATATCCACAACAGATAATACAAAATGTTCCACAATCTAACTAAAGACATGGAATGTATATCTGCCACTCCAGAGAATCCAGCAAGACTGAGAAAATACTGACACAATCTAAGCTGGACAAGAAAACACAAAGAATAGCACTGAATTGTGAAGCACACAGCATGTGTGCCACAGGAAAAAAAAACCAGACACTTATCTTTGCTGATTTGGCAGAAAGACAGGAGGAACCAGGCAGAGGTCCACACCTCCCAACAACAATTGACAACTGGCAAGGACTAATGAATCCTGCACACCTAAATACCCCAGTCAGAACTGCAATCAGCAGACACACCTGACCAGGACTGCAACCCAGGGACAACTGCATTACCACCTACTACCACCGGAGGGAACCCAAAAGCAGAATTCACAACAGAGGACGCAGAGTGTGGGCAGCGTGAGGACATAGGTCTCGGTCCCCACCATCTTAGAGAAGGGCATGGCAGTGATTGGCTTGCTGTCTGCGGCGTCACAGGAGCTATAAAGGGGCGTGCACGCCGACCGCCATCTTACTTCTGCCGATCTGAGCATAGGGAGAGGTGTTGCTGCAGTTAGTCAGAAGCAGGGACAGAGTTAGGGAGGAAATATAAACCCCCAAACCGCTTGTGCTGGAGCGATTTTCACTGTCCCACACCACCTTTTTGTGCAGGGACAGTGGAGGTCGTATTTTAGTGCAGCAGCTGCATAGCTGTGTGCACAGTGCTGTGCAAACCAACTGCTTTTTTAAAAGCAAAATTCCTGTTGCTCCTTTCTGCACAGTTACCTATCTTGTTTATTTGTCCACATTTTTGTGTTCAGCAGTCCTTTTTATTGCTGCCATACTTGTCCTGAGCTCATTGTAGGGAGCTTGTTATTTATTTATTTATTTTATTTTTATTTTTTTAATAATAATTCCAGCCAGCCACTTTCTGGCACGTTCATAGTGTTGTGTTATACCACTGGGCCAGAGTTGTGGTTCTGTGTCTCCCCCCCAAAAAAAGGGAGATTAAAATTCGCACACAGTGTATATTCTGCTGTACTGCTAGTGTGTCGTATATATCAGACAGCCACTTTCTGCCACGTTCATAGTTTACTGTTATACCACTGGGCCAGAGTTGTGGTTCTGTGTCTCCCCCCAAAAAAAAGGGAGATCAAAATTCGCACACAGTGTATATTCTGCTGTACTGCTAGTGTGTCGTATATATCAGGCAGCCACTTTCTGCCACGTTCATAGTTTACTGTTATACCACTGGGCCAGAGTTGTGGTTCTGTGTCTCCCCCCCAAAAATGAGGAAGTCTGGTGGAAGAGGCCATGGGCGGGGGTTGTCACCTGGTACTGATGGTGGTGCTGCATCTGGTGGTAGTGGCAAAAGCACAGTAGCACCTAAGGCTGGCTACACAAGGCCTCGAAGGCTCCCTTACCTGGGAGTAGGAAAACAGCTTTTAAAGCCAGAGCAGCAGGAAAAAGTTTTGGCTTTCCTTGCTGACTCAGCCTCTAGCTCTTTGGCCTCCTCTTCCCAAAGTTCAAAATGTCACAGCAGCCAGTCGTCAGTGGATGCTCCCGGTCAGGAACAAGACGGTTCCTTGTGTCCTTCTCCCAAACCAAAGGTGAAGGATGCGTCAGGCGACACAACAGGTTACACCATGGAGCTCTTTACACATACCGTGCCTGGGTTAGAAAGGGAAATTGTACCCTGCCCATTACTAGAAGAATCGGACATGGAGTGCACTGATGCACAGCCACAGCTAGATTATGATGCTGTTCCATTGAGTCAGATCACTACATTGCCCTTGCAGTTTGCTGAGCCAGAATCTGACCCTGATGAGACTATGGTGCCCTGTCCCGAACGCTATAGCACCTTACACGGTGACACTGAGGAAGGTGCACATGACATTGAGGAGGAGGAGGTGATAGATGACCCAGTTGTTGACAGCCATTGGGGGAAGAGGGTGGTGCTGCCAGTAGCTCAGAAGCGGAGGAATGTTATCCACAGCAACACCAATCTACATTGCAACAGCTGTCATCTGGCAGGCCTGTATCAGGCAAAAAACGTTTGACAAAACCAGTTTTAGGACAGCGTGGCCATCCTGTGAAAGTTGCACAGCGTGCAGTGCCTGAAAAGGAATTCCATAGTAGGAAGAGTGCAGTGTGGCATTTTTTTGACCAAGATCCCAATGATCAGTCAAAAGTGATCTGTAAAAAATGCTCAAAGACCTTTAGCAGAGGGAAGATTCTTAACAATTTAAATACAACGTGCATGCGTAGACATTTAAACAGCATGCACTTGCAAGCCTGGACTAACTACCTAACGTCCCGTACCGTTGGTGCACCAGGTCTGAATGAAGGTAGTCAGCACCGCAACATTGCTTCCCTCACTGTAAGCCCACCGGTTAGGACACCAGCAGCAAATGTGGAGGGATCGTCGCTAGGCCAAAGCAGTCAGGGAGTCAGAAGGTTATTGGTAGGAAGCACTGTATGTAGGCCACCATCACCAACTCACTCTCAATCTGCCATGTCCACAACCACCACCACCGCTAGTTCCACCATAGGCAGCTCTCCAGTCCAGCTCACCCTAGAAGAGACTCTTGTTAGGAAATGAAAGTACTCATCCTGTCATCCGCGTACACAGGGTTTGAACGCCCACATTGCCAGACTTATCTCGTTAGAGATTATGCCCTACTGGTTGGTTGAAAGCGAAGCTTTCAAAGCCCTGATGGCCTACACAGTACCACGCTATGACCTACCCAGTCGCCACTTCTTTGCAAGAAAAGCCATCCCAGCCCTCCACCAGCATGTCAAAGACCGCATTGTCCATGCACTGAGGCAGTCTGTAAGTGGGAAGGTGCACCTCTCAACAGATGCATGGACCAGTAGGCATGGCCAGGGACGTTACGTGTCCATCACGGCACACTGGGTTAATGTCGTGGATGCAGGGTCCACAGGGGACAGCAATAGTGGGACAGTTCTGCCTAGCCCACGATCTAGGAAACAGTTGGCTGTAGACGTTCGCCACCCCACCTCCTCCTCCTCCTCCTCCAGAAGCAAAAGCTCATCCACAGAGCGCTGTCGCACGACCACTCCATCCGCAGCTGCCAGTGTTGCACACGAGGTGTCCCATTACGGAACAGCTAGTGGGAAGCGTCAGCAGGCCGTGTTTGAAATGAAGTGTTTGGGCGACAACAGACACACCGCGGAAGTTCTGGCCGAGTTCTTGCAGCAAGAAACTTTGTCATGGCTGGGCAGTGTACATCTTGAGGCAGGCAAGGTAGTCAGTGATAATGGAAGGAATTTTATGGCTGCCATAGCCCTTTCACAACTCAAACACATACCTTGCCTGGCTCACACTTTGAACCTGGTGGTGCAGTGCTTTGTTACAAATTATCCGGAGTTACCAGCCCTGCTCCTGAAGGTGTGAAGACTTTGCTCGCACATCCGCCGGTCGCCCGTACACTCCAGCCGTATGCTGAACCATCAGCGATCGCTCAATCTTCCACAGCACCGCCTAATTATCGACGTTGCAACAAGGTGGAACTCCACACTGCACATGGTTCAGAGGCTGTGTGAACAGAGGCGTGCTGTCATGTATTTGTGGGAGGATACGCATACACGGGCAGGCAGTTGGATGGCAGACATGGAGTTGTCTGGTGTGCAGTGGTCCAAGCTACAAAACCTCTGTCAAGTCCTTCAGTGTTTCGAGGAATGCACATGGCTGGCAAGTGCAGACGACGCCATCATAAGCATGAGCATCCCACTTATGTGTCTGCTGATGCAAAGTTTGATGCACATCAAGGAGCTGGCGTCTGCAGCCGAGGAGGAGGGAATCCTTGATGACAGTCAGCCATTGTCTGGTCAGGGAACTGTCCAGGACAAGGTGGCAGTCGAAGAGGATGAGGAGGAGGAGGATGGGGATGACTATGTATGGGAGGATGCTTCTCAGGGGCCACTTGAAACTGGTGGCGTTGCAAGGTCAGGTACAGGTTTCTTGCGGGACACTTGTGATGTGGATTTCCAAGAAAGTGTTCCTCAACCCAGCAGGACCAGTGAAGTGACAACAGGAACATTGGCCCACATGGCTGAGTATGCCTTGCGTATTCTACAAAGGGACCCCCGCATTGTCAGAATGATGATCGATGACGATTACTGGTTGGCCTGCCTCCTGGATCCACGCTATAAAGGGAAAATGCAAAACATCATGCCACATGAGAACCTTGAGCAAATATTGGCTACCAAACAAGCAACTCTTGTAGACCGTTTGGTTCAGGCATTCCCAGCACACAGAGGCGGTGATGGTCCTCACACTTGCCGTAGGGGGCAACATGACAGAGGTGCTAGAGGTGCCGAAATCCGAAGTGGCGTTGGACAGAGGGGTTTTCTGACAAGGTTGTGGAGTGATTTTTCAATGACCGCTGACACAACAGGGACTGCTGCATCTATTCAAAGTGACAGGGGACAGCATTTGTCCAGTATGGTTACAAACTATTTTTCATCCCTTATCGATGTTCTCCCTCACAGGTCATTCCCCTTTGATTACTGGGCATCTAAACTAGACACCTGGCCTGAATTGGCAGAATATGCATTACAGGAGCTCGCTTGCCCTGCTGCCAGTGTGCTTTCAGAAAGAGTCTTCAGTGCTGCTGGTTCAATACTGACTGAAAAAGGACACGTCTAGTTACCCAAAATGTAGATGATCTAACCTTCATTAAAATGAACCAATCATGGATTGCCAATTCTTTTGCCCCACCTTCCCCTGCTGACACGTAGCTTGGGTGATAAATGTCTCGCTTTTGCCCTCCTCTTACTGACTTTGCCAATTCCTCCATTTGCAGCTGCTGAATGTCCACCATAGGCGATTTTTATACCTCCCTAAATGGGCTGACTCCCCCCACAGGACCGTGGTCACCACTTGGCGCAAGCACCCGTGCAAGTGCCGTTTGCCTGGACAGGTGGGTGCGCCCACTCTACCTCTACTAAACAAAGCTGAGTTTGAATATACAGGCTTTCGGCCTCTATCAACAATATGAAACTGCATTTGGCCTTGTTCTTGGTTTGGGCCTAGTGACGTCTGCTGCTGCCTCTTGGTTTCCTGTTGTGAATTAGACTTTTTTGGCTCCCTCTTGTGGTCACTAGTGATATGACTCTGGGATTGTCTTTCCTCAGTTTGGCACCCACCTGGGTCGTTAGTCCAGGGGTGTTGCTATATAAACTTCTTGGTTTCTCAGTCCAGTGCCTGGCATCGTTGTAATCAGTTCCTTTCTGTTTGCTCCTGTCTGCTGGTCTTGGATCTTACAAAATTAAGCTAAGTCCTGCTTCCTTGTTTTTTGGTTTTTGCTTTGCTCTTATTTTTTGTCCAGCTTGTACTAAATGTGATTCCTGATTTTGCTGGAAGCTCTAGGGGGCTGGTGTTCTCCCCCCGGGCCGTTAGACGGTTCGGGGGTTCTTGAATATCCAGCGTGGAAATTTTGATAGGGTTTTTGCTGACCATATAAGTCATCTTACTATATTCTGCTATTAGTCTGTGGGCCTCTCTTTGCTAAATATCTAGTTCATTCTTACGTTTGTCTTTTCTCCTTACCTCACCGTTATTATTTGTTGGGGGCTTGTATCCAACTTTGGGGGTCTTTTCTCTGGAGGCAAGAAAGGTCTATCTTTTCCCTTCTAGGGTTAGTTAGTTCTCCAGCTGGCGCGAGACGTCTAGAACCAACGTAGGCACGTTCCCCGGCTGCTGCTATTTGTGGTGCTAGGATTAGATATATGGTCAGCCCAGTTACCACTGCCCTATGAGCTGGTTTTTTGTGTTTGCAGACTTGGTATGTACTTTTGAGACCCTCTGCCATTGGGGTCATAACAGTATGCCAGGCCCAGGTTGAATGTTTAATGCATTGCAGAAGTGGGATTACAAGAAAGGAAAGTCTGAGTTTTTTTTTTTTCCTCTCTTTTTTCCTCCCCTTTACCTCTGAGTGGCTTGTGCTTGCTGCAGACATGAATGTCCAGACTTTGATTACAAGTGTGGATCAGCTTGCTGCTCGTGTGCAGGGCATACAAGATTTTGTTACCAGTAGTCCAATGTCTGAACCTAAAATACCTATTCCTGAACTGTTCTCTGAAGACCGATTTAAGTTTAGGAATTTCAGGAATAATTGTAAATTGTTTCTATCTCTGAGACCCCGTTCATCTGGAGACTCAGTTTTTTCTGGCGCTCGGATTGCTTTACGAGGAACCCAATCTTGAAATTCAGGCAGAAAAAGCCTTGCTGGCTATTTCTCAGGGTCAGGATGAAGCTGAAGTGTATTGCCAAAAATTTCGGAAATGGTCCGTGCTTACTCAGTGGAATGAGTGCGCTCTGGCCGCAAATTTCAGAAATGGCCTTTCTGAAGCCATTAAGAATGTGATGGTGGGTTTCTCCATTCCTACAGGTCTGAATGATTCCATGGCGCTGGCTATTCAAATTGACCGGCGTTTGTGGGAGCGCAAAGCCGCAAATCCTCTGGTGGTGTTGTCTGATCAAACACCTGATTTAATGCAATGTGGTAGAATTCAGACTAGAAATGAACGGAAAAATCATAGACGTCAGAATGGGTTGTGTTTTTACTGTGGTGATTCTACACATGTTATATCAGCATGCTCTAAACGCCTAACTAGGGTTGTTAGTCCTGTCGCCATTGGTAATTTGCAACCTAAATTTATTTTGTCTGTGACTTTAATTTGCTCATTGTCCTCCTACCCTGTTATGGCGTTTGTGGATTCAGGTGCTGCCCTGAGTCTTATGGATCTGTCGTTTGCCAAGCGCTGTGGTTTTATTCTTGAGCCGTTGGTAAATCCTATCCCTCTTAGAGGTATTGATGCTACGCCATTGGCAGAAAATAAACCGCAGTTTTGGACACAGGTAACCATGTGCATGACTCCTGAACATCGGGAGGTGATTCGTTTTCTTGTTCTGCATAAAATGCATGATTTGGTCGTTTTGGGTCTGCCATGGTTACAGACCCATAATCCAGTCTTGGATTGGAATGCAATGTCTGTGTCAAGTTGGGGCTGTCAGGGAATTCATGGTGATTCCCCGCCGGTGTCTATTGCTTCCTCTACTCCTTCGGAAGTTCCTGAGTATTTGTCTGATTACCAGGATGTATTCAGCGAGTCCAGGTCCAGTGCTCTTCCTCCTCATAGGGACTGTGACTGCGCTATAGATTTGATTCCAGGTAGTAAATTTCCTAAGGGAAGATTATTTAATCTGTCTGTACCTGAGCATACCGCAATGCGTTCGTATATCAAGGAATCTCTGGAGAAGGGGCATATCCGTCCATCCTCTTCCCCTATTGGTGCGGGATTCTTTTTTGTGGCCAAGAAGGACGGATCTTTGAGACCTTGTATTGACTATCGGCTTCTGAATAAAATCACTGTTAAATTTCAGTATCCTTTGCCTCTGTTGTCGGACTTGTTTGCCCGGATTAAAGGTGCCAAGTGGTTCACCAAGATAGATCTTCGTGGTGCGTACAACCTTGTGCGCATTAAGCAAGGAGATGAATGGAAAACTGCATTTAATACGTCCGAAGGTCATTTTGAGTACTTGGTGATGCCTTTCGGGCTCTCTAATGCTCCTTCAGTGTTTCAGTCCTTTATGCATGATATTTTCCAGAAGTATCTGGATAAATTTATGATTGTTTATCTGGATGATATTCTGTTTTTTTCTGATGATTGGGACTCGCATGTAGAGCAGGTCAGGATGGTGTTTCAGGTTTTGCGTGAGAATGCTTTGTTTGTTAAGGGCTCAAAGTGTCTCTTTGGAGTACAGAAGGTTCCCTTTTTGGGTTTTATTTTTTCCCCTTCTGCGGTGGAGATGGACCCAGTCAAGGTCCGAGCTATTCATGATTGGACTCAACCCACGTCAGTTAAGAGTCTTCAGAAGTTCTTGGGTTTTGCTAACTTCTACCGTCGTTTTATCGCTAATTTTTCTAGCGTTGTTAAACCTTTGACGGATATGACCAAGAAAGGTTCTGATGTTGCTAACTGGGCTCCTGCAGCCATGGAAGCCTTTCAAGAGTTGAAGCGCCGGTTTACTTCAGCGCCTGTTTTGTGCCAGCCTGATGTCTCACTTCCCTTTCAGGTTGAAGTG